>NC_068944.1:21559848-21862878 GCF_026419915.1 Harpia harpyja | reverse complement strand
CCGACTTACTGTCGCCACTGCTGGCCTTGCCGCCGACTGATTGCTGCTGATAGTTAAGCCGTGGTTAAATCTCCCACGGTTGCCCCTCGTAAATCACCTTGAGGTGATTACCCTGGTAAATCATGGCAAATCACCTTGAGGCATCTATTCAGTCATGTTAATTTACTCTCATGTGTTCTAGATGTTTCCAGCAATTCCATAGCTGGAGGGCAGGTGGTTGTTGGTTTGTTTCTTTTTTGCAATCTGATTCATTTTTACCAGGGATATTCCTGAATATTATGAATGGACATTTTTTTCTTACTTTAATACCCCATACATATATGCTTGTGTAAAACCATTAATTTATGGCCATTCAGCCATCTAAGTATCTCCAGCAGTGACTGTATAACCACAGATGGAGATATGGCATGAGCCTTCTTGTAAGGGCACTGTCTTTTGGGCTATGTTCTGTATTTTGCACGTCCACTTTGGTAAGACTTAGAGTGAATCGTTCTTTGGCTTGTGACTATTGGCAAATCAATGTACTCAGTGGAATCCACTCCCATAAGGAGAAATCTACTTTCTATGGAGAAATATGGCTGGAGTTTTTGTATATGTCTAGGATTTGCCAGATACCGATCACAGTTAAAAAGCCAAATGTCTCAGTTTCAACTGAGTGTTGATGCTGCTGCTCTCTGGAATCAGTCAGGAATTGTATCTGAACAGATGTTGAAGATTTTCTCAATTTTTTAGTATTATCTGAACTATTAGTGTTATATTGAGAATAGTAATGTTGCTGTCACAAATAAATCCTGTATTGGATCCAAAGAACTGAATATCACATAACAATAGCAACTGACTTTTTCTTATTTACATTATATAGTATGTGTTAGATATTTTCCTAGGATAACTAAAGAGCAGATTGGATTCCTCTAAGTGTGAACACTAAATGCAACTTGTTTTATTTCACTGTATTCTTAAGTCTGTAATTGCACAAAACACTATGCACCTCTATATAGTTACATGAAGAAGCTTATTCTGGAAACTTTTGCACTTGTGGCAAATAAAGCTTTTTATTGCCATTATTTACTTACACAGAAATGAAGAATGTAACAAGGATCCCATCCATCTGGCAAATGAAATGATATTAAAATATTTTGATTTGTGTTGCAGATGTGTATCAGCAGCAATTACTAAAAGGGACACAGAACTGGAAGCTAAAAGACACATTTTCTTGCAAAGCCAGAAGGACCATATGTTTCAGCAGCTTTAAAAATCAATTTTTCATTTAATTTTTAATCAGATTATACACAAAGATACTTTATTTATCACTCCACATTATACTAGCATTCTATCTTATCTTATATTCTGTCTTTAACTTGGATTAGATGTTTCTTATTCTACCTTTCTGAACTCTGGAGTTGGGAATTTATGGAGTAGTCTGCTCAAAGAGCAAGTGACTTCTTGCTGAAGAAATTGTCATATGCATTCATCAGGAATTTTTCCAAATTTTATTTTTATAATCCTTATTCATACAATTCAGCATTGCTGCACTAAGTATTGTCTTTGCAATTCTTCTAAGCTTTCTTGCACCAGCTAAGCTCATCAACACAAATGCTAGCATTGAGGCTTTTACCCCCAAAAAAGAAAATTATATAAAAAATTATGAGCTATGCTACTGTAAAATGGGACAGGGCTAGTGCACATTAAAAACAAACAAAAAACCCCCAGAAAACAAAAAACCCCACCTAGAATCTTAACCAGTACTTGGAACACAATTAGGTTTGTTTAACAGTTCAGAAGATTTCACTCCTTATTTTTGTCCTCTGGGAGTCTCCCTTTTAATTTTCATGAGTTCTTACATGGTCCAGTTTTATCCACAGATGAATGTGGATTTATTGACGTAATGCAAGAGGTTTATTCTGAAGGTGCTCAAACTGTATCAGGTCTTTCTGTGAACAAGCTTTCTTTTTTGAGCGCTTATGATTAATGTTCAAAAAGGATAATTCTGTACAAATTAGGATAAATACCATAGCAATCAAAAAGGTTCCATAATTTGTCATGGATTTGGCACTATTACACATTTAAATTAATGGTCTGGACACTAGAGAAAGCTATTTTTCAAATTAAGCCTATAAGGGATTTCAAGCAAGCTAGAAGACAAAATTTGAGTTCAAAATGTTCTTGTTATAACTTTCAATAAGGAAACCACATTGCAGTAGGACTGCTTAGTTACACAAATAGAGACACAGAAAGGAATTCAAGAAAAAAGGGCCATGTGACTAGTGTGGAACACGAACCCAAATTAGCAGTCTTATACTCTTGAAACTAACACAGGGGTGGGAAATGCCAAACCATAAAAGAGATTATTCTCTACAAGACATAGGGAGCTATCCTTTCACTCTCTTCTATATGAGAAAAGTCTTAGGTGAAATACTTCAGCAAAGAGACGAACTAGGTCATCAAAGTTCCTTTTAGATCTGTTAGTAGTAGTAGTAGTAGTACTACTACTACTACTATTATTATTACTACTACTACTACTACTATTATTATTGGAACATAGGAACTATTTTGTGTGCTACTGGGAAATCTGTCTGGCCACGTAATACATATACAGACAGCTAACAAGTTGTACCATGCTTTCTGAAGTCTGTCTGTGCTATACCAGATGCAGCAAAATATTTTTACATGTAGAACATGTCATGTTCAATAAGCCCTTGGGAATCAGGAGGTAGGCACTTAGTAATCAGATTTGTCAGCAGTGGTGCTTTTTCACTTTTATGAACCGTTCAAGCACTACAATTGGATCAGTCAGTTGAGTCTAAGCTCAGATTTCTGGAAACACATAGTTTATTTGTATCAAATATAGTTAATTTTATAGGTGTTTACCTACACTCATCTGATTAAAGATGTACCAATATATTTGCTCTCGCACTAAGTGAACTGATGAGCATTTAGTTTCCACCACGCTTACGAAGACTTGGCGATACTGGTGATTTTGGTCTCTTGAATAATTCTGTACCTAAGGGCCATGGCAGTGCTGATGCCTACAGTGATTTTCCTGGCAGGGACTGTGTTCTGTTATTGCCTTATCTGTGCCTCGCAGAACTGCAGTTTTACCTTTTCTGCTTCCATCAGCAGTTGCCTGAGATTTCTCAGATATATCACCTATTGCTTGTACTTTTATCTCCACTTAAGCTCTCATTGCTCAAAATATGTCACTAATAGATAAGAGTATGGTAGACTGATTTGTTAGACTGATTTTTAACTGCTTGCTTTTCTCTTGCTCACTGAAAATCTGCCTCAATTCTTCAGTCTGTCTTTATGGTTCCTAACCCACATTGTACCTTTTTTGTTGTAATTTCATTGTCTGCTAGCACTTCAAGATCTGCATGATTGCTTTTTAATATATTTTAGGTCTAATAATAATACCAAATGAACTTGATTTAAATGTAGAGTACTTGAATAATATATGAAACAAACTAGAATGTGAAGCCTGTCTTTCTAAACACAAATCCTACATTGTACTTAGATTTACTGAAGACAATTCTCTTTCTGGGAGTTCTGTACTGTCATAGGAAATCTTCTGAGATAATGTTTCAACTATAAAGTTTTATTAAAGTCTGTGTGCATCACTCAGCCTCATTTTGTCTTTACAAATACAATCAGCAACTAACTCAAGGTGCGGGCTCTTCTATCTCTCAGTCATAAAGGTCTTTGCTTTCCCCTTTTATCACAATTAACATTTACTCTGCTGATTGGAGGAAACTAAATTCTTGTTGGAGAAGAATCACTGCAATAAATTACATTTTAGGATTTAGAAAATATCAGGATATGTAGAATATGGTCTGTGCACAATGAACATGGTTCTTTGGCATTTACAGTAAACTCAGTCTTAACTATCTTACTAGAACAGAAGGTTAACAGCTTAAGAGCAGGAATCCCCCTGTATCTCCTATTTAGAAAGTGATACTACTTAAAAATATATATTTGAGTTGTTACACATAATCTTACTGCTTTTACATCTGGAACATGAAACAAATTTTGCTTTAAACTTCTCTATTGTTTGCATAGTTAAAATAAAACATAATTTCCTTAGAATATTATTACGTTGTACTTTTGTATCCACTGTAAATCATATGGTTCTGCAATTAATGTTTGCTTCATTTTGCATTACACTTGACAGATCTGAATCATCACTGCACTGTTCCTTCAGCACTGATTGTAAGACTTAATGTCTGGAAAATTTCATCTTCTGCCCTTCTGAACAAATGTAGGGTGATCCTGTGGCTCATTTCCTGACCTATCTAATGGAAATTTTGTCAATTCAGAAATCTTTTTTTCAGCTGGGAAAAATTGCCCCTTTGGAGGTACCTCTGTCTTGTCATTGACTCGAAGCAATAGACAGCACAGACAACTTAAACAGCTGCATTGTTTTAGAGCGCTAAAATAAGGTAACATACATCCTATTATGTCCTACCTGGAGAACTCAGGTAGCATTTCATAGATTTTGTGTTTTCAAATGATGGTTTCTTATTTCTGTCGATTCCATGGGCCTAAGTTAAGGTTAAACAAGCTTCCTTTTAACAGCACTCAGCTGAGTGTAATCACACTCTGTAAACAAACCCAGCTTAATCTTTTCTCCTTTCTAAAAGGAGAAAAAGGGCAACATTTTTAGCAAAAAGATTGCCATTTTTCAATATGTTGTAAACATGTCCTTTATTGGAAGCACAATTGCCTAGTATACCATTAGTTATGTTGTGTTTCATTACAAACATTATATATAGTATGTTTCAGGCATCATTACCTCTACTCCTATCTAAGCCAGATAATATTTTTAATATATGCCAATGTTCAGCACTGGTCTGGATGTCTGTGCAGCTTCAGCTCCAATATTTACCTAAGTGTGTGCACTTCTGTTTGTATGGTTTCTCTCACAGCACATTCTTTTGCTTCAAAGAAGGTAGCTATCCCAGGTGATTTATTGTTTAATGCTATAAATATCACACAGACCATTTATTTATGTTTCTATGTGATTTTTATCAGCATTTTAATCAATTCAGCTTTTTAAAAGCCCAATTCTAAATATAAGTGGTCCTATACTGGAAGATGTACTTGTTTCAAGGACTGAAGTCCCAGAAATTGTATTTATACTGCACAAGTAGGTATGCTCCACAGCAAATATGCAATCCTGCTTCCGTGACCATATGGACCATGCACGTGTGCCCAGGCTACAGTTCAACCTAGGATGGAAAGCAGTAGGTTCACATCTCACCCAAATGCTGCCATCCAACATTCAGGCAGGATCTCATGGATGTGCATCCCTACATAGGACCTCAGACACACTCCCAAATGTGCTTAGATTTTAGATAAAATTTAAACCAAATTCCACGTACCAAATGGCTGCAAGGAAACATGAACTAAATGTGTTGGGTAGCCAGAAACAGCTGCAATCTACAGCCAGTTCAGTCTTAAGAAATTTATTTCTTTTAGTTCTGGAGCAGAAAACTGAACACTATCAACTGTAGAATTTTCCTTCTTCCTTTAGCTCTGTTTAGCTCTGTTTATCTGCATCTAGCTCCGTCACAGACCATGAAAAAGCATTTTGAAATCTATCCAACATTGTTTTACTAAAAGAGGATCAGCCATTTCCTCACTGAAGAGGTGAAATATTTACCTGATTAAATTATGATGGTATGTGCACCATAATTACCTAAATGAATGCAATGACTTTGAAAGTACCAAATAAGTTTGATTAAACTAATTAACCAAAGATAAAGATTTGACCTATGAAAATCAGGAAGATCTTTTCCCCTACACCTTTAGGTAGAGTCCTAAGAAAGGCAATGGCCTTAAAGTTCAAATAAGACTTAAAGTTTAACATGCCTTAAAGTTCAAAAAATTCTGAACAATAAGAAAATCTAACTCCAGGGTAGAAACCTGTTAGAAACACTGAGACACCAGATTAGTTGGAATTTTTTATGGACCACAATCAATTTATTGCCAGACACCAGACATTTCTGATAAAATTTTATTACCATAAGAACATCAGTGCTTTTCATATGGCTATCACTTTCTGAAACTTGTGAAGCTTTATGTTTTCATTCATGTTTTGAGGAAATTAGTTGATACTTTAGTTTTTCAATGCATTTAAAAAACTACATGCCAAAGTCTCTTTTCTAATTCTGGGTAAGGGAACATTGACATCTAATTTCCAAAATGACTGAAAGTGTAAATACAGAAAAACAGCAAAAGAAAACAGAAGCTCTCTGTTTCACAATCCTGTAATGACACTTAATGAAGAAGGAATCTTAGCTGAAAAATTCTGCAATTAATACCAGTTTCTCAAAGAAGCTTAGCATTCAACTGAGTAATATGGGCACATAGCTGTTGGAAATCATCCTAAAGTTGTGACTTCTGGAAATTTGTCATCCTAACAGTTTAAAATTAATGCACAGCTATACATTTTAATCTCAAATATCAGCCTGACACTGTCTGTGAGACTTTGATCTCATTGGCATAAATCTATATCAATACTATTAACTACCTCTACCTTTTTATAGAAAGCTTGTAGCTTTCTGTAAAATCTTATTAAAACTAGTCTTCTGTTACCACTCTGTGATGGAAAGGTGCTGAATTTTATATAACTGTTTGTAAATAATCTAAAAAACTGAAGTATTCTTTACATGTAGATTTTATGTGAAATAGCTTTATATTGTGTATAGAATTTGGGCAAAAGAGAAAAGGCATCTACATGACAGACAGAAATGTAACTGTATTCTTCAAAACATCTCTGTGGGAAATTCCTAGCACATGCTTTTCTTCCTGACACAGTTGTTTTTTAACAGCCATGATCATTTGCTTCATTATGTTGTTTGTTATCCATGTGTGAAGGGATAACATCAAACAGAAGTGATTTTGTCAACAAAACTACTTCCCAAAGTGCCTATGCCTCCTCCTGCAAGTTTGCAGAAAAATCAGATCTTTTTCAATTGAACATCTGTCTACAAGAAAAGTTTTGAAAATACCCTGCCACATCAGCTGGCTTCCTTCGTAAAGATGCCACTGCTGTTCCACAAATGATTACACTCATTTTCTTCTCAGGACTCAGCCTCCCTTTTAAATGTGGCTAGGCTATCAAGTGCTTGACCGACTTTAAAGCAGGACAGCTTGGGATCACCATTTGTTAATAGATCACCAAACTCCTTTCAGGAATGTGCTGTTCAGCATTTTATAGTCTGGGATCAATTGGTTCCTGTAAATTAGGGTACGAATCACTTAATCAAGATACAGTACTTCTGAAAAACACTCTAGCAGTTTGGAGATCTGAAGATTCTGTGTTTTTCATGTGCCTGGGGTTGCTAATGCCATATTCAAATTTAATTGATACAGATACAGCTGTAAGATTCCACGACAGCATGTTTTTTTTACAGCAGCCATAAGTAATTGCCCTAAGGTGGTAAAGTGAGGTACAAACCAGAATTACACACACACTAATTAGTTCTGAGGCTCTGGGAATAAAAATACCTATCCTGTGTGAAGCAACAGCTATTTCATAGGTTCCTCAAAGAAAACATCGACCAAGTCTGTAAACACATTGGTTGTCTTCCTACCTTCTCATCCTTTATCAACCACTGATTCCTCTGTTATGATCTTTCTAGCTATCAAGTCAGAATAAACACAGTGTTGGTCTAAATCTGATCCTTTTGGTCAGCAGACAGACCCGGGGTCAAAGAAAATCAGAGTGAGCTAAGCATTTCTATTGGACTTAACATAGTTAAGCCTTGGTTTGGCAGCAAACTTCTGGACATCTGCTTCCTGCCTTACCGCCCTAATTCTATGTTTGTATGTTGAATTCAGTGACAAAACTACTATTAACTTCAGATGTCCTGTAACTAAAATAAACTGGTATATGCAAACTAAATTGGGAATTAAAACTGAAGTGTCAAATTAAGCAACAGAAAAATAGCAAAGTCCTGGGAATTAATAGCTCCACTCACACTGATCTAAAGAAGGATTGTCATATTCAGAATCTATTTCCTTATGAGACTTTGCCAGGCAAAGTTCCTAAGATTGTTTGCATAATATAGTATGACTTCTTCATTTTTTACTGAAAATAATCAAAATCACCTATGATTGTTCTGAATCAATTCAGCTAAAGAAAACCAGCTCAGACTGCTTTAAGGTTAAGCATGATAGTGCTGGACAAGCCTGTGTCTCCTGTTAAGACTAAAAGGACCAGGCTCTTCATTTGTGCTGTGTGTTTATAGTAGATTATGTGAGTATCTCCAGCCCTCAGTGGATTCATTCACAGTGCATCTGTAAATGTAAAGTGTCTCCTAGTGAATAAAAATATCCCCCAACTACATTATCTGTATGCCAGATTCTCTTTGGGGGAGGCTGCAAGAATTTCTGTTGGTATTTTTGTGGTATTACGTTCTTCTAAAGCAAGTCCCTGAGTGCCAGTGTGCTCACTCCAGTGTGCTTGCTCAAGTGTGAATAGATCTTCAGTTTAACTCTCTGTTTCTGAGATAGGAGACATTACATTCCTGCAAGAAATGTGCTTATCAATCTTCTGTGCTTGACATTATCTGTGCCAGGAGCAATAGAGGCCCTAAAATACCTTGTGCCTCTGGACAATCCTGTCACCAGCTGTGGAGTGAGCCTGTCCTCACCAGTTTTCCTCACTGTAGCTCTTCAAAGGTGTTTAACCCATGCTAGCTACAGAGAGCTAAGCTGGACCCTACATCCAGTAACGCTGCCTGCAGCCTTCTCACCTGCAGGTGTTCATCACAACCAGACATGCTCTGTGGGAATAAAGCAGAGGGAAAATCATCTTCATCAAGGAAACTGCCATTTTCTCATCAAGCTACTAACACAACAGATACATCAAGTTATTTATT
This sequence comes from Harpia harpyja, assembly GCF_026419915.1. Classification (NCBI taxonomy): domain Eukaryota; kingdom Metazoa; phylum Chordata; class Aves; order Accipitriformes; family Accipitridae; genus Harpia; species Harpia harpyja. The sequence goes on along the minus strand of NC_068944.1, from coordinate 21,853,996 downwards.
TCCCAAAAGTAGCTGAAAATGTATTCCTCAGCAGAAACTTGGATTAGACTTTGATGTCACTGACATAAATCCATATCAATACTATTAACTGCCCTGGACTTACTTTTATGTAATTGAAAGAAGAATTGGGCCCTTGAAATATTAAAACAGACTTCAGCCAGCTTTCAGACTCTAATTAGGAATCCACTGGAAGGGAAAAACTGTTTGTTGTGATAAATACTGACAGAAATGTAGCTACACAAGCCAAGCACTCCCAGTGTAATAACACTACCCACCTGCACCTCAGCCAAACAGAAGGCTCATGCCAGACAGGGAAACAAAGGGCGATCAGGAGGCTCAGACAGAACAGGAACAGAAGGACCATTTGTCAAGCAGTGGCCTTTTTCTTAGTCAAAAACTGGCTAGGAAAAATCCTGATGTGTAATGGATCTATCAGACAATTAGGGGTGAAAGACTGAAAGATCTAGCTCAGCTTCATAGATCAATCGCTGTATGGAATCTATTTCTCACCACAGTTTCTTTCCTGACTGGAAAAAATTAGAACTAAGGATTTGTGCCTTGACTTTTGAAGTCTCACTCCTTGCCTCAGATATTCACAACTACCAGAAGTTTCAAAGGAAAGTGAAAGAAAATCAGTATTTGGTTGTTTTAGGAATAATCCCACAAAAGTTTATTTCTACTTTTTCAGTGTAGAGTAATTTATTCCTCAGTGTATGGAGTTTATACATCATTTAGATTAGGTTTGGTTTTAACTGATTTCTTTGGAGGCAGAGTGTATTGCAATCAAATCTTTTATGTCAAACCCCCTCCAATCAATTTGACCTAATTGGCCAATTTAAACAGGTATGATGGAATAATGAAAACCTTAAAGATAGTTAAATTCATAAAAGTTTCATGAAAACTGTCACCTGACTAGAGAAGAGAAACCCAGTTAGTGGTCTTTCTGAGCAAAAGTGTAAGTTAATTAGTCATCTCTTGTGTTTTGCCTACTGATAAGCCAATTGGCACATAAGCTGCTGGCCAAGCTATGGCACGTACCTCACAGACCACCGATGGAGAAAAGATGGCAGCTAGAATTGCTGAGAAATTCTGAGAATCCTCAGAAAAGATGCAGGAGGATGAATCTGAAGACATTGAGGGAATCAGTAGGCAGATTTCTGAAGCTGAGGTACAGGTACAAAGGACATGAACCAATGGGAAAGCAAACTAAATAATTTGACTTTCTGCCACAAAAAGGCACAGGATAATAAGCCGTAGGAAAAGATCAATATTCTGCTTTCAGTTCTGCCACAGCTCTTTTGGGTGTAATACTAGGTCAGTCATCTAATCAGCCAGTACATCAGATTCACATAAAACAGGGATAAAATGCTTACTTTACAGGTTATAGTGTGGTCACTCCTTCTTGTTAGAAAAAGGCTTTGCAGCATTAGAAAAACCTATAGAAGTGCAAAGTATACATGAATGGAACACAGAAGTGAATGCAGGCAGACATTATGTTGCCCATTTAACGTAATAAATTAACACTAAGTTGGGACCAGGGTTGATTTCTCATCAAAATTCACTCACTGAAAATCTCCACTTCAGCTTAAGCCAACAAGCATGAGGCAATTCCTTTTTGTGGGCCTTCTTGTTCAAGTGTGGACCCTTGCCTACAATCTCCTCTGACAATTAGGCTTTTGAGATACAACCACCTGACACTGAGTCCAGCACAGACTTCTCAGGGAGACCCTTTACCCATCCTTCTCAGGATCCTCATGCAGTTTTGAGTCTCTGCTTTACACACATGCTATTTACAAATCTCTTACTGTAACACTTCCTTTTGTCTAAAAACAGAATCCAAAAGTGCACAGATAATTTAAAAAAAAATAACAGGCATCCTGAAAATGTAACTCGCTCTTCCTCAAGGGAATCTTTGAGGGTACAGCAACTATATTCAGGAAGAAGACTCGTGTTGTCTTGGCTGATATCAGCCAACAGTTAAACTGGACTTCTACTGTGAAAGCCGGTCCATTTGCTTCCACTCTCCTCCTGTCCAAAGTTTTCCATGTCTGCATGAGGCTTACCTCTTATGAATCCTTATTTAAATTCATGCTTTACCTCTTGGCTTCTTTGTTCAATGTTTGACGGCTTCAGTAACCCCTACAGACTAGCTGGCCATTCTGGTTTGCATAGGACAGGGCTATCCAATTTTCAAGATTTTGTCATTTCAGTAACCACAAATTAAAATGTGATATCTGATTATTATATCCAACCTGTGAACAAGGCAAACTATTTTTTCAGAAGCGGTTTCTATATATGGATGTAGAGGCATTTAGGAGACTGTAGATGTCAGAGAAGCAAGTCCGGATTAAAATATTGAATTTAACTTGTAGTTCAAAATTCACTCATTAAGTTCACCAAAACACTATACTTTCCTCTGTCTTCCTGGACAGTTCACTACATTTCTGATTTGATCAAGTAGATCTATCATTGTTCATGTTTAGCAAAAAAACTTTCTTTTATGTTTGAAATACTTATAGTGATATCATAGGAATATTAACAATAAATAAGTTCTGACAATTAGGGTACAGGGAACTAGGCTTATACCACATCCTTGTAAGCTCACTAATTATCTTTGAAATGGTAGCCAATGACAACTGTTGGCATGCGGTGTGGGTTATAATTGAAGCTTTGTTAATAATTAGAGTAGTCCATTCTGGAGTGCTTCCCTGCAGATTCTTGAGATTTTGTGGAGGTCATATTTCATACTATCACAACTACATAAATACCTTTGGTTGTCTTTCTAGCTCTCATATTAACAGCTGCTATTCCCTTTCTAAAATGACCTTCTCCACTCCAGAGATGACAATACTTAAAATAGCAATATGGGTTAAAGAATTGAAATGCTTTGCATTTGAGTTTTTCCCTCTCAGTGACAAAGGCTTCTCAACTAGCAAATTTGTTTTTGCTATGGCTTTCTGGTCCTTTCATCACATTTGGAAAAGGTTGTCATTCTGGTACTTCATTCCACAAAGTTTGGTAAAAAACTATACTTGCTGAAGATCCATTCAGAAAACTATTCTTAAAACCAACAAAGATCATTTCATGCAAGTTAGCAATGTAAGAAATCACTTCTGGTCTCAGAGCAACTTGAATCTTAATTCTTTCAGAATGGTCTGAAGATTATGAAATAAGATTAATTACAGTAGGAAAGAATAAAGGCTGCAAAGGTTTCTCATTACTAATTCTTTTATAGGATGGGTAAGCTAAGTCAAAAATATGGATCCTGTTAAATACCAGATCACTTTTATTACAGAAGAGTAATATTGTTACATTAATTTGTATTTTCATCTTAGTCACTATATTTAATTGGTCTCATTTTATAGGTTATTCATATCACAACTTCTGTTCAGTTTGACAAAGTTGTTTGATCTCTCCTACATTGAGATCCATCTGCCCACATTGTTATAAGCAGCAGGATAGAATAAATTGACCATTTGTTAGTATTACAAATGGAAAATATTATGCTTTCATGATGTCCTTACATGTTACATGTATACTTCTGTCCTCTACAAAACGCAACAGATCGGACTACTGTTCGGTAGTCATTACGTTCAGATGAAAAATTTCCATATTTTGTTACAAGCTCAGGTTTCTTTTCAGCCCAGGGATGTTGAAAAGTATATGAAGCTTAATATTTCACGCAAAATTAGGTTATGTAATGGTTTCACCTGTAAAGTAGGTGAACAGATGGATTTTTGCTCTTGTGAGCTGAATTAGATTAAATTAGAACTAGACTTACCTAGATTAAATTACATAGTCCTAATAAGGTCATTTAAAAGTAGAAAAAAAAATTAAATAAAGGGGTCATGAATACCATAGCAAAAAATGTAATCAACATCAACTTTTATTTGAAGAAGAATAATTAGAACTTTTTAGCAAGAATCTATTTCTATTTTTTTCTAAGTAGGGATAAGAAAAGTTTAAGAACATACTCTGTGTTCAATAAGCTATCTTGTAATATTGGAATTTTCTGCTACAGGATTAATTTCTACCAATTACATCTCGTACTCTATGTGACAGAGGATTAGCAGTTGCTCATAAACAGATGCTTATATTTGTCACAGGTATTTCGGCCCGCAGCCAGCAGTAGCCAGACAGGTGTTTTACAGAAAACCCACATCTGCTTCACAGGAAGAGGGTAGTGTCTACGAACTGCCTAATAGCTGCTCCTCTAGGACAAAATCAGTATTAGAACTACATACTCCTTTTATGTCCCACTAGTTACATTTGAAACTCAACTACTTTCTAAGTTAATATGCTTTTTCTCAATCAAATTCTTTAGCATTTTTTTTCATGCACCACGCAGTCAATGCATCACACTGCATGATGCATCAACTGAGTTATTCTGGTTAATAGCAGCTAAATGAGAACAGGACCTAAATAGTTAGGTAAATATATATATCTTTAAATAGAGGTCAAAACATCTTTCTTCATTGTTGTTGTTCAGAATAATGATTTCAATAGGAAGAATAATAAACAAGAGAAAATTATCTCTGTGCATGACAGTCCATAAACAGTGACTAGAGATTAATTTTTCACACTACAGCAAGCAATGAACAAGCAGAGGAGGACAGAAAACATTCCTGAACAAAGCAAAAAGCTAATGTAAATCAGGATATATAGACAGAGAATATCGACCTTATCTCAAAAGATAACTATTTTCTAAAGCTATGGTCCATGGCCAAATGTTTTTCCCTTCATTTTGCTTTTTAAAGGTAGTCAGAAAAGCTTCCAAAATCAGTGCTACTGGTCTCAAAAGTTCTTGGATATGTAACAGGGGTGCATAAAATAAGAACTCCAGATTACAAAGTATTGTTTTGGGGTTGTTTCTTCATGAACTAATTTCTAAACTACCCAAATTCTGCAACTAACTCTGATAAGATTGATGGGAGCTTTAGACAATCACAGCAAAACACATATGAGAAAGAGCAAAGTATACAAGAATTTTCCTTCTTCTAAGGGAAAAATAGTCAATGAAAGAACCAGCTAATGCTGAGATATCTTTTAGAAGCAGAGTGAACTATTTTGGCTGACTTACAGTAGAGAGTTTAGCAAGAAAAAAAAAACCAACAAACTTAAAAGGGAGTTTTTATCTCAGTTTTAGCTTTTCCCAGTGGTGTTCTGGGGGATTTTTCTGTGGCAAGAAAATTCTGCTTTTATTTGGGGTGTTTGAAAACATCATCAGGGAGAAGAACCACACAAAACCTTTGGAGAAAAGTTTTTCTAATTTTGATAGTATTGTTTGATCTTCTGGGGAGATAAAGAGAGTGTCTGCGGTTTGAAGAGTAGAAAAAAGAAAAAGAGATCTTGGGGAGGAGAGGAGAGATTATCTTTGCTTTTTAATGCTTAAACTAAGTTCTTTAACCAGAATTACTTTTATCAGAAAAGTGAGATGAAAAATCCCTTATGCCAAGATTCATTTGTTCTTGCTTATAAAGGCACTATTTGGGCACAGTTTAATTTTTTTTTTTTTTTGGCTGGTTATTTTCATAAGGAGCTTGAAAATCAGAGGTGAAATCAATGTTTTAAAGAAACTGTATTTATGTAAACTCTTCTGTTTGCCAGTCTTTCACACCTTTGCAACCTCTTTGACCTAATACAGAAAAAGCTAAACAAGTCACATTTTTATCACAATATTATTGTTTTTAAATAGGATCTCAGTGATCCCCTGTTACAGACAATCAGATCTGAGGGATTCTAGTCAACTTTTTTAAAGCTATTTCAAATATTCAAGAGGATTCCACCATAACTTTATTAATTACACACTATTGTGCATTTTTTTAATGTTTCCCCTCTTGCTATATTAAGTGACCTTTATAAAGAAGATAAGGAAAATTTGTTTCATTGTCAGGAAACACAAAGACAATCCCAAGTCTCTCAATTCTTCCACTTGAAGAGAAAACCAGAGGAATTCCACCTTTTTCCATGACTTATTCTGCCCGAGTCTGGCAGCCTTTCTTGGAAGTTATAGCTGCCAATCCTTGCTGGACTCAAAATGGATAGATAAGGTGGTGGGTTTATCGCATAAGCAGAACCCATTGTGTTATGAATCTATAGTAATACTGTACTTATCAAAGGAGAGAAAAAGAATGGATTGCACTGCCAAGTACTTTATGTACTGACACTGTTTTAATTTTTATCAAATTTCAGAAGGGAAGGAATGGGGTTGGGAAAGATCCTAGTAATGTATGTCACTTCTGAGTACTGGAGAGGCATAATCAAACCTGTTAATGTTCCAGAGACAGATACTCCTTCTCATTGTCAGGCCTGTAATCTACATGAATGCATCAGAGTATGGAGAAGACCAGAAACAGCAAAGTATAAGACTGATAGTATGTCATTCCATATGTGTCTATACTATTCCGATAGGCTTTAGTCAATATTTTTTAGTTTTGTGGTTTTATCTCAGATACCAGTTTCAACTAAGTTTGGGAAACCTCATGAATTTGCACCCTCAGGAACAAGTGGATTTTGATAATAACAGGGTTTAAAATACTGTATGGGTGATGCACTGATTGAAAGCCAGTTCAGCTCCATGACCTGTAGTGGCATCTACCAGGGCCTGTGAACTGCTCATTCCTTTCCACCCTTTTCTGGAGTGCCTGGAGCTCCTGGAAGAGAGTAGCAAGGAAAAACCATCCCTACATACTGAAGAAAGCAATCACTGGAAAGGTGTTTGACAGTTGGATGGGAACAATCTATGCTAATAGATATAAATCTGGGTAGGAAGCAGAAACCAAACTATAGTCCATCACACAGATCCTGTGCACGTTCTGGGTGCACGTTCTGGTTAAGTGGGAAAAATATATGAGTAAATAGGTGCCCGTTTTCTCTGGTTGCCTTTTAGAGCTAGATTTCAAATAGAATTTTGCCAACTCACATGATATCACGTTAGCTCCACAGCAGTTCATTACAATATATAATAATGAGCCATGAACTCCTGCAGCCTTTTTTTGGTATGTGACACAGGACTGAATCAGAAATAATAGCTCACAAGACTAAACAAAGTGGAATTATATAGATCAATAAAAGTAATTCTGAGGCAATAGTAAAACAAGAATATTAATAGAAGCATAAAAAAAAAAAAATCAGTCATACCTGCCAAGAATGACGTGCTGAGCTTTTATCATTTTGCTTCAGCAAGGTATTTGGCGCAGGAATGCTTAATGATAGTCAGTGTTTGTTTCTGGTTTATGTTTAACCTCTGAATGTGCTAACCAGGAATGTAGGGAACCATTCTGAATTTGAAATACAACTGAGCAGTTATGTGGGAGGGATTGTACAGAGTTGTGGCCATAAGGTAGAAAAATGATAAGGAGTGGATTTTGCTGTGGAACTTTCCTTTAACACCGTCCTGGAATATTATTTATTTATGCCATCACAAGCAAACCTAAAATCTGCAGATGATGCTCAGGTGACAGATTCTTAACAGCAACCAAGAATACTGTATACGATGGGTTAAGGTTTAACTCATCGCAGGTGCAGCTTAGTTCTATTCCCTACTGAAGAAATGCCATACATTGGGATTGTCCTTCTAGCATTGTCAAATTGGTTGTGCAGGGTATCATTCAAATGCTGCCGTGGAGCCACTGTGTCACTGCAAGGCAGGACTAAGACGTCCCTTATGCTTCATGTTTTAATAGATGCATACACTTCATTTATTTCATTCTTTTACATATCACAGGTTTCTCTAACTGAATAAAATTACATGAAGAGTTACTGTTTAGTTACACTTTTTGTCTGCTTACTGTGAGTCAGCTGTCACATAAGAAGGTTTCAAATTAATAGTACATTTGAAAGTAGCAAATTCTGCCATTTTTTAAAACCAGCAGCTAGTCCAAAATGTATAAAAGCTTTAATTTGGTGAGATTCAGCTGGGAATGCTGAAGGAAAAGAAAGAAGATTCAAGCATAATGTCCATTTCAGGACATTTTCAGTAACTTGTCATTTATTTACCAGAAAACCCTAATGAATTTCCCCTTCAGAGGGATGAAATGTTAAGAGAGGTAGCTTGGCGGGAGATTTGAAGGATGGATGATTTTTACTTCTGCTTTTTATCTGTGTTATGCTTGGCACAGGAATGTGATGTTAGACTCCTAGCACATTTCTTTCAGCTGAAACATCCTTGTGGAACCCTCTTTATTGTTTATATTTAAGATGACATTTCAGCTTCCACAACATCCTAATTTTGTACCTACACCAGAGAAAGAGCTCATGGTCAAGCCACTATTTACCAGCACAATCTGATAATATTGTCTCTAAAATCAGATGACATGTTGTGAATACTAGTTTCAAGGACTGGTTAAAACTCTCAAGGTTATGCCCTCCTTGCATCTTTGAATTCCCAAATAGGAAGATTATTAAAAGGGCATGATCCAGGTTAGCTGTCCCTAAAATTAGACCTTACAGCTGTGTTTTGATTTCGCTGTGTGTGTACGAACAGAGGGATTATTTGTGCATTTGGGCTTCTGTAAAATACAAGACCTAAGGCACAGTATTTGTATTTTACATATATTCCTCTGTCAGTTCATGTTGCATGTGAATTGATAACATAGCCATGTATGGAATTCCCTGAGAAAGCTTTTTGAAGGCAGGTAACTGCAACTCTCCCTTAATTTCATATTTAGTCGATTTTTTTTTCAGTTTAATTTATGGTAGATGACACTGTAAAAGGGCAACAACATATCCTATTGATGTCATGAAACAATACTTCTAGATGTATTAGGTCTGAAAACCCAAACATATAAGTCATTTTTATTCTTGTTTATCTGTATTTTTAATTTGAGCATTTATACGTCACTCTTCTGCTTTTACAGCAGTTTTACTTTCCAGAAGGACATAAGGACTCCTCTAAATTACAGTGGCTTCTAATGACCCTAAGCTTGTCTAGAAACTGAGGGACTGCTATGCTGCATTTGTTCATTGCCTTCGTGGTGCCCTCTCCAAGCCAAAATTCTTTATTTAGTGGTGGAGGCTGGTGATGTAGGACTGGGCTCAGCAGACCTAGGCTAAAACAGGTAGTATTTGCTCGGCAAAGGGGGACAGCATGCCTTCTGCAGAGGACCAGGCATCTACCCTGATGGTAGAGTCCAGCTGAACAGTTTTACACACTGCGATAGCCAGAGGGGCATTAACATCAGTAGAGTGAATTAAAAATTTCAATTTTAAGCCAATAAATTCAACAAATTCAACATTTTACAAATTTGCATGAAGAGGACAACCAAGTAATAGTGTTTTCAATTCCATAAAGTAATTACTTTGTTCAGAATATAGTTAACTGAAATTGTTTGAGGCAGCTGAGACCACTGTTAAGCTTTGAAAGTGCTCTCCTCTCAAGACTGGTTACCTTGAGGTCTGCAGTAGAGAGCAATCAAGACCGTGCTCCTGAAATCCCTGTAAGAGCTAAGCCACTGTTGCCACCTTAACGCTTTGCTGCTCTTACTTTTCCTAGAAGCCACACAGCAGCTATCCCTAGATTCCTTTATTCTGTGCCAAAGGGAAATAGTGTGGCAAAACAGGATTTACCAGGCTGGTTATTTGTCTATTGAAATGTTCAGAGAATTCAAATCTTTATTTTTAGTATGTGATTTCCCTTGGAGACACTGGGGTTTACAGAGACCTTTGGACTGCAGAGGTTTAAAAGATGTTTCAAAAGCAAGAACCCTGTGTGCAAATATGAGCATATATAAATATATGGGGTTTTTTCCAAAGGTCAGTAATGTAAGTAGTCATGTGAGAGAAGGAAGTGGTAAAAGGCACCAGACTGGAACTCCAGGTTGGGTTAAGCTCCTGGCTTTGCTGCAGCTTGTGACTGCAGGCAGCTCTTACAGGTATAGTATTTCACTACCTCAGCAGGCTGCTATTAATTAATCTCTGTGCCTGAGGTCTGTGTTAGAAGGGATGAGATCCAGGGAGTCCCCTCTGTGAAGCAGCAGCTGGGTTGCTTTCTGTGTCCAAGGCACCTCTTTCAAAGCTGATATGGGTGTCTGCATACAGCACTCCATAGGTAGTCTAGGCAATTCCCTCCTTCCTGGGGCTGAGCTCCACTTCTTCTGCACTCTGTGAGCTACATTCACTGTAGTTATAGAATTATAATTTCAGACTATGAAAATCAGTTACAGGACTATGAAAATCAGTCATGGGGGGAAAGAAAAAGACCTCACAGTAGAAGAATGAGGGGATGGATTTTTTTCTGCAGCACATATGAATTCAATTTCGGAGAGAAATGGATCTCAGAGTGTCAGCACATGAAGAGACCTCTGAGGAGTCAGAACAAAGGGTCTCTTAAATGATAATCAGTCATTCTATCAGCCCATGATTGTAGTAAAATGTTTTTGTTGTAAAACATTTGTCTGACACATGCTTGTAAACCTGCCAAAAAGGATATCCTACTTAAACACAACAGACATTAGATTCAAAAGTGGGTTTTCAGTTCAGGATAACCCTGATTTTTTCATAACTGTTGCTTGGTTCATGCAAATGACTAGAGACTACCATTAAATTAAACAAGACCATAATTAAAGTTCCTATGGGATGCTTAAACAGAAACAGTTACATCATCCACACCATGGCAGCCATCGGGCACAGAGGCCCCTACAAGCCCAGCCGACCCGTTCCTTGTGCCTGTTACCCAAGCTTTGCAGGGCTGCACAAGCATCTGGCTAACTCATTGCTAGTGGGGGCACAGAGCCTTACTGTAAACACGGAAGGTATAGAAAAGGAACTGAAAGGTCACTACGCACTGGGAGGCACCAGGCGGCAGCAGAAATGGAGTCAGCGCAGCTGGCCCTTTAGCTTAGGACAGCCAAGTGCTGGGTAGGTTCTACGTGTGCACAGGTGAAATTACTAAGAAAAATGAAATTATTCCAGGACAGTGTAAACTTAGGGTATGCTTATGGTTATGCAAGTGAAAAAGGAGTTGGCAAGCCGGGACTTCCAGAATGTTATGGAAAACAAAACAAAACCAAACCTATAAATTATTTTTAAAATTAAATTAAAGCAAAAATTAATCAACCTTAAGTGATAGGATAGCTCTCAATACTAAGACCTTATATGAATCCAAATGCTCTTGTTCCATCTATATATTACATTTGCAATTTGACTGGAATTTTGAAAAGAGAAAATTAGGAGGTTACTATGGGATTAAAAAGAATAGAATTCTTAAATCTTTATTATGTTTCCATTCCTTGTAGAGGAAATACAAAGCAAACCACTCTCAACTAGGAATCAGTCTTCAAAGTCAAAGAGGAAAGAATATATTCTCCTAGGTAGAGAAGGTAATTGGTTAGTAGAATTTCATTTAATCAAAGCTATGTCCATGAGCATTAGTGGGTAAGAGGAGAAAGAGAACCTTTGAACATACATTTTATTTTATTTTAATTCTGATATGAAGTTCACTAACTTACAGTGAGATCCTTGTATAAAACAACAAAGATAGACAATTTAAGGTCAATCATCAAAAAGGTTACATGGGAGAGGTAGGATGAGATGGTGATCCAGTGATTTTTGAAGACTGTTTTAAGGATTTATTGAAAGCTATTTTAAAGAGCTCTCTGTTAGGGGAATAACATCTCAAGACACTTGGACTAAATTGAAGCAAAGGAATTCAACCCTTAACTAAACTGTTGGAATTCTTTGAAGATATTACTGCTGTGATAGATAAGGAGAATTCTAATTTAATTAGGTTTTCAGAAGATAGTTAGCACTGCTCCACATCAAAGATTGCTGGATAAAAGGTATAGAACAAAGGCTAAGAGCAAGTGTAGGATAAAAATTGTCTCCTAAAGTAAAGAACAAAAGACAATGATGCACAGCTATTGTTAAAAGAAAAAGAGGTTACTGCTTATGGCAGGGTTAGTTGAAGTATATACTTTAAACATTCTAAAAATATTGAGGTGTGAGTAATTTGAATGGGACTTTTGAAAATCAAGGGCCATGGTTTCTGATAGAGTATATTCACTTTGTCCCTCACAACTATCACAAATTTACCTTCCTCATGAAATGAGACAGGATTTTCCAAGTTGATTAAAATCTGGTGGCATAGGGAAAATTATGGATTTCTTACAATATTCCCTTGTCCTGACAGTGCTTAAATGGGAAAAGGAAGACTGATGGGACAGGTCCGTGCCCTGCTGGTCAAAAAATATGGCCGCAAGCAACTGTTGTTATTTAAAAGTTTATTAGAGCAGCTTTCAGGCTAATCTAATTTGGCACAAGAATTTTAAACTCAGCTAAGTTGTAATACACAGACAGCTAGCAGACTAAAGCTGTGTGCTCACTGTCTGTGCTGCCCTTTAAAACTACAGGCAAATAGGTTAGAGCGCCCCCCAACTTCAAAACTTAGAAGAAACTGGGAAATGTTTCAATCACAACTACTCTATGCCAAGATTTTACATCGTGCTAATGGAAAAAAGTGCTGGAAGCTAAAGACAAGTTGAGAATGAGTTAGAGGAGCAGAGTGAAAAAAGAAGGGAAGTTAGTTTCAGATAACAAGGGCACAATGAAAAGACAGGGCATATTGAGTTGGACAGGCTCTTCCTGCCCTTGTGCTGAACATTTATGTTGCCTTCTCTGTTTTCTAATCATATACGCCAGGTGAAAGGGCATACTTTGCTTTTGTGTTTTTCTTTCCATACATATGATAACTGCTACTGCTCTAGGCCTTTCCTAAAAAGTAAGTTAGCAGTATCTGACCCAAAAGCAATAGCACAAACATTGTCATTCACAGCAGAGAGCTAAAGGTGGGTGCCATGTATCAATTTTGCACCTTTGGTGCACTGTGAAGCAGATTTTTTTAAAGCCATTTAGGGGATTACTGCAATTTTAAATGGTATATACATAGCATAATTACACTGTCTTCCAATAGAATCAGCACACTATTTGCAATAAGAAATCTCTTTAATCTTCTCTACAAACGAAGCAAGTCAGATGAGCAAGCTTCCTTGACAGAAAGGCATTTTATTGAGTGATTTGCTGGACACAATCTCTCTTAGCTGGTGGAGTAATTGAAAAGCAAGACATTCTCGGTGATTATTCAGAATCACAAAGAATTTTTTTTAAATTATTTCCTTTAACTTGTTCTAATTGATTTTCAGCACATAGGCTGTAATAATTTTGCAGTCTGAATGAGCACACAGTTCTCAGACACATAACGAGAGTAGGAGTTTGATTATTCAGTAAAGGGAAAATTATCAGAGGATCTGCAGCACCAAAAGTTGCTGTCAGTGCAGAGAAAGCCCTGTATGTGTTATACAGCAGATGACATTTGGATGGTTGCCCTTCTGGCTGCTGCAAGCACAAGTACCCATTTTCATCAGCTTATGAAGGAAAAGTTGGCGTCCAGAGACACCCGTTGCTAGAGTGCGGGTTGCAGCACAGGAAATGCAGTCATATTCAAGCCTTTTCCTGTGTTTAAGTCCAGATGTCCAGTGGCCTGTAGTGTTTGCTGTATACTCACTACCAATTGTAAACACTTTGATGTTCTTTGGGGGTCACAAAACTGGCCTTTTCCTATTCACCGGAAGAGAATCACCCTGAACAGAATTCACCACAGAAAGAAAATTAAGAACTAAAACAACATAACAAATCTGCAACCTTGTCTATGGGGCTGGGAAAATTACTGAAGAGATGGAGGAAGGCCAAGAGTCTAGGAGGGTGATCTAGCAAAGGACCAAAACTGTAGCAGAAATTTAGGGTATCGAAGCTTTGTGCAAACGTGCCTCCTCCTGAGCAGTGCGAAACCATGGAGTCGCAGCTCCCAGCACTCGTCCTAGCCCAGCCATTAGAAGATGGAGCAGTTGCTTTGATCAACCATTTGTACTAACCTTGTTTGCAGTGGCATAAGTAAGGAGTAATTCTATTTTGGTCAGAGAAGTTTAGCCCAGAATAAAACTGCAGTGACATCAATATGAGACCACAAGGATCACAGTCTGACAGTATACAGAACAGTTATGATCCCACATAGACAATGTTTCCCAGGAACAGCAGTTTTGCATAATTCGTTATTAAACTTTCAAATCCTCAGAAGACGGATAGTAAAGCTATTCAATTCATTGTTAGTTCAAGGTCAGATTTGCTGAGTGTTTATCTTCTAGAGTACTCTCACAGATCAGGTTGGGCAAATCAGCTGGTAAATCTACCAGAAAAACATTGTGTACACCCTGGGTTTTCCAAAACACACAGTTTCATGGTTGCATTCACAATGAACAGCCCCAGCATGATGCAGATCTGACTTTCTGTTTCTATCACATCTGCCCTTAATGTAGTGCCTAAAATTAAGCAGATGGGTCCGCCCATGGTTATCCCTGGAAGAGTTGTGCCACCAAGGCGTGTGGGATTTCCAAGCAGCCAGAGTCCAGGTTGCCTACAAAGGCAACACAAGGCCCAGGTTGACACCAGAGTATAGGTCCAGCACAGGTTTCAGCAGCTGGGTAAAGACTTGGCATTGCACCGAGATCTGTTAACACAAAGGGCATCCAGGAAACTGTTGCTGACATGAATGCAGATTTAGGAATTTTTTGCTAGCAGGATGGTGACTGCAAGTTTGAGGGCTGTATTGCTAAAGATAATAGGGTGAGGAAGTCCCTGTGATGCATTATAAACATGTTTTCATGCTGTAGTAGTTCCCCCACAAACTGAAACTATTTGTAAGGGACATTAATGTTCCATATAATTCCTGGTGTTTTCTAAAAGTGTTCAGAGGAAATTACTGGCTCTCTGAGTGCCAGATCCCAGGGTATGGAAACAATAGGGGGCCATATTTAAAAACAACAAAAAAAAGTAATATTTTTCAGACAGCTTTCTGACGTGCCATAAAAAATTTCCTTCATCCCTCCTCAGTCTAGTGATGTTCCTCGTTAGGGACTGGGATTTAAAATAACACCAGAAAAGGCAGGGGGGGTTAGACAAAAGTTCATTGCTGTTTGCAAACAAAATAATCCCTGCATTCAGATCAGCCTTCTCATTTAGTTTTCTTCATTCTCTCCTTGTTTCAGGAGTATTTCTAGGTAGAACCCTTTCTAATCTTTGACTTTATTCCCAGATTTTTCTTTCAATGAGCGGGTGGCTTTTCAGTAAGCTGGGCTCACTTGCTCAGTCACAACAAAGGAAAATAAAAATAACCAGCTGAAAAACTGTCATTGCTGGAATGTGTAATACTCAGCATTAAAATGGCACAAAGTGCCTGCCTGTTTATAGCTCTTGTTTTGAGAAAGAGTGAGGCACACTTTGGGCACTAGATACAATGGCTCACCCAGGAAAATGCATAGCCTTGCATTCTGTGTGTGAAACCCTTTTTATTTGTTTGTTGCAATACCAGTAATTTCCCAGGAAAATGGGGCTTACTCTGAGTTTTGGTTATCTATTTTATGCAAGCAAATGCCAGGTTTGACATGCCAGTTTGGTTGCTGAGTAAAAACTTGGACAATTAAATAAAATCCTATGCTTGCTGTAATTCAGTTTTATCCACATATCTTTGTCATTATATCTTTGCTGAGACATGCATGCTTAGCATGATTACACAAGAAATGAGTTTTCAGTGTAGTAACAGACCTGCAGTATCTCATTCTCAAGTGATGAGATTTTGAGGATAAAACACTCCCAATTTACCAGTATCTAATCTTTTTTTTTTTTTCACATGCTTCTTTGTCCTTATTTGAGTCATGCTGAACTATGCTTAATAAATTATGAGTTTGCTAGTTTCTCTCTTTCTTTTCAAGTTTCACTTAATGGTATTGTTTTCCAGTTCAGTAGAAGGTAAAACAGATTGAAATGTCAGAGAGCAGTACAACTGGAGACATATAATGAAATTGGTGTTTGCAAGAAATAAAAGAAAGTTATGTTGCACATAATATGCAGAAGACATATGCAAAGAGACAGCACTATTAGTAGCAGTCCAGATATTTTTGATGCTGTGTTTAAAAGTAAGCCAAGCCTTACTGTGCACCATGTGGACTAATAGCAGACAAGAATCCTCTGCACATGAGCACTGCAGTTCAATAGTGCTACAAAAGCACATTTGATTGGGCCAAGGTAGATCCCTGCAGGGGACTGCACTCATGCTGTCTTTTGGCAAAGCTAGAAGCAAATCTAAGATTTCATAGATTTAGAAAGCAAGCTGTTTTCATGGACAAGATACACGTTTATCCAATACCTTCCCAAACAAAATGGCAAGAAGAGCCACAAACTGAATTTGACGTCCTCCATGGGGTGTCATCACTGATCATTGGTGGACTAAAGTTCAAAGGTGAATATGTTAATGTGCTTTGCCTCCACTCATAGGTAAGCTCATGACATCTTTCTACTTAATAACAGGAACCTGCTTGGCTCAGACAAGTATGGTAAAAGCAAAAATAAGCAGAATTACCATCATAAGTTTTCTTTTTTATTTCTAAGCTGCATCTCATCTCCAGGATAAACTCTTTCCTGAGTTTATCCTCCAGTTCCAAAAGTACAGGAAGGTAAACTCAAGTTTCAAAAAATAAAGTTCCAAACAAAATCTTTGGAACTTCATTTCTCTGACTCAGACCCACGCCTTAGTTTTGTTATAACTGCACAAAATCACCATCAGGAACTGGATATAAACAGTTTTTTAATAAACAATATACTGCTGGTTTTTCTTGGCTTCTTATATCACAATCCCCCCAGATAAAAGTATTTAAATGATGATAATCAGGATCTGTGTTTGTTGTCTGTATCTCTTTGGGAGACCAGAATTGTACTGGAAACAAAACCTTATCCTATATGGATAACCTGTATTCTGTCCAGCTTTGTGCCCATCATACTCTACAGTAATTAATAAAGATTCATTCTGAGAACAGAGGACCACAAGAAATGCCCTATAAGGTCAGTTCTGTGGTCCATCTAGCCCAGACCTCTGTCTCCAACAGTGGCAATAGGAGATGCTGGTTAGGAAAAGCACATGAGCTGAGCCACTCTCTGCAGGCCCTTCTCCTCGTACTCCCCAGTACCCACAGTCCCTGGAACGGGCCGAGAAGGCACACTCTTGCCAATTCCCTTCCGTCCTTCAAGCATCTTCCTGTATGATAGTCGCTTTGGAAAAACAGCTAGAGACTGCCTGTGCTTTTTCGAGACTGAAACCTGTAATCAAGCATGACAACAAAGGTAGGATCAAAAGTGGGGAAAAAGTACAGTAGAGAAATGAAGGAAAAAGTTTCTGAAAAGACTGTGAGGTGATTCAGCAAGGCACAGTCACTGAAAAAAAAATATCTGAACTGAAGCCAACTAATAAACGCAGTCCTGTGGATCTATTAAGGTACATTAATGCTGCCGCTTTCCCATCTGTTCCCTGAAGTTCCAAACCAAAAACAAGTCATCTGCAGTCTTGGCTTCCTCATTGTGTGAAACATTCATCTATTAAATTAATCTGGAGAAAATGGATCCATTTCATCCCTGGTGGGACTTTGTTTTGTTTTAATAGGGTTGCATACCATGGATTGTAGCCCACTGAGGCCACCAATATATTACATGTGAATAAAGACAAAACCCAAATGAAACAAATAAATAATAACTACATGCTATTTTTTTCCTCTAACAGAAATGCCTTTGGGATAGCTGCAATTTTTTTTCTGTTGTGTTGAGAAGGCTAGCAATTTACACTAACAAAATTGGCACAATAACCCTGGAATCCTTATTTTTCTATGAACAATGTACAATAACAAAATCTAATGCTAAATTTCCATGTCCTCAAACTCCGATATGTCTTTCAACTACGAAACAAAATTCCTGGTGCCAGTATCACAGAGGGAAAGGCTCATGCTTGACCTTGTTAAGCAAAAAATTGGAAATGTTCTTTGCAACCTCCCAAGCCGGTAATTCCTGGATGCTTTATATTGCAAAATTCCCTTCCGTCACCCTCTGATTATCATTGCTCATTCAGCTCACCATGGTGATGCAACCACCCACTTGGAGCAGTGGCAAAATTTATTTCTAGTGCTTCTGAAACATATTTAAGTTCATGGTCTTCAATACTGTGCCATAAAAGAAGCCTAGAAACATGTCTGTTAATGTGCTTAGCAAAGTTATGTTCATTTATGTGTTTCCACTTAGGACTAATCTGTATGATTTAATAATCATCAGGTGGAATGCCCTTTAGTGTCCCTAGACACCCCACCAAAATTAGCACATACCCTCCGCAGAGAATAAATTGCTAACTAGCCACTTGCAGGGAAGATGAGTCATTTCTGTGGCTCACATAGTACATTCTCCGTATCTCCTGTTGTGGTTCTCTTTCTGTGGCTGATTAAATGTATTATCTTTTTCACCCATTCTTTACAAAAGTACTTTCCAAACTGTTGATTAGTTAAGCTGCAACCTCACATGTGATTAGGGCACAGGACTGTGAGTCAGGCAGCTTAGGTTCCCTCTATGCTTATGCCACAAGCATCCTGCATTTTCCTGGAAAAGTCAGTTCAATGTCTCTGTTCCTAAAACACAGAGTGTTCATACAGAGATTAATGTCGATTGTGAATGCGAATGTGAATAATGGCAGATTAATATGCCAATCCCACAGGTATGTTTAACTTAGCAATACTATAAAGTAAATGCGTACCTTTGATAATGTGATTTCAAAATGCAAATGGCCAGTAATAATTGTACCTTCCACTGCTTTTCTGCTGCATATTAAATTGTTTAGGTATATTCAAACTGTTTTATTTTTAATTTGAAAGCATTCTCTTCTTACTCTTCATAAACTATAGAGGCCTTAGAATTAGGATTTAAATTTATAACAAACTTGTCATATAAATTATAGCATTAAATTCACTTATCGAGATTTTTAATTAAGTTTATTTGTGCCTCCTCTTACTGAAAATCTTTAGAGCTGGTGTAAGTCAATAAACATCTATTTACTTTTGCGCCAGATCTAAATTTGAAGTTACTAACTTATAAAAATGTTTCTATCAAAATAGGAAAATCACTTTTGAGTAGAATTCACTTCATTCTGTAATAAGTTAGGTTTTTAAAAGGAGTGACTAAAACTCAGAATGCAGAAGTTCACAGATTCCCATTCATGACTATGGCAACTTTTGAGTTTATTCAAAATTGAGAAATGAGTGTTGCTTGAAGTTTTCTGGTCACCTTGAGCATGCTTGGCTATATGGTGATGGCAACATGCTCACAGCACTTCCAGAAGTGGGTACTATGTGGAGTAGGTGGATAGATCCACTGTATACAGTCCAGACCCACTACTTGAATACCTGCATCATTCTGCATCTTTTCATGCAAAGATCACAAAGCTAATTTTTATCCTCACCTCTCTTCATTATGCACACAGATATTTCAGGGAAGTTCTGAGATATCATGTTTGCATGACCAATACAAGAATAAGACTCATCTAATGACTTCAACTACTACTTTAGTGGTGATATGGTAGTATTATGAAGAAATCAGCAGATAAGAATAGTTTCTTCATTTTTGCATAGGAAAGGCAAAAGTAAATTTAGTAACTTCAGGAATTCAAGTCATCAAGCCACAGAATGCCAAAGCAGGATGAAGATGTAAGCTATGCTTTGTTGAAATACACTGCTCTTCTCTAGACGTGAAGGACAATTTGAGGTTTCTCCTCTTGGGTGCAGATGTGGGAAAACCAGTTAATGATGCTGTTGGACTCTAATTTTAAAACCACAGCTCTTGATTTTAAAAGGAGTAGAATGCAATCAATACAAGATAACTGATATTGACATGTCTCCAGTTTTGTTCCTGAGAAACATCAATGGTTTGTGCTAACACCTCTCTACCTTGCTTCATCAATTTTTACACATATCCCTAAGAACAGAGTTCGAAGTCTGGTTCAATCAAGAGAATGGTGCTCTGGTGACTGTCTCACTCGGTACAACTTTCCAACACACCAGCAGAGCTATGGTCTACTGCTGCTCCCTGGGAAACAGACTTGGTTACGAAACAGCACAATGAAAGAAATCATGGGAATAGTTACAGAAAAATAGACTGTGCCTTACATAAAGTCTTCCCTAGAAATGCAGTGATTTACAGGTTAAAAACGTTACAAAAATGCTGAATGTGCAATCGCTTGTGATTGTAACAAGAAAGGGGCTACAATCATTTTCTTAACAATGTTGTCTTAGATATCCTACCAAAATGACACTGTAATGGCAAAGTAGATGCACAAGTCATTACCACCTTCAGAAAACTGCATTTTGTTGTTCATAGCATTTAAAAAAATGAATACCTTTCTTAAACCTTAAAACAGTAGCTAAAGGTAGACAGGGGGTTATGTGTGTATGTACACATTTCCGAAGCAAATATGTATATATGTATATATACATATATATACAGCTGCTTAAGTATTTGACTGGCCCCTGGAAAACAGTAGTTTTTACAAGGATAATGTTATAAAGCTCTGTCTGGTTGGCTTTTTATACAAGAAAGTATCTTCCTACATTTTTTTCATTACAACCCTAATTGTATGATGTGGAATATATAAATATTTATAAATATATATATAAAATTTTAATATGAGGACTCATTTTCCCTGTATCCAATGCAAATGCCTAACCCAATTCTGCTGTTCCAGAGGCATCAGGATGGATACACATGTATTGAAAATGCTCATTGCTGTCTATCTCTGACCATTTTTCCCCTGCCATGCTGCAGAGACCATTTTCCATTTTCAGCTTGTACTTACAGAAACATTTCAGAGAAGCAACCAGCCTCTCCCAATGCTACTTTTCCTAACAACCACATTACCACTCCTTCATGTAATTTTAACTTACTGCCTCAGAACAAAAAAACAGACCACAGCATTCAGCTGGGGATGTCAGCTGTCCCAGCTGAAGTGGTTAGATCAACATGTCATGAAAGAGCATGAACCTAATGGATGAATGAAAGGATATGAGCTTTTTCTTAAAGTAAACCTCCCGAAAGCCCTATTGTGGCAGACAGATTAACAAAGTTTCCTTTTCTGTACATAATTAACATGGGAATAATATATGGGTAGTCTAATCTGGGCTAAGGAGAACCAGCTTTTGAACTCCTGAAAATAAATGAGGGTCATTGCTAAGCAAGCAGCTACACAAAGTTGCCTAAAGAATTTTTTTCTATGCTTTTGTGTCTGTTTTAAGATAAAAGAATCCACTTAATAAAAAAATGACCATGTTAAACTTCACCAAAGTGTGATGCATATTTAAATTGGGCCTGGGACTGAAAAATGTGAGGTTATATTTAACAAAGATGAATGTTTTGTTTCATACTCTAATTAAAAACCTTTGAAAAAACACCAATTGCCACGACACCTGATTTCTATTCTCTTTGCCTAAAAAACCTTGTTATTTAACCTGTTTGTAAAGGACAAACAGTTTTCTCAATGTTGTTTTTAATCTCAGTTTGAAAAGACAAAGAAAGCAGAATAACAAAGATTTTCTTCCAATGTTTATTTTTTGGCTTATGAATTTTTCAATGTTCTAAAAGCAGTGGGTGTGTTGTGATGCTACCAATGAACCTCACCCATTCACTCACATTCCCAGCTGCCCACACCGAGGCATGCAAACACCTCACCTTTGCAGCAGAAAAAAAAAGACTGTAATCCTTCTGGCATCACAGGAATAGAATGCACAGAGACTAAAACAAGCATTAGAAACTATACTTCCTGATGTATAAAATCCTTTTAAAGGAAATAGACCTCAAGCCACAGTGACAACTTTCCTGACACAAGAGTCAGCCCCTTCTTGGACACTTTTTTCATGGGAGGCATTGGTACTGAGCAGTAGGAGAGTCACACACCACAGTCCTTGACTTTTATGCTATGTTGTGGCACTCCTTGTTTTCAGTGTCTGGGTGGCTTTTGCCCACACCAACTCTTTGGTGTGGTGAATCTTTCTGCCCCCCACCCCTCAAGCATCTTTCCATCCAAATGACAAATTAGAGACAAGTAATAGATACCCTTTTTTTTTTTCCCCAAAGGAGGGAGAAATACAGTGGTTCTGGTTTTGGTTTCTTTTATTTTTCAAAATTTATTATTATTTTATTATTCAAAATTTATTGCAAGAGAAATTTAGACGCAGTGCTAGGATGACATTCTTCTGTGTATTGCTCCACTTCATTTCCTTTGATTTAATCAGTGAAAAATGCTGTGTTTTACACAGCTTCCTTTTAAAACTTAATCTAACCCATGTTCACATTAAACTGGTCCAAAATTAACTTCAAAGTTTTGCAAATTCTGTCCAACTTTGGCCTGGCTAATTTAAGATGGAAGCGAGCAATGAAATTCAATACCAGAGATTTTTGTGTGATTTGCACTTCAAAGGGGAATTTTGCACTTCCCAGGGCTCTGTGGGTCTACTTTTATGATATAATGGTGCATACCCCCTGCCATCTCGCGCCAAGAACACCTAGCCCACAAATCCCCTTCCTCTTGGTGACAGCCCCCCTTGGACTTAACCAGAAAAGGCTGTTTAAAATCTGTGTGAAAACATTATTAGTTCCTTTCCAAGCAATAGACATTAAATTTGCTACACAAAGGTTGCCCATCATGTTACTGCCACAATGATTACTAATTAATATTATGTAAATACATAAATATTAATAACAACAATGCCAATTTCTTTTTCACCTCAGTAAGCTTTAATTAGCGACTTTCTGTGTGTTTATACTTCTTATATATGGCTGTCACAGATACTCTTCAACAGAAGAGCTGAAGGCTTGATCATAACAACTATGTAGCCACTTAACTTATGTTTCTGAAGCAATAGGTTAATAAAGGTTTTTCATTCCAGTTCTCAAAGTCTGGGCCCACTGATCCATATATAAATAATTCTTTTGCCAAATTTGTGAAAGTGAAAAGCACTCCCCTTGGCACAAGCACAATGTAAAATTTGAAAGCACAAGGTCCTTGCCTACCAAACCTGAGGGAGCTGCTCATGGGTTCACTGGCTACAGACTCCCCACAGACTCTTCTCTTGCTGTACCTTCACTTCACTGGTCGCCACCAAAAGCATTCTGACAATATTATTTCTCACAAAAATGGCATTTCCAGAGTATTTGAAAGGTCTACGGAGCTATCAACTACCTGAAAAAACAATTAGAACTGTCATAGTCCTGAGTACTCCACAATTTAGTATTGAAGAGGATGCTGTAGAAACACAAGCATGCTGGATTAAAATATTTTCCTACTTGCTTCTTTAGAAACCAGAATAAATTCTCCTTTAACTAACAGAATTGCACAGATAGAACTGAAGGAGGAACCTGGCCCACGTTGCCTTGTACGCTTTTCTTATGGCTGCATCACTAGTCCAGTTAAAACCTTGTTTAATGGCTGATGTGTATCTCTAGTTGATTTAGCCTCATTTTTAGTTTTCAATAATATGCAGATGTCTAACCCCAAGAGCCATTACACATATAAACATTTTTAGCTCTCAGTTTGACATATGTATTTTGGCTGATTAATTTTCAAAATATCTATTTGTACTTCTGCCAAACAGTCTGCCATTTCCATACGAGACTCCAGTTTATGCACCAGCACTTTATAAATCTCCACATGAAATCTTCCATGTTTATTTTTCTTCAAGAGAAAATCCCATTTAATAAGTGTGGGCCTCTTTTCTTTATAAGCATTTTACTATTGAGAGAGTACCTTTATTCTTTTCTAAGTCATATTGGTGTTCGGGTTTTTTTATTATAGGAAGAGAGGAAATAAAAATAATACTAAAAATATATGGTATTTCTACTGTGGGCTTTATCTACACATAGCTTAAAGCGCATAACCATCATTTTGTTGTCTGATGGTACTGGAGAAAGCCTAGTACTATGATGCTAGGAAGGGAAGAAAAAAGACTTATCTGGAGTTGCAGCCAATACTTTGTCCACACCCTCATCTCCTAAAGGACGCCTACTTTGTTTCTGACTGTGTTTGGTGCCTTTCACTATGTGTGTTTCTTCAGGTGTTTAGTGTCTAGAAGTAAATTGTGGAGAATGCCTTTAAAGGGTGTCAACAGATATTTTATAATTTATTTTGGAAATTTTCAGCTCTCCATTTGATATATATATTTTGGCTGATTAATTTTCAAAATATCTACTGGCACTTGTGCAAATATAAATTTATGTTTATAATTTACTCCCCCCATCAGAGAAGTGGGGTACCCACCTTCTGGTGCAAGAAGGAAATGTAAAGCTGGGGTAGGAAGGGAAAAAAATCACATTGGCAGCAGCATCCCTTGTCATCCAGCCACAACGCATCAGCTTAGCATTCAGTCAGAGCTCCACAGAGTTGGGATATGAGATCCATGATGGCATCTATCCTAATTTTTCAGATCCTGTCCCTCTCCTGAATACCCCAGTAATCACAGAGCTCAATGAGGTCTTCACTGGTTATTGCATTCACCCCAGTCCTCACTGGTGGCACCATGAGATACAGTCCTGATGCTGTGGGCAGTAGGCAGTGCTTCCAGAGTTAGCTTAGAGCCTTCTCCTTCATTTCTAACATATATGTACAGGGCTTTACAGTGGCTCCCAGAGGGCCTCCACGCTGCCATGGAAGCAACTATGATTTTATGCTGGGCGACCTGGCTTTAAAATATTTGATCCAGGACATATTAACAGCATAGCAAGAGCAAGCCTAGAGACTCTGCATGTTCAAATATTTATGCTTCCTGGGTGAGCCTGGCAAGAAGTGCTGCCAAGTGTACTGTTATCAGTGTCCTATGCTGGCTAATTTAAAATTAACTTGGGCACTGCCTACATGAGTCGCGGCAACATATTTGGCTGAAACTGTCCTACCCCTCCAGGCAGGATACAGAGCTTGGGGGAAGGTGGAGATGAGGTGAATCATTTTTGTGCCCTTCAAAGCCTGAGCTACTTTGCCAGCTGGAGAGACCAACAGTGTAATTTAGGCAACCATATAGCAGCACTAGAGACAGCACCTTCACTCAAGGGGGATGTGAAAGAGGATCCTGACAGGCATTTTGCACAGTTCCTGCACTGGGAACACCATCCATAGCTGTGACAAAGGTGCACAGAGGCTGGTGTTTCACCCATTTGCTCAGAAGATGCTCAGAGAGCTGTAGCTCTTAGAGTAAAATTAGGGACATACTTCCCATGATTTCATAGGCAGGACAATAGTTTTCAGGAACAGGCATTTATCATAAACATTTCTTTTCAAAAAACCACCAAACACTGAAGAAGTGGGAGAGGAAAATAAAGGGATGTGTGAGGTTTCTCATTCTGTCTACAGTTTTCTCTTGGTGATACTCCAGAACTGGACCCTGATATTTTTGCCTGCTAGTTTCCTTTTCAGTGAAAAACATTTAATTAGCACACAAAGATCAAGCACAAGCATGAAATAATATCAAGCATCTCGGGGTGCATTTATTTATGGCATTGCTCCAGATGAATGCACACTATTGTAAAAATAATTCACTCATTTCCTAGTGACCTTTTAATTATGTACACAGCCATATCAGGCAAAATGAAAGCTTAATCTGTTTTCAGGAGACAGAAAGTGCAGTTCCCTGCCACAGAAATGATCCGACATGTGGGAAATCAAGGTTCCTGCTCCTTGATAATTTAAACATAGCGGAGCCCACTTGGTTTCTGAATCTCCCGTCTAAGCAGCTTAAATGTCACTCCTTGCTCTGCCAAACCAAGTTTTGTGTTTGACTATTGCTCTCCACTTGTCCTGCTGCTTAACTGGCAAATGATTTCACTTAGTCAAGCCTATTTCAGGAGCAGGAGCACTGTTAAGAAATTGGCTCTTAAAAGGAAACAAAAAGAAAGCAAGCAAGACGTCTTCCCTGCGGTAGCTCGGTGCCATGCAGGATTATCTCAGGTTTCTAGTTTCCTAGGAACATAGTAACTTCCCCATGGGTTGTTTTGTGGGCGGTGTTTTTGAATATATGCTAATTCAGCTTTCCTGACAGGGAGAGGAGCAGTGTCTCAGTTACACAGCTCTCCTGACAGCAAACGGTGGTGAGAGGCTGCTACAGAGCCAGGCCATGTGCTCACGCTTGTGACAGGACCGCTCGCCGGCCCGTCGGCAGCCCTCGGTCACCTTGGTCGCTGACAGCGGGGCCGACATGTGCCTATGACCATGGAGATGAAGGACTCGGGCAGCGTGGTTCTGACAGCCTACCATCCCCACAGCCCGGCCAGGATCCCGGGCATGGAGCAGAGCTTTGTGCAGGACATCCCCACCAGCCATTCGCCCACCAGCAGGTAAAGCCTGAGGGATGGGGACCGGTGCCATGCCCTGACACGTTGCTGGTGTCGGTCGTGGGTTTTGCTGACTGTATGTCAGCCCGAGAGCATTTCCCGATTGCTCGGTCACTTCACGAGCACTTTGCTCTTGCCCGTTTCTTGCCTCCACCAGGGAAGTGATTCAGCCGAGTGCTGCTGGTCGGGATTGGGAGGGGGAAACAGGAATGCTTATTTGAAATCTTGTAAGTCAACAGATCAGGCCAGTTTCCTGGCTGAGATACTCAACAAGACAATCTCCAGGAAAAAAAAGCACGTGAATCAGGCTGCTTTTCAGGTCGTTTAGGACTATTACAGAAAGTGAGAAGACTGGAGTGACTGAGTCTGGTGCTCAGAAAGTTGATTCTGGCTTTGGTTTAGAGTATTATTTAATTCCTTCCCCATTCACCCACCAGGTTAGGACCGGACCTTGCCTTTTTGTGAAATTACAGTTGCTGCTTTGCACACTCACATACACACAATGGGAGACTGAATCGTTAAAGACAGTCTAAATAAGAAAATTCCTTTAGGTTGCAGGAAACTAAGCATTGTCTTAATTAACACAGTCGTGTGTATGTTTACTTCCCTGCTCTGTAAGAATGCATGTATTTGCACAGTTCAAAAACAGCAGTTTGGGCAATTTTATTGTTTTAGAAAATCTGACCTTTCTCCTAAACGTATGTGTCTGGGTTTTGCAGTTTTCTCCAAAAGAAGTGGTATGAAAGTTCACACTGTAAAAAGTTGAAGAAAGTAGGAAATGTTATTCTGTGGCTTGACTGAAAAAAAAGAGAACTAAAGTCTGAGGAAACAGTAGATGTCATTATCCTCAGGAATTAAGTCTGTGGCTTCTTTTAATAAAAATAATTATACTTACTTCATATTGTTTATTTATAGCCCGATAGCTATTTTGTTTTCAATGTCATTATTTAGGTTAGCTGCTTCTTCCTGTTCTTTGTGTATTTCCCTGGCTGTCTCATAAAGATAACTCCTTTGTTCTGTTAAACTGTTGTTTGAGAGCAGTACCAAAATACACAATTTCATGTTAAGAAAAGAAACACAGTCTGGGCTTTTAGACGCAGTAAGAAAGGCATTTGCTACTCAAAACAGAGAGCAGTGGTTTGGCATTGGATTACTGGGGAGCATGTCATTTCTTCCCCAAGGAAGAATGCTAAACTCAATCTCCCTTTGAGTCTGTGAGAAATGGAAATGTGGTGTTTTGCTATTTTTCTTGTAGGTGTGCTAATTGTTTTAAAACGCTCTTGAAACTTAAGCTCAGGGTGTATGAGGGTTTAAATCACATACATATCACCAATGAAAAGCAGAAGTGCAAATTGCAGTTCCTGAAAGAAAAAAAGAAAAGAGGATCCTGGCATTTTGATGAGGAACATATTTTGGAAGCTCCTGCCATGAGGCAAAGCCATGTATCTCTCTATATGTCTGCATGTCCATAAGATTCTGGTGCTGTCTCCCCTTTCTTGTCCTCAACTTCCTGCAGCTGTCTAATAGCAATAGCCAAATTCTGCCATATGGGCAGTCAGTGACCATCCGAGTTTCCAAAGCCTGTTCAAGAGAGGGATTTTATTAAACCCAGCATGCAGTCCTCTGGAATGCAGAATCCATGAAGGGAAATGCACTGAGTGTTTTAGCAAATGGTAAAATAGGCTCTGGCTTAATCCCTACTTCATCTTCTAAGAACTCTTTCCTGGACTGCATTTTCTGTATAGTTTCCTCTGCCGCCATCCTAATGCAAGAAGCTTTACTATAGACTCTGTCTGGTGTTTCTTGATCCCTAGGGCAGCCTCCCACACTACGGCATGCTAACTCCTTGACCCTCCAGGAGAATGATTTAAAAAAGCATGCAACAAACAGACATGTTGTCTATTTTTTGTCTGATAACAAAAGTAGTTGGGACCCAGAGCCTGACTTTCCTCTGAATCTTGTTGGGTTTACTTACATGTAGCTCTAACGAAGTCCATACTTCAGATATATGAGAACAGAATCGGTCTTGGTTATTAGCCCTCAGTTTGATCAACTGCTGACCAGTTCTCTCTCAGTTTAAGAATCAAGATCTTTCCTTTTCTTTCCTCTCCCTAAAACTTTTTTCTTGCTTTGGAGCGATGCTCCCTTTAGATCAGAACAACAGCTCCACTCACCAGAGCCAGGCTTGGATGTGTCTCCCAGCTATGTTTTCTCTTGCAAACACTTTCACTTTGGGAACTTTCTAAGCAGAGGTTTCTCACAGAAAGGGGAAGCTAATGCATCCTCAGTCAGCATTACACTGCTCAACTTCACACTATTTAAAAAGACGCTGATAAAAAAGAAGGAAAGATTTAAGTAGCCATCATGAACCTCTAAACAAATGAGTAATCATACACACTCTTGCCAATCCAAGTACACAGCCGAGAAGTGCATGGACACCAAAGTTAACACTAATGAAGTAACTTAGATACATCAGACCACTTGGATTCACATCAATCTACAACTCTTGAAGGGCCAATCAGGCAGGCATCCTGTGCGCATGTCTACAACATACACTGGCAGCATTAGCATCAGCATGAAGTATAGCAGCCACAAGTATTTTCATTCATAAGCCCAGTGGGAGGAGAGTGTATATACTCCATTATATGTTAGGGGATATTAGCTGGTGGGCTGTAAGGGGGACAGGAGAAGATGTGCTTTAGCTGCTTCAAATGGAAGATGCATCAGTGTACAGTGAAGGATGGTAAAATCATAGGTGTAATGAAGGGAAGAGCGGGATGAAAGTTTGACTACATAGTCAATCATAGCCATCACCAATCTGCAAAGGAGAATTTGAGCTTCCAAATTTGCTGTTAGATTACATTAATAAAAAGGTTAAGAAGAGGGACCACAAATTCCAGCCATTCTCCAGAACAAGAGAGCATCAGGGGGACTAAAGATAGCTATACTTAAATATCTTCTCCTCAACTATCTATATAATTCATTTCTATCTTTCTCCTTTTGTTCGATCTTGCAGACTTACTTACTTTACCAGTTCCACACAAGGGGTGAGCCCTGAAAACTGCACTGTTGAGCTTGCTAGAGGTCCAGGAGAAATATCCAGACAAATCTTCCTTTAATTTCGTTAATGCAACTAGCAAGTTCATTTTTCATTTTTCTCATGGGGCATTCAGGTCCCTTCACTTTGCTTGTCATCTGTTTCACATGACTGCAATTGTTGATAGTATTTGTATTATTCATATCTTCTTTTTACTTATTGCTTTTGAGAACAAGGTGTTGGAGACATCTCTGTTTTCTTTGCCTGGCAGTTAGACCAACTCCATGGCATATGAATATAGCGGGGAAGGTTCCTATGCTTGTAGCATCCCCCTCACTTTTTTTTAATCCCGTTTCTTAGAACTCAGATGTCACAAGCACCAGTACCAAACACCCCAGAATATCACACTATCCCTTTCAATACAGATACTGTCTCAGTGCAAAAGTGAAAGTGCTGATTTATTTATGTAATGGTCAACTTTTCCATCCTCACTTCACAGAACTGAGGACTTTGTAGACATGCACAAATATTGGTCCTGGATTATATAAAGGAAAAGTGAGACCATGGCCATATGTCTTCCTCGCATCTCCTTTTTATCCTGCTAGGAGAAGCTAGGAGGAGTTACCCTGTGCTCAGAGGAAACAGGCATGACCTCTATGCCAAACGGCCAGTGAGCTCTCTAAGGTAATTATGCAATTAGGGGAGTACAAAGCATTCCTAAGTGAGTCATGCTCAAGCTTTCCTAGACTCAAGTATGAGAGTTAGTGAGTTTCTCAGCCCATTTGTTACTAGCATACCTACCAGCAAAGAACTCATCCTGCACTGCAAATCACAGATATTTCCACTGCAGTTAGTGGCTTAGGCTTACATGTGCATGAGATAAGAATCAGAGGAAAGAAAAAGCATGTTCACAGGCTTTGCTCCTGCAGAATGGGTTTAGAGCAGCTTTTAAAGGGCACATCAAGCTGTTTATACATGGAATAAACATCTTTATAATCAATATTCATGCAAAGAGCAGCATATATACTACCAAACCTAGGACCATGCTACATAGGTAAAGGTCAAAGTGGATTTCAGCACCACTGAACAACGCAGCCAAGACCCCTTCTTAGGGTCTCTCCTAGCCCAGGGCAAGTCTGGCACTTCCAGTTGTTTCAGGGAAATGCCTTTCCAGTCTTTTAATGTTCAGCATGTCTCCCTCCTCCTACTGTCAGAGGGTGACTTTCAGGCAGGCATCACTAAACTACAGAGTCAAAAAAACATGAAAAATTTCTGAAGTTTCTGTGTTGCCTTGAATTACCTGCTGGTAGCTTCCAGGATCCCTGCTCTCCAAATCTACAACTTGCAGATTTGGGGCCAATAGTAAAGTCATTACACTGGACAAGCATGGCACCAGAGCCTTTTGCAATATTCTTCCTCACTTGTGAGCCCCAAGATACTACAGAGATATGTCATGGTGAGATAAAGTGTCCCAAAATAATGACTGAAACAAAACTGGAAAAGGAGCCCTTATGCACCAAAATTTGGATTGTTTTTATCCCAACAGAAGCAGATTTTATCACACTGAAGTAAGGTCTGTATGCCCTGAGGCTGGGTGATCTGGGTTTAATTTCTGTCAGCATTGATTGAGCAGCTCCCCTGCTCAGTTGTATACAAGTGATGTCAAGAATGTCTTCTAAGTGATGCAGGATAAACAACCTTAACTATTTTGGATGTTTATCTCACTCTACCATAAACTTCCCCAGAAGACAAAATAAAAAGCTGGCTCCTTTTCCACAGTAAATCTTGAAATGACTTGGGCCTCTTGCAGTAACTTGGACTCAAAAACCTATGAAATAATTGAAATTTTAATATGTACTAAAAGTGGTAAAAGAAAACCCCACAAAACAGTAGTCTAGGAAAAGACTGTATTGGCACAGGTTAGGTAAAAAATAAATTTTGTGGAAAAAACACTTTTTATAATTTCTAGCAGCTTTCCAAAATATGATTTTTAAAGTATATTTTTTATAGATGCTAAGAATGATAATTCTTAATAAAACATTTACAAGGAGGATGCATATAAATAAGTCAGACAATAGTAGACACGCTTTTCCTGTAGGTTTTAGAAATACCTACAGAATGTCCTCTGGGAGCCTTACTGAGGAATGTAGTATTTATAGCCAGTTCCTCATGTTATGGTTGAAACTAGAGTTGGCTTCTCTGGTTTCTTTTTAGTTTGGTGCTCCTGCTGCTCTCCCTGGTACCTCCATATGTAGAGCTGATGGAAAACATCTGGCACTGTCCCTTTGATCATTTTGTTTGGTTGAGCATTTAGCCAGCTGCCCCATTCATTTTTAACTAAGAAGTCAGTCACTTATCTCTGATTACATGAGGGTTGGAGCTGCCCACAAAAAAAAAGTAGGACTTGAGAGCCCTGCGTGCCCTACACAGACACCTTCAGATTGCATCTGGCAGACTGACAGCACTGGCATAACAAACCACCAAGAATCAAGAACTGTAAAGTGTTGTTTTTGCACAGGAGATCAAAATAATTCAATGTAAATGTGTGGAAAATGTGCAGTGATGGGAACTGCAAGACACAAGTATGGAATACTGGTAAAAGTCCTAGCTAGAACAGTATTTGAAAAGCATCTGGTTAGCACTGTACAAATATAGAATCACATCCTGAAATAGTGAGGAGTATCCATAGCAAACAATCAAGTTAACATCCTGGATTTTGGCTAACCACAGTACTAGCAGCCACTTGGCCCACTGCAGTGCTTTGCTCCAGCTGGCCAGGCAGCACAGCAGAGTAAGGCTGGCAGGCAGCACGTCCGTCATCAAGGTGGGACCATGCTCCGTGCAGCCTTCAGGTACCACCGTGGTGGGTGCATTAAAACAGCATGGGAGGGGAACCAGGAGAAGAATGCCCATAGTCATGTCCCAAGCTGGTGACTGAAGGCAGGCATCCTATCTAGTATTTTTGCCCCTTTGCCTGCCTCCTTCTTTCTCTCTTGGTGGAAGCAGTCCCCATTGTGTTCTTCCAAGTCCTGTTGTATGTGTCAGGGACTCGGAAGAGGGAGACAAAAAGAGATTGCAAGGGGGGGGGAGGAAGAGGGGAGCAGAGGAGGACAGGAGAAGAACCACCTTTACAGGTATATGACCTGACTCTCCTTGTGTGCAAATAAAAGGAGTTGGAGTGAGAAAAGAAATGTCTCCCAAAGAATGTTGTATGGTGGGGTCATTTACAGCTGACCCCCAAGTCCCACCAGACACACGTGGCAATGGGTTTTGGAATGGCATTTAGGTAGTGATTTTGAAGTCAAAAGCTGAAATGGTTTAAAAGACAGGTTGTTTGAAAATGAGCCCTTATTACCCTGAAGAATTCTAGCAGAGGTCAGCAGAGCACAAGTCTTATGAGGAGCGGCTGAGGGATCTGGGGTTGTTCAGTCTAGAAAGGAGGAGGCTGAGGGGAGACCTTATCGCTCTCTACAACTACCTGAAAGGGGGTTGTAGTGAGGTGGGTGTTGGTCTCTTCTGTCAGGTGTCCGGAGATAGGACAAGAGGAAATGGCCTCAAGTTGAGGCAAGGGAGATTTAGGTTAGATATTAGGAAAAATTTTTTTACTGAGAGGGTTGTCAAACATTGGAATGGGCTGTCCAGGGAAGTGGTTGAGTCACCATCCCTGGAGGTATTAAAAAAGCGAGTGGACAGGGTACTCCAGGGCATGGTTTAGGGGGCATGGTTAATGGTTGGACTCGATGATCTTGAAGGTCTTTTCCAACCGAAATGATTCTATGATTCTATAAAATGCTTTAGTTGGCACCCCTTGTAATCAATGCAAGGGAAGGACTGATGCTCTGTGAGGGATCCCTCATCTCTGTAATTCATTTTTTCCCCTGCCTGCGTCTGTTAACTTTCTAGATGCTGCCAGAGTCTCTGAGGAGAGTGGAACAAACACTGGAGCAGGGAGCCTATTATCAGCTTGTTCTTTTGAAGACGGTTATGTTTTCTTATTTAAGATGCTATGTGTAATACTTGGCTACTGTAAGCCTGTGGGATTTTCAAATGTGCAAAATAATGCAATTTAGGATGGACCTATGCTGGATGTTTAGACAGAAGGCAGCTGAACAAAGGAGAGAAGGTAATCTCTGCTACTAAGTGCTGCCATTATTGAATCTCCCCCTGAGGACTATAGAAGCCTTTTATAACATCCCTTTGTGCAAAAGTTGCTCTGAGCATATAATGAGCAAAATAATGACCGTAAGTCTTTTGGGGGAGGGTGGAAGAGAGCCCCACTAGTGCAGAGAGACAGAGGGGAGTATATGTTGAAGACCTATATCGGATGTAGAAGTCTAGCTGGGTTGACATCATTTACCAGCTGAAAGACAAGAAAAGCAAGACGCAAGCTGGGGAACTGTTTTTTAAACATCTGTGGGTGAAACCTCAGGACATTAGATATCAGGTCACTCTCACAGTTTGCTACCAGAGATAGAAGAAGCTCTAGAGCTGTAAGTCCTCATATTTTACTACAGCTACTCAGAAAAATCCTAGCTTCCCAATGGACAGATTTGGGCAGTAAATAACAAATTTATACAAGGCCTGAATTTGACTCACTGAGTAGTATGTTCCTTGCTAACTATGCCCCTGCAGACATCACAGAGTCTGCAGTTACCCAGACTCTGGGTTAGTCTATGCAAACTCTAGGTATGGTGATGGAGAGCCTTCCCATCAGTTTCTCTTTCTCTGGCTAATAAAAGTTCAGAATAAAATATCATCCAAGCTTATTTTCTAGCCCAGTGATGATCATACCTAGTGGTCAAGAGAGAATCTAAAAGTGAGAATGTCAGATCCTTTTTAATGCTAACATTAGTATGAGAGCAAGAACTGGATAGATGTAGCATTCGATCTAACATGAAATGCTGTCTTTTATATTCTAGTCTAATAAAAGGTCAATAATAAATCCTGCAGTGGAACATCAAGTGGGATATGAGCCTTGTTTATACACATGGAGTGAGTTAATGGATACTTAGGTGCAGTAATGGAGGTTTTACCTCTGAATTCAGTGGAAATGGGATCAAGCCATCAGAACTCAGATCTTTTTGTCAATAACTTTGCTTACAGGGCATGATCTGATTATGCTATCTCTTGTCTCAGCTCAGGCTGACTTCCTATTTAATAGGATTCTTGCAGAATAAGACATCAGTATGAAATCTTAGATAATTAAAATACAACGGTGACTAGGCCTGTATTCCTTTTGCAATACTTCCCCCCCGTTATTCAAATATTTTGTAAACTTGAGTTCTAAATACATTTCTGGATGTATCAGAGATTAATATAAAATCTTTGCTGTAGTTACAGGTGAAACATGGAGCAGGGGAGCCTAGGGCATTCTCTGAAGATGTTTTGCAGGCTTGGCTGTCCTTGGCCATTTCTGGGCCAGATGGTGCCCATATCATGCATGTGCAAGGAAGTGAAAGGAAACAGCGAGCTTATCCCAATGAACAGAGACAAGGGAAGCCTTTGTACTTAGGCTGCAGAAGGATTTCACTTTGAAAGTGCTCACTTTTGGAGAGAGGATGGACAGAAGGAAGCAGAGACAGCTGGCCAAGCACAGGCGAGGGGTCTTTTAAATATGTGGGAATCTTTAGTCTCCTGCTGAAATAATTGTGTCTGCCCTGTGTAAGATCCTTCTTAGATCTTCCACTCAGAGGATGCATTTCCCCATAATCCCCAGTGATCTGCTGCAATCCTTTGGTGCTGCCTTGCTTGCTTGCTTTCTTCCCTCCCTCTCTCTTACAATTAGCAAAGGCAATTAAACCATGAGAATTCAAAGATAACGTTATCGGAAATGTGAGGTTTCTGGTATTCATTTATTCTTGCTTACGTGTGTGTGTACAATACATACAAGCCCATAGATGGAGCATGAAGCTTAAGGCTACCCATGTGTCACTGGCAATTCACAGAGTATATGGCAAACACCAGAATTACTTATCCCACAAGTCAGATATTAACTGGAATCTTCTTCAAGCATATTTCTGCAAGTCCTCTGTTGCCTCTGACAAAGAGTGGCAATTAAAAATAAACAAAGGAACCTACTATGTCAATTTTTGACAAGCCTTCTTCATTATACAGGACCTCCATGTTCTGTATTTAGGAAGCACACCACAGATTTTTGGGAGGGACATTGACTCTGCAGCTGTTTTGTGTGGTCAAGAGGCATTTCATCCTTAATGGACGCCATCTTTTATGGCTTTTTTTAACTACTGAATTTTTTTTAAAAGATTTAGCTAACCCAGACCTGAAGTTAACTGTGCCACACTCAGCAATGCAGTAAGACCATGCAAACCAAACCAGCTTGCTTCAGTCTGTACTGAACACAGGGAAATCTGCAGTTAATTACATTATGTGCCATGCAACGAGTCACTGTAGTTTTAAGTAATCACCCATTTGTAAGGGGAGTTTATTGTCATAGGATGTCCTTGGAGGCTCATTTTCTCTTTCCAGATACAAACATGGGGTATGATATTCATGTGGGTAATGAAGATGTCTACAATTAACAGTTAGTGCTATCAAGAATTCTAAAAGATACAGTAAGTCGTAATTTTCAGAGTTAACCTTCTCCTGCGTATATGGAGACTTACTGAAGCAAGAAGGAGGTGTATTGCTTTTTTCTTTAATTCACAGTCCTTTGGGTTTTTTTGCTCTCAGACGCAGGACACTGAAATTTATGTACTATTGGTGTTTAAGGCCCAGTTGTAATGCCTGTATTCTGACAACTACAGAAAATCTGTATTACAGGCAAAAAGGAACCAAATAAAGCAAGGAAAAAATTTTTAAAAAGTTCAGTCTGACACCATAAGGTTTAACAGCAAGGCAATAAATCCATGGCTTTAGTGGATTTCATGATTACCACATAACAATTACAACACAGGAATTCAGGGTATCTTTTTATGGGGTGGCTCCAAGCAAATCCGACCTCCCTTTGCCTGTGTCCAGGAGCTGTACAGTGATGTTAGCACAGCATTTTGCTGAAGCCAATAAGCAGATGCAGTGCCGCAGTACCACAGCTATAGTGCTTCTGGCCTGGGGGAGCCAGTGTCCAGCCCGCTGACATGGCTGTAGGTAGAAACTTGAAGGCTGGAATTCAAAGTGTTTAGACTAATGCTTCAGGACTGATAAGAAAAAAAAAAGGGTACATTTTTTCTGAACAGGCCACTTTGCTGATGAATAGGTTAGGCTGGGTATTTTCAGGTCTAACTGTGTAAAGTAAATAGTATAAAGTTATAGTGCATTTTTCTCAAATATTTTGCAAGCTGGAAGTGAAGCTTTATCCAACTTACTTGAACTGTAACAGAGTATATATCTCATTCATTTGTGCAAATCAAATTCCTACCAGAGCAAAGCATATGAAAAAGGAGTGGTGCTTGTGATATTCAGTTAGAAAAGCTTATTGACAATACTATGAAGGTATTCATCATCTGAATCCCTGCAGACTCCAGCAGAAGAGTCAAGGGTACAGCAGAGATCCAGAACTAGTCCTGATGAATAAATTTAAAGAAGATTTTAAATTTTTATTCGGTTAGATTTTTTTCCCCTAACTTAGCTAATCCATGTAAAGAGTAGAGTTCTGTTTTTCCTAGAGAACAGAACCTAAAATATCTTCATTTCTTAAACAATAGATAAGCCAGTAAGCATCTGAATATCCATTAGAATCTTTTTTCTAGTTAAATCTCATCAGCTGGATCAGGAATATGATGATGTTCAGAGGCTGATTTGAGCCACATTCAAACACTGTAAGTAAGGTTCATGACCTTTATTCTTGAGCTGTCAGTTCAGCCTTTGGTTTCTGAATCATTTCATGGCATTGATCCAGGGCTTCAGTTGTGCTGAAAAAGACATTGACCACTGCATAAGTGGGTGGAAAAACATCATTCAGCAGTAAGCTGGGTATATCTGCTGAAAGTATGTCTGTAATTCTGTGAAGGAGATGGTGTTACTAAAAACAGATCGGTTTCTAAGACTGCCTTGAACCCAGCCAGCTGTAGTTAAACCCTCAAAGGCTGACAAAGGGCATTCCTAATTATATCAGTGGAGTGGACAGCTAGATTAAGTTACCTCCTTTGAGACTATTGCTGATGAGTTTCCATCACTGGGATAGATTTTAGATTTCATCCAAACCAAAGGGGACCTCAGGCTGTGCCTCAATAGAAATGAACCAAAAATTGAAATGATATGCATTTGTGGGGTTACCCTAAAGCCCTCAGATAGCCACATCCCATGAATTCACTGGACATAGCAGTAGCAATAACATTTGATAGGCAATCTCTGAAGACTTTTGAATAAATTTAAACTTAGTATTGGATTCATCTTTGAAATTCCGTAAAGCAGTTGGCATCAGGTGCCAGGAGAATAATAGATAGCCGGAAGAGTTTTCTGATATCTTTACAGAAAATGCGTATTTATGGCCTTGGTCATCTTAGGGTCTTACAACATTCACTGACGTCAATACACTCAAGCAACTGGTATAGCTGAAGATAATATGCTCAGTATTTATTTTTCTGTGCTTTTCTGTGTTCTATATTTATTTAAAAACTTAATACCACTTTTCCATCATTTGTGACAATCTATAAAATGAGTAATGCCCTATAATGTGGGTACAGCAGACTGAATTTAGTGTCTTCTGAAGATCACTTGAAAGTGGTGAGTAGGTCTCGGGGATAAACAATGAACAACATACACTTACATATGGTGAGAGGAGTGACATATTCTTACAGAAGGGGAGGAGACTTCTTAATCTTCAATATCAATTCTACATTTGATGAAGAGAATTTGCTCACTTTGCAAAACTGCTGCTACGCATTTTATGTTTGAGAGACGTAAGGAAAAATCCTGTTTGCTTAAGTTAACATTTATGCCACCATTGGCCTTTCTCACATTTAAATGATGCTACCTAAAGCCAGAGAGATGATACAGTGCTCTGTACATGCTAACTGGAAAATCCTGTTTAGAATTACACAGTATGATGGGACAATCAGATAAGTTGTGTCTGTAGAGAGGACATGTTTGTTTTAACTGTTGAACTGTGGAGGTTATAGAGAGTTGAATCTTTGAATTACAAATGTAGTTGACATCTCACAACATTTAAGGTCAAATCCAAAACTTCTCTTGGCAGCAGTAGGCTTTGGGCTTGTCTCTAAAGATCTAGATGTCCCTGCAACCAACTCTATATCCTTGATACAGGTTGCAGTGCTTAAAAACGAGAGCAACAACTTTAAGAACACAAAAATCAACATAGTGACCAGTGACTATTAGACCAATATAATGAATGCTTGTAACAAATTTGTTTTAACTAGCTCTGGTCAGGTTTGTCATTATCTCAACCCTTTGTGCCCCACGTTGGGTGCCAAAATGGACTGTCGTCGTTTAACTCCAGTCAGCAACTAAGCACCGCGCAGCCGCTCACTCACTCCCCCCCCACCCAGTGGGATGGGGAAGAAAATCAGGAAAAGAAGTAAAACTTGTGAGTTGAGATAAGAACGGTTTAATAGAACAGAAAAAAGGAAGCTAATAATGATAATGATAACACTAATAAGATGACAATAGTAATAATAAAAGGATTGGAATATACAAGTGATGTACAAAGCAATTGCTCACTACCCGCTGATCGACGCCCCGTTAGTCCCCAAGTGGCGATCCCCCCACCCCCACTCCACCCAGTTTATATACTAGATTCTTTTTGGTCATTTATGCTGTTCACTCCATTCTCTTATTTAAAACCTCTTAATTCAGTTATTGAATTTCTCTGTAATTGCGTATCTATTGAATCCACTTTGTGCATTTATTGGACTTTGATAAAAAACAATAAACTTAGCCAAAAGCTGCTGAACTACACAGGAAAGATAATTGAGTGGGGTAGTTCTGTAATGGTCACTCATGATGGAAAAACTTAGCAAGTTCGATGGGATATTTTTCCTATTAAATTCATCATAGTCACTTTTTTGGATTGCCCTCAGAGAAATATACTTACAAATGGAAATATTATCACAAGTTAGCACTGGACCCCAAAATCCAAACAAAACAATGAAGCAACACAGACTTTCCTTCCTATTCTGATTGCACCACTGGAACCACTGCCTAATAGAGGGATTTTGTTTGAAAAAACTTCCTTCTGTGTTTTTTACAGTGCTGTGTGTCTGCATTCCTGTTCATTTGTATGCTTGATTAGCTGAAATCAAATATGTTGATGCAGATCTCCAAGCAGTTATGAAAACTCAAAGTGAGCAATACTAACAGGAAAAAAATATTCTACATTGCAATCTTCATGGGAATTGCTGTGCAGAAAGGAAAAGAGCTGACGCAAAATCATGTATGTGTTTTCCTTTGTGTTATTTTGTCATTATGTAACTGCTCAGAAGTTTGCTCTTTAGCAGACTTCAAATAGCTGTGTGGACAGGTAACAAAGGATGCACTGTTTGTGTCTCTGCCTCATGCACAGCTATCCTCTGGCCGGTAGCTGGAAAGAAGTGACTAGATTTTAGTAAATTCTGTAAGTATCAAGCTGTGGGATTTTTTCCTCTACCTGCGATATTCTCTATGCTTTTGATATTGCTTTTGACTTTTGATGAGTTGCTCTTTTGTGGTTTTGCAATAAGTCCTATAGATTTTGAGAACGGGGAAGGTGTGTTGGTTTTTGTAGTTGATGTTGTACCTTTTAGGGATGAATCATTGAATTGATTTTGATCATAGACATCAGTTTAAATAAATATAAATATAATTTTTAGGTGCCTAAGATAAAAAGATTGTTTGACATTTATGTCATCCTATCTGTATTTTCAGAATATGTAGCTTATGTAAAGATAAAATAAAATAATACAACAACCAATCAGAAACCTAACCAAGGAATCTTCCAATCATTAAAAGAATCTAAAGGAACTTGAGAGAAAACTCAAAATTTAAGAATGAAGTGGCAGTTAGTTAAGGAACTAGAAAGTGCAGAAGTAAAAAAGAAAACATCTAAAATCTACTTTTATAACAACCATGCTTTCATATGAATGCTTTTGCTATGCAGATGAGGGGGTTTTTTTGCATTTGTCTTGTCATCAGACAAAACTTGGCTAGTCAGTCTTTGAAAATGAGACATTTTTGAAAGCATTGGAAGAGATCTTGCTGAGTAGATACACTCTTCCATTACTAAGTAGTGAAGTGAAGGATAGACCAAAACCATGACGAAAGATCAGGCAGAATTCTTTAGTTGAAGGTTATTTTAAATGAATCTCAACTTCAACATTTAGTTTTGATGTGGTGCTTTATTAAAATTACTGATTTAATCAGGCACTTGTTGAAATCAAAGCTGCTGAAAAGTTCTGTAACTGCATTATGTGCAAAAGAAAGTTTGTGACTAAAATATTAAATACTGATTGTTGAAATCAAAATAGTTACTCAGAAGTCTAAACAAGTAACTGAAACACACTGATGTCACTAGGCATTTCAACAAAGAAAGCGTAAGAAAATACACGTTTATACCAGATATGATGGCAGAACTTTTTTGGAAGGTCAAGTCATTTATTTGATGCAACCCTTGAAATGCCTAAGGTCAAATTATTTATTACACTGTATTTAAGTAAGTTCTGACTATTATCTTATACAATATGTAAATAGGAAAGTACTGCTTCCCTGGAAATTATGATAAGAGAGTAGCTTCTTGGTTAGCTGTGACCTCATGCTACAATCCAATATTTGCCTAATGAAAATGAAATTTGTTTATTTTGCATAAAGAAACCAACCAGATAATATCTGGAGTGGAAATTCTTGACTTATAC
The DNA here is from genome assembly GCF_026419915.1 of Harpia harpyja. Lineage (NCBI taxonomy): Eukaryota > Metazoa > Chordata > Aves > Accipitriformes > Accipitridae > Harpia > Harpia harpyja. The sequence continues at coordinate 21,812,941 of NC_068944.1, read as the reverse complement.
ACTTCTACTGTCTGTACCATAGAGTTTTCTGATTTGCTCTATTTCTAAGCACTTTGAACACCTTTTGATGGATGGGCTGATTTTAACCCCAATGACAAGATAACTAACAAGAGCAACTCTGTGGCTCCTTTGAGTTGCTGTAGTTGTCTAATTTTCATTGGGCAAAATTTTTATCATAAACTATTCTTAGTGGTACTTTCCCTGTGTTTCCTGCAGTGTTTGCTGGGCGTGATTCACATATTATTATTCATATTCTGTTTCATACAGAGATATTCTATATAAAATTGTTGAATGGTACTTTTGTCACAGATGGACACCTGGGGGGAATTAATTGTGTTGTCCAGTTGCTCATGAAGGACAGACTCAGGCAACTTCTAAGCTTGACTGTGGGATGTGCCAGGGCATGCTCTGGGGTCCTCCTGACCCATCTCCTAGCTCAGATCCTTGCCTCAAAGTGTTACAGTGAGGCCAGAAAACTTTCCCTGTCAGTTTTCAGGACTGTAGCTCTGCCTATGGCTGTTGTATAGACAGAAAGTGTAGGAAAACCAAACAAAATAGCTGCCCACAGACTCACGTACCTCCTGGAGCTGTGACAACTGCATCTATGTGAGCATTTTCTGGAGGAAACTTTAGAGGAATAGGCAGTTCACAAATACAAAATGGCTTAGTTTCAGTTTGTTCCTTGTTTGATCAAAAGTTATTCTCAAATTCCCACCAAGGCCATAGGTGCTGTCTGGTAGTCAGCTATCTCCAAACTACTCATTCCCTCCTGGTCTATTAGGACTCAGAAACACAAGCAAGTTGCGATGACTTAACAAGCTGCCACTTACACCGTGAGCTTCTGTGACTGTCCAGGGACCTGCTCTTAGCACGGGGTAAATAAAGAGTAACTTAGCTAGGCTTTTACATCTTTCATGACAGAATAACTGAATTATGCCACATTTGCCATGGAGTAAACTTTCACATGATAGTTAATATAGCTCAGTTGCCAACCAGGAACATTTCCAGCAGTAGCAATAACATCATTTGTCTTAGTTCTTAAAATGTTATGCATCTGAAAATCTTTCCCCTGGACCAAAAGAACTCCATAACTCCACCTAAGAAAGAAATCTTCTTGGGTGATACATAGATATGAAAAAAGGGGCATTAATGCTTCCTCCTGTTCCCACCACCACCTTCAGGGATAGGAAAAAACCATTTTTTTAATCCATGTATCTCAAAAATTCTGGGCCATGGTAGTTAACTGTCAACTTCTTAAATAGCAACACAGCATCAGGCATCCTCACTAAAATGATTATCAAGCAAAATTTGATTTATATTGGCCATTTCACTGGCATTATCATTCATCAGTGCAGGATCCACAGTACAAATAACTTGGAGAAAGAAAGCTCCTTGAGAACATGTGCTAAGTTCATCTAAAATTTCTTTCCAAGGCCAGGAGAAGATTAATGCAGTCATGAAAGCAAAGGCCTGGTGCCTCTGTCAGTTCCTTTTCCAGTTGCTTGAATGCTAAAATGGTCACAGAAATTTCCTCTTCAGTATCACTGCACAACCCACGTGCATGCACAGCTCCAGCACAAGTGATGGCTGCAGCCTGTGCAGGAGAAATACCCCTAACTTGCCTGCCAGCCAGCTGGCTTGCCTTAATTCAGGCTCCAAGGCTCAGACTTGAGCCCGGACTGCTCTGTCTTGAGAGTCAGAAGTGCCAGCAGTGCAGAGGCAGAAGCACATGTCCCACCTCGACTGGTCACCGTGCCCTCCCTGCAGGAAAGCAGCTCCAGCTAGGATGGCTTCCAGTCAGGCAGCACTCAGTTTCAAAAACATCCATGTAAAAGCTGGCATCTGCACAAATCACAGGTCTGAGGAAGTGCTGGAGATAGTTGTAACTGTGCTGGAAAGGAAGAAGTGGAAAGCCGGGAACCTGTTTAAAGAAACAAAGCTGCAACGAGGGTTTTATTTTCTTCCCACTGCCTTCTGGCAGGTGACCTCAGTGGATGCATGAATGCTGAGCACTACATGGCAGCAGTCTCACTTCAGTTCAGTTTGAACCTGGTTTATGAACAGACAGAGAGCTGTCTCCCATTGTCCCTGCTCAGCCAACCTACCTGCCCCCATCCCCCCAAAAATTCCCAAGACATTGGAATAACCTCCGATGCAGGCATCAATGCTCTCAAATGCAATGGCACACTCACCACACACATTTGGAGAGCTCGTCAGAGGACAGAGTCAGCATTTTCCTTCCTTCAGCAGCTCCAAACTCTTGATGGTCCTTGTCCAAGCACTGCTGATTTAAGTTTAAGTTAAAAACAAGCAGCAGTTTTCCCAGCTCTTGCTTTAACTCCATGCTGCTGAAAAGGTGATAAGGGGCAATTTCAGTACATTCCCCTTCTCTCCCAGTGCACATATGGATTGTTTTATAGAAAAGGCAAAGCAAGAAAGGGCAAAATAAGAGAGAGAGAGATTAAAATGCAAACCAAAGAGCTTATTAATATGGCAAAGCTAGCATAATGCCATCTGGTTTATGTCTTGTCCTATTTGGAGCTTGATCCTGCCGGGTACTTAGTGCTCAGGTTGTTCCCTACGGCACTCTCCAGACCACGCTTAATGTTAAGTGCTTTACTGTATCGTGGCCAATGTGCTGAGCACCTCAAAGGAATCAGCTCTTGCTTAATTTTTCTGGTCTGTAGAAAAAAACTCTTTGCAGCTCTGAGCCCTGGCACTTCTGACCAACATTTTTCCTTCCCCACCCCACTCCAACTCCCATATTTTTTCTTTTTTATTCTGAATAATCAATGCCAAGCAGGGTTAGGCCACTGGTTGCCCACTGTGGAAACTCCAATGTAGACCACTGGCCTCTGAGGAAACTCCAGGGGACAATATTTTAGCCTGAACTGAGGTCCTCCCTGGAGTTATTAAAAATTCCTTTTGCTCAACCTGTGAAAAAGAAAAACTTCAGCTATAGAGCAGAAGGGAGAGTGTGTAATAAATTCTCGTGCATTGTCAGTGTATATTCTAAAGGGGCAATGGGCTGTTAAATCAAATCAAAGAAATCCCTAGAAAACCGGGACTCATGGTGTGCCTGACAGCATACACTGCATGAAATACTTCAAGTCAATAACTCTAAATGCAGCTGTCACCACAATGTGCACCTTCCGTGAGCTCAACTTTCATCTCTTTCCAATAACGGTGAATCTTTGTGAAGAGTTGCTGTAAATTATGATTCCTAAGCAAATTTTCAAATTTTATAGCCAGATCTGTAACCAATCTGAAGACTATAATGAGAAAGGGATGATGAAGCAAGCAGAGACACTTCTTGCTGTCATGACAAATCTGCTCAAGGTTTTAGTTTCAGGGTCAAGCTGCCATAATTCCCCTATCAACTGATTATTACTCAATGCTTTAAAAATCCTTGAGGTGTATACATTCACCATGGTATCATCTCTCCCATGCTCCGTACCCATTTGTGCATCCGTACATGTATGTGTGTGTGCGGGGTGTGCTAGTCACTTATGTGCATCAGCTGTGGTGCTCAAGTGCAGACACCCAGCATTTTAGCCATGTGGAAAACCAAACTCCCCAGGAACACCCCTTATCTGACCCCTCCTCACTCTCCACTTCTCCCACAAGAAAATTTTATTGGCATTGCAAACCCACAGCCATCTTCAAATAGCTGCTATATTCTCTAAGCAGCATGCCAGAAAGAAAAATAAAAATAAAGGAAATATTTACCTCTTTTCCTCAGTTATAAAATTGGCCTAGAGCCTGAAAAAGACAAAGTATAGTCCTGGGTCACTGATCACATTAAGGCCTTGTATGTCCGCACATATGTCCATACCCTCTGAGGCTAGAAATAATTCTTCACTGGACCAGAGCACTATGCGTTGTAGGACCCAAGATGGCAGCTTTAAAATTGCCATGTCATTGAATATGGGAAAGAGTCTGACTTTTTGTTGTTATTGTTATGCTTTTCTTATATCCCCAACCTTCCGTGTTTATGTAGTGAGAAAGAAGCAATTCCACCTCTGAAACATAGCTATCTTAGGGGTATAAAATGACATTTTCTGCCTGAACTGCAATCAGGACATGGCCAGGGAGCACAGTGCTCTGCATGGGCAGAGGTAGGCTGCAGGATCTTGATAGTAAACAGTATTTTTCAGTGTAGCTGGTACAAAGCACAGCACCCAGGAGGCTTTTGCTCCTGACTCACACCTCCAGTGCATCATCATCATATTAATAATAACAACAACAACAACATCATTTTCACAGCACACAGAAACAAATGCAATGAGTAGAGGTGGCATAAGCAGCAGACTGAAATTTCACGAGTACTGTAAACAGGCCTCAATGTACACTGGAATTGGGCCAGAATACTAGACACAGCACTGCAGGCCTACCAAGACATGGCCCCATGGGGTTTCCTGGGAGGTCTTTTGCACCCAAACCCCCTACACAGATGTTGGTGAGGCAGGGGGTAAGGGGCATCTTCATCAGATAGCACTCGCATGTGTCCTGTGTGGGTGACATTGTCACATTTCACTGCCTCCCCTTTAAAACACATGGTTTTTCCCATCTGCCATAGCCAACCACTAAGTTAATAATGCATGGCCTATAAGACATAAGTTGCCCTCTCAGCTCATACGAATTTGCAGTAAAACACGAACCAGGACCATGTGAAACACTTAGCCATCAGAGCATCTGAAGAGCACTGCCTGCATTTGCAACAGCTGGCAAAGGAGCCTGATACTGCAGTTTTGACAGTGTTGCCAGGAAAGCCTTTTCGAAACACCATCTCTTATCAAATACCTTGAATATTTCCTCTCTCCAATCCAGCACTTTTTATTAGTCATAATCAGCATCTTTCTTCTGTCTTGCCAATGCCAAAAAAGCGCTGCCAGTGAAACCACTGGCACTGGGGTCAGTACCAGTTGTTACATGAATGACAGGGAGCTGAAGTGCTTTGATGCAAGAGAGAGTGTTGCAAGAGGAAATAGCTGTCAGATAATCATCTCACAGGACTACATGAAGCCTGTGACACTGTCACATGGCTAGTGTCCTTGGGCCTCTCAGCTGGATTTGTGCAAGTGTGAGAGGGACTGAGAAAGAAGAGCTGGAAACGGCAGGTGGTGGCTGGTCCTGAAGAAGTGCTCTTCCATATATTGTCATTCATGAAAACCATGGGTCTGGGTATATCTTGTTTGGATAGTGCTGTTGAAGCCAGAGATTCCTAAACCTTGATCAAAACCTTGATCTTGAAGGCAAGCAGGAACCTCATTCAGGCTTGTGAAGGTATTTGTATTTGAAAAGGAGTATGCCCATTTCCCAAGCAGATAAAAGTGCCTTTGGGGACCTGAGTCTCCATACTTTGCACCTGCTGTAGCCATTCAGACCTGCACAAGTAAGGGCAAAACACCACTTTCAGCAGTGCTAGTCATGGTCTTGGTTCCTCAGGTGGCATGGACATGATTTTGGCCACACTGGGTATGCCAAGTACTGAACATGGTGGGCTCTAGGTCTCTGGATTGAAGCCAGGCAAGGGATACCTGTGGCCTCAGCTACTGTTACTCTCTTAATGCCATTTGTGGCAATGGTAAACAATAGTATTGCATTTACTTTTGAGGGCGGCTGCTGCTTTTTTTCTCTTTTTTGTCTCATGCTAATATTTTCAAATTTCTTATCTTTTATTCTTTATGTTGAAACATCTGTGATGGTTCACAGTGGAGTGGTTAACATGGATTCCTCCTTTCAAACTTGCTAATAAAAGTTTCTTTTCTCCTACCCTCTTTTTTGCTGCATTGTACAAGACGAGCATCTCGAATTCCGCCTGACTGCCAAGCCTGGTTCTGCTTTCATGTCAAATAATTAACAAAATTTTAGACTAACCTAATATTTATTTTATACATGGTAGTTAGATATGTCTTTGACTTATGTATGTTTCTGTTTAAAGGAATGAATTTTGGAGATTGGACATTTGTAATTGATTGAGCATATTCAGAGCCATAATTATGTAGAGAAAGTAAAAACTTCTTTTTTCCTTTGTCTATTTGTGTCCAACAGAATTTTCAGATGCAATGCCTATTTAGTTAGGGATTTTTTTAAAGTCCTTTTACTGGAACACATTTCATGATTTACAGTCCCCTTCAAGTAATACTGCTGATTAAATTAGCATTACCTAATGGGTGAAACTAGTAAGGTATTTTGCTCAAATTAAATCCTCACCTTTAAGGAGAAGTGAATTGGTCGATAGCCCATTAGAAACTCGGTGGAAACTCACCCCAGTTCTTAAAATAAAGGTTACTGGCCAAATATGAATTTGGCAGTTACTTTTAAAGTCACATTAGTGAAGAACATCTGTTAATATAAAAATATCTCTGATACATTACAGTGGTTTAGCTGTAGTTAGTTTAGCAGTGCTTGGTTAACATCTAAGGGAAGAGGGGGAATACATGTCATACATTTGGCAATCAGTAAGCCAGGGCTTTTACCCATTGCATGGCTTTGTTTGGGTTTAGACAATGTTCCTCTGTTTTTGCTCAAGCTGCAGTAATCCTTCAGCCCTTGATGTCATGCATTCTGGGTTTTCTATATTCTTTACAATAATCTTTGAACCCTCACCCCGCATCATATGTTATGAATATTCTTGTTTTGGAGAAGAGAGGCAGGCAATCATTTTAGACTGCAGGAACCCTTCCCCTAACATTTCCCTGTGCGTCAAAGACATGGAGCAGCAGCAGGGAGAAGAAGTAGTGGAAAGACCAGTTTGGAAAGATGGTTTGGGATGAGAAAAAGCAAAATGGGGAAGGATCAGTGTAAAAGATTACTTTTAAGGGTCAGAATTTCACTGCTCTTGAGGGGTGATTCAGACTGTACCTAGAAAAGCTTCTTCAGGGCCACACCTGGTTCAGGGTGTGAGCATGGTCAGGCTGTTGCTGCAGAGGAGCAAAAGCCAGAAATTGGTCCTGGCGAATGTAGGAAATGGTAGTGTTACAGACTATCAGCTCAGGTCCTTCTTTCCAAGTGAAAATACACTGAAATTCAGAGATACTAGCAAGTAATTATTTTCTTCATCTTCTTGCCAGGTGACTGATAGGGTTTGTTACCCATGTCCTTCTCGCTCAGTGACTCTTCCACCAGACTGTCATCTTTTTATTCTTGGCCTTCTTCGTTTAGCTTTGAAAGAAATTATGGCTCTAAGGGACAGTAAGTGCTTTCCGTAGGGTATGATACTGTAAATCCTTGGGATTAGGATAACTAACAGCTTCTCTATGATACAGTTTAATGCAAGAAGTAAGACGGGCTTTTGTTGGAGGGACCTAATAAGCTACTATTGTCAAAAGTCACCAGATGACTGAAAATTAAGGCGAGAAATAGTGTTTCTCCAAAGATCAAAGAGCCACCTGAGAAAAACCTCTGTGTTTGTAAATTCAACACAAAAAATGGCTCCCCCGTCACATGGCTCCACATACTGTTTCCAGTGTACATATGGCCCTGGTTTGTGGCTATCACAATGGGCTCTGGAAAACAAGCTCAGTCCCTTCCTGCTAATTTACTAGCGGAGGAGGTTTTTTTCCACCAGGCAAGTTCATTTGTAAAGGTGACCTTCGCGGCCGACACCACGCGTTTCTGCAGATAAAGAATGCTGTCTCAGCATGTTTGTGAAACCTAGCTCAGCAGCCAGCCATGGGCCTCCGGTGAGGCACAGGGGCGTTGTAAAACAAAACCCTTCCTACAGGCACTGTGAGGGTTTCTCTGTTCCACAGTTTTTGTATGTCGGCACTGCACGTTTTGCAATCCTTCTTTTGTCATGCTCTGTAAACCCTCTTCTCTTGCCTGACTGGTTTTATATCTAAATGGTCTTGAGGTTAAGTAGTTGCTTTTGAAAAATCCCTACTCTGTAAATTAATGGTCTCCTAGGTAGAGCTAAGACCACAATTAAATCTTTTACGATCATGAATGTAGGTAGGAAATTTCACAGATCCCTTGCCAAAGCCCAGACAGAAGAAGCAGATCTTCAGTGATCTCCTAAGAGAAGGTTTAATCTTTCATGGCATCTGAGGAGCTGATATCAAGTCTGGACTGCTTGGCCATGAATGACTATCTTCTTCCTATCTACATAGTTGTTTTCAAATACATCACTTATTAAGTTTTAAGATATTGCCATTTTTCTACCATGAAAAACAAGCCAGGTTTGGAGCATGTGTGCTTAATATATCCCAGTATTAATGTAAAATCCAGCTTGCAGAAGAGTATCTGATTTTTGCTCACTAACAGCTGGAATAGATCAATATATAGAGTCCCTGGAAATAGCAGTCATGTTTCAGAAGAAACCACTACATGATTATGATCATGCCAGTTTAATTTCTGTAGAATAATTAATCCAATGATAATTCTTCCAGTTCCTTCCTTGTAGTCTTATTTTCATGCTTGCCATATGACATCAGTTAGACAAGTCTTTAAAGCTATTCCCCAGCAGCAGTGCCCGTTAAAACAGGAGACTGTATTTAGAAGTGGGATTGAAAAAAAGGAACATTTCTTTTTCAGGGGAAAAAAAATATGTTTGGGGTGATCAGAATAATCTACAGACAATTTTTCTGAGCCAAGAAAAAAATAGGCAGAAATCAGAAAAAGTTGAAACATTTCATTGCGACATCTTCTAAATGAACTGTTTTGTTTCAAATTTATGCGGATTTAACTTTCAACAGAAAAGTAAAACAAATCTCTGAGATCACACTGTTTATTGTTCTTCTGAATTTCTACAGGAAAAGAGAATGGCTTTGTTTCTGATTAACTTTAAATGAAGATTTTGTTCAATTACTTGTTTGGCTAAAGCCCTGAAAAAATCAGTTATTTACATAGCTAATTGATTATGACTGTTTCTTACATCCAGATGCAGCAAAAAGCTTAAACATTTATCTCATTGTAAGGACAATCTAGGTATTTCTGCAGTCATAAAATGGAGTCAACAGCAGACCTATTTTGTCTCAGCATTTAACTTTAGAAAAAGAATAGCATGAAACTACATGTCAGTATTTATCAGTTGTATGACATTCAGTGTATCTGCAGAAATAATTAATCATTATGTCCCACATATAGAATTAGTTCAGAGCTACTTTTGTACAAACCATGAAAGAGAATACTCAAATATGAATAAAGACACCAGTGCAGGCGGATGTCTGTGTCATGCAAATCCCCACTGGCTTTGGTGGGACACCTGTGTATACGACTTCACCGCTGTTTATTTTTTATAGGACGGCTGTGATTAGGGCTCACCATTGTGCTGGTCCAGAAGGAGCGAGGGCAAAAGCCCTGATGTTTAAACATATTTACGTAGTTTTATGACAAGACTTTTAACCTAAAGATTTGTTTAAAGTTTAGTTAAAGAAAGTACTGTATTTTGGAGGTAAAATGTTAAGTGCAAGGACACTGCAGGGAGAAGGTCACAGTTCCCTTAATTTTAAGTGTCCCTAATGTCCAGTGAGCACTTACCTACTTCCAGCATTTAATAGCTCTTTGGTGAGTCCCTCACTGTCTTCTCCCTTTATGGACAGCTAAAGAGACATCTCATCCATAGGTGAGGTGAATTGCTCTTTGGAGGTGACTTTCTTTCCACTGGCTGTAATCAGGAGCCTGCGGCAAGCAGGGTCCTATCATCTCGCACGTCCCAGTTCAACATCTAATGTTAGATGAGAGGATCCAGCACTTATTGAAACACGGGGAGTGTTTTAATTGCAGATGGGAGCCAGAGGGAAGATACACTTACTGTGAATTGCTGCAAGTGAGCCGACCTCGCTTCCTCCCCTCCCTCCCCAACAGCATTTTTGCATACCGCACAGGCAGTGAGCTGCAAGGGCCTTGGGAACCCACTTTCATATTTACCAAATGCAGCCAAATCTCACCTTAATTCCTAGGAAAACCTAAAAGTCACTGTTACCAAGGCTTGTTTAAATTCCATCAGAGAGCAACTTTGGGAAAAGGCAATCCTAAAACTATGTTTATCTGACTGTTCAGACAAAGCCTAGAATTAGGTAAAAAATGACTTTAATTTCTTCATACAGCAACAGCTCAAGGAGAGTAATAGTGGCAGGAGTGTATCGCTTAACTAAAAAGAGGGAGATGACATTCTTGAAGGCAGTGGGGATGGCAGTCTCATGACTATTCAGCGTAGAGGTTGCCTCTGAATGCCTGCAGGAGGTAACACTGCAGAGGTATTTAGTCGGGATTATATGGACTAGCATCACTATATCATTTCAGGCAAAGCAGCAGTAGCTGCCAAGTAGTTTCTGGTCACCACCACCATCAGCCGGATTTGTAGCATGAACAGCCCCACAGTCCACTACCAAATCCCTGAGCCACACCCTTCCCTGCAGTTGGTCCTTTAAAGCATGACGTACCAGTCCCTAAACAGACCTACAGACAGTAGTAAATGACTTGAAGTTTTCAAAATTTTCAAGGATTTATATAATCCTAAAAGTTCACCAGAAGAAATAGAAAGGTGCCATTAAGTCCAGTTTAAAACATAAAGCAAATTTAACTTCAAGAAGAACTGTAAAACCAAACCACTTCTGGTTTTGCTCTTTTCTGTCCCCTTAGGAAATCTGTGTCTGTTTCAGGAAGTCCTTTCCCTTCTCTTTCCTTTGTTTCAGCCTTTTTGTTTGTTTGTTTCTCTGATTAAATAACACTTTCTTTTCCCTTTATTCTGCTGAAGGGCTCTAGCCTTGTCTTTGGAGGAAGTGAAGGATATCAAAAAGCTTATAACCAGAAAGTCAGCTTTTCCTCCTGTATTTCAGGCTGGAGGAATGATGACAGGAATGCTGTAAATTTGACAGACCAGTTTAAGCATTTCAATGGATAAACAAAGGTTTGGTGGAGGGAGTAAAGTTTGACCATCTTATATGCTTTCCATGCTTCAGAATTATTTCTTAGGGCTCATTTGACAGCATTAACAGCCTGTGGTAGGGAACTTTTTGCACAGTGTGTTTCCTCATCCCCCAGCTGCAGCTCAAAATCATCCCCAAATTTGAAGACTTTATCTATCCTGTGGCCAAAACCCAATTCTGGGCCACTGTTCATAAGAAACCTGGTGCATGCTTTTTCAGCATTCATCTAGGCCTCCCACTGATCATCCCACTGTAGGAAAAGCAAGAAAGGCTTCCCCATAAATATTTGATTTCTTAACAGCTGTACTCTGGCTTGCTTCTCCTTCCTTGCTGGCATTGTGCGCTATGCTTATGCTCTGGGTGGAGCAGCCATCTCCATGCAGAGAGCGCTGCTCATTAATTTGCATCTGGTCATTTATGGGTTTTTGCGTTATGCTAATGGTAGTGTCTCATATCCCTTTAGCAGAAAACACATAAATTGGCTCTGTCTTTTTCTGAGCCACCCCACAGGGACTCTCCTGAATTACAGCGCAGCTTAGCGCTGATTACTTTTTTATTTCTCCTCTTAGGAAATGGATAAAAGGTTTAAGTTCTGACACAAACAGGAAAACACACTAAGAGGATTTATCCTGAAGGCATCTACTCTTTAAATAGTGATGGCGCAGTGTCAGTCCGCTTCCCACAAGGGCCAGAAGCTCCAGCACTCTTTGTTCCTGCAGCCCTTGCATGACTAGAGGCAGAATATCCTATCACAGGCTGTCAGATAGCTCCCAGAATATGCGACTTGGTGATCATAGGCTGAGGAGGGACTCACTGCCACTAGGAGCATGAAGAAGTTGGGTTTCAGAAGGACTCTGCTCTGCTCCTTTAAGGATAACACCAAGGCTTTATTCTGCTCCAAGGTAAGACTTGCAGAATTTACTAAATCAGTAACTTCTCAGCCTTCCAGATCCTGTTCCCTCCCTCTTGTTTTCTTAAACGAGGAGCGACAGGAGGGGGAGCAAGTTGTCAGAGTTATCACTAGTGGAATTTTCCAGCTTTACCAGGCAGGAAAGGGGGGGACAAAATAAAATGATCCACTGTAGAAAAACAACTGGACACAGAGCAAGTGAAAGCAACTGCAGGATGGGCATATGCATGCTTTGCATTGACTCAAGCTGTATGACAATACGCCTCAAGAATCTATTAACATGAACCTGTTTAAGGTTTTATTAACAAGGTGTGCTTCTTGAAAATTATACTCTGTTATAATACAGTTTTTTCTCACTACTGATTCTGTTTAAAAATATGTTGCACTGGAATAATATTCCAGAGGCAGCAGAATCTTTACTTCAAATTGTATTAATTGCAGTTTTTCCCATTTTCGCTTTTATTGGGGTCAGAAATTTGCCTTTTTCAACTGTTGCCTTCTGATGTCATGTAGATATTTATGATAATTAGGTGTATTTCAGCTCAGTGTCATGACCAGACTCTAACTTGCACAACTAGAGCTTTATACAAACCTAGCTATCAGGAAGGAAACTTATGACATATCATTCCACGGGAGGAAAGCCTGGTCTGATAATTTCAGTGATGCATTCATACAGATTACATGGCTAAATGAGCTAAGTTCTTCTACATTCACAAATACATTATCCTAATCCACATTTTTCAAATTGTGCTCAAATCTGGCTTGGTTCTGTACACTTGGTAGGCAGGGATTTGCAGGTAGCACAGGCTCTTTCTAATGGCTACTTTCAGTTTGAAGGTGCTTATGTCTGGTAAACAGGTAAAAATCTGGGGCAGCAGGGGACTGGTGGTGAAGAGCAACTAAAACTATTTACCTAGTAATGAAGACCAGAGAAATTTAAGGGAACTGGAAACTAGGACTTGTCCACATTGTTTTGAGGAAACTGGAAACTTGTTTATGTAGTCTAAAAAAATGCAAACAATAGACCATCAATCCAGCGCTCACGGACAGGCTCTCTCATCCCTCATGGGGGGATTTCTTTCCCGCTGGCTGGCTGGCGTAACACTCACAGCTCTGCACCTCCAAAGCAAACATCAGGAGTGTTTGAGGAGTTTCTTTTAGCAGTTCTTGCTCCATGGCAGTTTGCACACACTGAAAAGGCCAGCGCAACCTTTCCAGTTCCAAAGTCCCCCTGCAGCAAAATATCATGAGCCAGGGTCATGACCATCAGCAGAAATAATACTCCTTGCCTTGGGGAAAACTTTTCAAGGATTTCTTCCTCTCTTATTCCCTCTATAGGGTCAGCATGAGGCCTATACAGGGGATCAAAGGGATATCTGAAATGGCATCAGATGCTGCAGAGCAGCACAATATGATGATCATGGTCCAATATGATGAGTACATAATAGATTTTAATTGACTTTGATCAGGATGAAAGAGCAAGTACTTTCTTTTTTCCGTGTCAAACATGAAGTCTCACTGAAAGGAAATCCAGGCAGCTAATATCCCTGGAGATTTGACTTTTGCTACCTAGATTTTTGATTGATTTGTTTAGAAAAGAGAGTCAGATCAGCAGGATTATTGTGAAATTTCTACTGGACAGTTATACTCCTAACACAAATAGAGTTTCTTCAGCAAATACAGTGTCATTGTGAGTCCCAGCAGTGTTCTGTCAGGGTGGGAGATAGGGCTTACTAGCATAAATGATTGTCCAAACTGCTTTTTGTGATTTTTTGACTCCTTTTTCATGTGAATGGAAGAATTCTGAGGGAACTCCCATCACCAGGTTTGCTCCTGTTTGTTCTCAGTGAAGATGATCCTGTCCATGCAATGAAAAGGCAGCTCACTCTTGGCTGTTAGGGCTTTTTCAGACAGGGCTTTGCACTGCAATTACAAAGTGATTCCTAATTTAGAAAGTCTCTGTAAGACACAGAAATGTAGCTGTTTCTAGATAGCTAGACATTTTCTGCTGTTGATGCTGTTTTAAGATGACCAAATTCTGATGAAAATTAACCTGGCAACTCTAAGCAACATTGTATGTTCTTCAACTCTTTTAATTACTTCTTATTATAAAGTCTCTTCAAATGCATCACTTTGGAAAACCTTAGGTGTGAGCTGTGCATAAGTGATCATAATAATATAGCAGCATCTTAATTTGACAGATCTTTTTTCCCACTCAAATGATTCCAACTACTTTGAATAAAATCTGTTCCATTCTTATCTTGAATTATGCTTCCATTAAGCAACCAATTAATGTTGATCCCCTGGTTCGTGCCGTACAAAACATTCCATTTTATGTGTTATCTAGACTTTTTACAAAGGCTCTTAGGAGATTACTAAAATATTCCCTCCCTTTGTTCCCATCTTTGCTGTGTATTCATACATATATTTATGTGTGAATATGAATCTGTATATATGTATAGTAATCTTCCCCTTAGGATATTGTGTATGTATGTCATAAAGGAAAAGGAGATTAACGGTACAATACAATACAAACAGGCTGACTTTATGGCAGTCTTACAGAAACTCCTGCCAAGCAAAAGAATAAATAACAGCTGTGTTAATCAAAGCCAAAATTAAAAGATAAGTCTTGAATTTAGGTGGTCAACATCCCAGAAAACTGGGCAAGCTTAATGCTCACAGAAAAAGAACTCCTCCAAGGTTGAAGAGTGTAATGGTATACAATTAAGTTGAAGGCAAATTTTCAAAAGTGCTTCTGTGACTTAAAAGCCTAAGTAAAAATTGACTTTGCATGCAGGAGCATTTACTCTCCCTGGAAGTCCATTGGGTTTGTGCTCCTGACTCCTTCAGTCTTTTCTGAAAATGGGAATCAGGTGACTGCCCACCTTAGTCCCTTTTGGAAGCATAATCTGTAGTCACCTGGAAGTCCAGAAAGGATACTGGTCCAAGCAGTGGCTGAATACCAACCAGGGATACCAACTCAAACCAAAGAACTAGAAGTACAAGCATGATTATTCCCTTGTTTTACGGGAAAGCCATACATTGTCTCTGTTTTGGATTAAACTCATGAAGATGTGTTAGCCTGTTCAAGATCCTGTGGAAGCATTTTGAATCAATTGTAACTGACGTAAATATAGCCCTTGACTGGAAATCTTCCAGAGCAAGAAAGCTGCAATGGTTCAGCCAAGATGCATTATATCAAAAGCATGGATAAGTAATTCAGTGTCCTTGTGGGAAGGATAGCATTACAGCTTCACAACATTCATAAAGTGCCTGCACAGTGAAAGATCTAACACAATCATTAAAAGATGGATGAATGCCCGGTGAATCTTCACCTCCTATCATGGATCATGGCTCTTATCTAGGCAGGAGCGGGAAGAGGAACATGTACTCACAATGACAGAGGGCACAACAGCAGCTTAGTCGTACTCACTTGACATGAGTATGTGAGCTTTCAAACATGATTTACTATGTTTGCATAGCAATAGTAATTACTTTTTAGAGGCTATCCAGCCAAGAGTATGTAGAGGGTTGACAAAGCTCAGTTAGAAAATTCAGCCAAGCTCTATAGGACTTACAGATTAGCAGTTGTATTACTCATGGTGTAAGATAGCTTTAAGTCACGAACTAGCTCTTGTATTTTTAACCCTCTTCCATGGTAAAACATCTGTGTGATTTTAGAGATGTCACTTTACCTTCCCCTGTAATTCTTATTTGATGTCTCTGTGGTCCTGTTATGATGAATTAGCTCTTGCCCATATATTTAATTAAACACTACAGGGAGTGGTTGGGGTGTCTTAGTAGTTACTAAATTCTTGGTCCTTCTGTTATTATCCACTGGATGATGATTTGATATCTGGGTTCAGACTCTCAGCTGTGACTGAGGAGAACTCAACACAGCTTAAAGAGGCAATTCTCTGAAGTCTTCTATCCATTCTCCCAATGCAACCTGGTGCAAACACAGAAGAGCTTAGAACAAGCCAGAACAAACCAGTAAATGTCCAAATAGCCAGGAATAATCCCTTCCTGTAATATGTGATGTCTACAAAAGGTGCTGTAGAACTTTCTAGCATGTTTCTCAGCCATCTAAGATTTCTGTTTCCCAGGAGAACAGGAATGGGCATTTTGTACCTATGTTAAGATGCTTGAAGCTAAGATAATACTGTCCTTCTATGTCTTCTGAGTCTTGAAGACTTCCTTCCAACAAGAGCTCATTTTCCTCAGAGATTTCCAAGAGCTACATCTTACTTCTCCAGCATCAATATTAAGACATTTAAACTTCCAAACCCTATGCACAAGAGTCCTTTGGCTGGCTTTAGCAGGGCTGCTTGTAGGATTCAGATTTACTCACATCACTGAGGAACTGAAGACAAAGGCACTGTGTTTTGTAAGTATTAGTGGTCTCTGTAGATCTAAGAGCTTCAGGAGCTGCAGTATATTTGAAAAGCTAGCTTTGAAATACCTGGCATGCTGCAGCTTCCCTCAGAGTGCTCATGGATGAAATATTTGAGATAAACCTCAAAAATAATATAAGCAGGAGAAAAAAAGGTAGTTGAAGGAAACTGGAAAGCTGCTGTGCATCATGTACTAGTATTCCCATTTAAGAGGTGATTTTTCTTATTCTGTTATTTGCCTTTTTTATGGGCATTGTAAAGAAGTGTAACTAAGTCAAACATTTCCAGCTCTCGCTGGAGTCCAAGTGGTTTGGAAGCATCACTGATTCATTTGCCTCCTTACATAGAAAGGTCATGTTTTTCACAGGCACATGTGCAAACATTTGAACACAAATTAGAAAAATACCACTTGAAATTTAGGGTGTTGCCTTGACAATACCCATGAAGATGTTCCCTCTATCTCTTAAGCATAAGCCTAGAAATCACTTTAAGATCACAGAAAACCTTTCATACTCCATTGAATGGAATTGTATAGACAAAGTATAAGAAAATGCATTGGTTTTTTTTTTCTTTCCCTCTTCATTCCCTGTTGAAGACCTGAGAATACAATAAACTAAATGTGATTTTGTTGTCCATTGTTTCCTCTGAAAATGGGAATGTCTGCTCTGTTGAGACCTATGATCTTCTACTTGGTGTTCCCTGTCTGTTTTGTTTGTCTCCACCAAATTTTAGCTTCCACTGTTCATCTTCAGCTCTGCTCTGTCCTTTTTTATGGTTACATCTCCCATCGTCTCAACATGACCTTTCATAGTACCAGTAATGCTACTAGAGTCATCTGGCAACTCAAGAGGTTCTTGCCAACACAATTCTGTACCTACATTATAAATGAAAATTCTCTAGACCAATCTCCAATATGAGTCTTCTACCAGCTTTTGCTTTAAATACAGCTTTATGCTTACACAGTTATGCTTGTATAGTTATTGGTGTCCTGAATGGGAGAGGTTACCAAATAATATACTGCTATTTAATTTTAAAGTGAGTGAAACATCCAAAAATTTTGACCAAAAAGAAGATGAGTGAATTAGCAAGAAATTAGTTGTTCATTTTTTCCCTCAAAAAAAATGTAGGTCAAAAGCCTATTCTAATATAGCTTGCTTTTTAAAGCTTGAAGGTGAAATGTGCACCGCATTAGCAAAACTTCCATTGATTCAGCAGAAACAAGAGGATTTACTTCTGTTAATATTGCCTAGCTGTTTGGGATTTTTTAGTAATTTATTTTTTTAGAATGTAAAGTGCCCTGGTTGCTTTGACTCTGAGCTTTTTATAAATATTTAGAACTGGATGGAGAGAGGGGCTGGTGTGTGACTTCTTCTGATATGGAAATATGACGGTCAAATGCTGTCGGAGAAATGTGGGAACACACCCATCAGCTGCAATCCCCATCCCTTGCCCTGTGTGTTAGGGCTCCCTGTGCTGTACTGTTATCACTTCCTCCCTGCACAGAGAGCCCTTATCAGCTTCCCTGCTTGCTCCACCTCTGTACGAGGCTCTCACCCAGCCCAGCAGCACTTGCTTTCTGGAAAATGGAAAAGGAAGGGAAAGAGGCAGGGTTCGGGGATGGCTGCAGATGGAGGGATGGAAAGGGAAATAGAAGCAGAGATGAGGCCTCACGTTGCCTCAAGTCATCCAGGATAAAGTTGCAGACTGTTCAGGACATTGACAAGAGTTTCCATGTTGCTGTACTTTCCATCAATTTCTAGCTGATGCATAACCATTTTTCTTCAGGTAAAAACAGGAACATAGTGCTTTGAGATATTCTCCAAGATTCATCTGCATTGCTTTATTCATTGCACATTCTTTATCTACACTGCTTTATTAAGCAGTCTCATTAACAAAAGAACAGTCTATTCAGCAAATTTGGGACTCTTTCCAAAGTAACTAACTCACACAGTCTTTACCAATGTGCTTGAGCGGCAAAAAATAGAATTCTGTGCACATCTTGATTTTTATTTGCTACAACATTTTCCAACAAATTTTTCATTCCTTCTGACTGATTCAGTATGCCACAAAGTACAATGCACCATGGAAAATACAAGCTGAGTGTTCAGAATTGCCTGACAGCCAACCCAGAAATGCTGAGAAAAATCTAAATGGTGAGAAGTACATTTGCTCATGAAATTTTTGTGATTTGTTATAACTTCAACCTTAGCAGTACCACAAAGAAGGATGTTCTGAATTTAAACATAAGAGATAAATAAAGCCTATGGGGTTGTAACAGTTTATTACTATCTGAGAATCTGATCCAGGATTTTTACAGTGACAATGTGAAAGTTGCTCCCAGCTCTGTCGAAAGATTTAAGAGTATCTTCACCACATAAGCAATTTTTTCAATAAAATAGCTTTAAAAGTTGTGTGTAGCTTAGCTTTATAGTTCAATGTGTTGCTTTACATTACTTCAGTCCAGTCCTGTGAATACTATTAAGCACAACGTTCAAAATGTCTTCTCATGAATTGCAAGGTAACCAATACCATTCATGACTAAAATGTAAATGAATACGTTAGAGAGTTTACATATTCATATTTTGTAGCTCAACGATTGCCTTCGATATACATTAAAACACATTTAAAGGAAAACCCAATAACTCACAAAAATAAGTACTGCTTGTTTGCTTAGGTCCTGAAGCCTTTGAAAAAAATGTAATGAGTGGCGTGGTGACATTTACTTAAAAGTGTGCATTAATTACAGGAAGGGAGAAAGTAACAGCTGGACTTCACCTAAAACTAAGCACAAAGAAAACTTCAAAGACTTATTGCATGACTTCAAGCTCTGGTGGAAAAATAAAACCTGATTAAGTAGAATTTTGAATAAAAGTTAATAGAAAATAAGAAGTGATTAAAATCTGTGCTATAAAATAATTGAATATGCCTTTATGTAAATCTGATGGTGATGTACATGACTTTCATTAATATCTGATTTGTTCCTCCTCCTAGATGGTTGGTTAGTTTACATGTTCACTCTCTAGAAGCATCTGCCTCCCTTCATTGATTATGTCAGGAGCTTAAAGAGCTTACACTTGCAATATATCTCATTGCATTAGATGCCTTCCAGTCAATAGCATGGTCCACTTCTTTATGTTGTTACCTTAATTCAACCAAAACGACTGAATTTGTCTTTTGATGTGCTTCAGAGAGAGAAAGTCCTACAAATATTGTGAGTTCCTTAATGATAATAATCATGCTGGTTGAAAGGATATCTCCTCTAGAATGATCTAAAATAAATACAAGTATATATTCTTCCGCATTTGCCATATAAATGCAGGCAATGTTAGAGGCTGTACTGAAAGCTGTGGAAAGTTGCACCTCTTACGTTTCAGTGTTTCATCATGCCTGATGAGTATTTTAATAATTTCTTTTTCTTTAGAAAATCTAGTTTGTGCTTCTAGAGCCAAAAATCTTTTAACACTGTCCAGTTTACATCCCCTGTGGGTTTTATGTGGTTTGCTCCTTTGCTTGTTGGATGATTCGAGCCTCATCAGAGCTCTCGAACCTGTGCACTTCCTGCAGTTTTAACTGTATCCTGTTGTGTTATGAATAATGAGCCTGGCTAAGTGTGAGCTGCTGGAAAAGGCTTATCAGTTTTATTGTGGGAGAAGATTCTGGATTAGTCTGCACATTACTCTCTTTCTCCTAACCCCCTTGGTATTTGTAGTTGCACACGCATGCATAGTGGCTTGATGTACTCCAGTTGGCTTGAGACAATGCTGTCCCCAGGGAGTGCTTACAGGGCTGTTGCTTACCTTCTTAGAAGTGACACTGCCAGAGCAGTAGGCAGCAAAAGAGAAATACAGCTTTTCCACCGCCTTTTGTGAGAGCTTCCTCACTACTACAGATAGCTTTCTGAGGAGGGACTGAGTGAATAGCATTAAACTTTGTGCAGTACCAGATTTTAGACAGGATCTAATGCATTTGTGCTTCCTCCTCTCCTTTTCATTCATGTGACTCTGCTTCATCTTTGCTTGCTACTTTGGGTAAGACACTAGGTAGCTGCCTCATGCTTACTGTGTGGCTTAACTGAGTAATTCATGCCAAGGACTGGTAATGTCATAGTAGTAAATCCAGGGCTGCTATACATCTTGATTTCAAATTCAGTCCAGGTGGAATCCAAAGCATTTTATTTGGATTTTGGGGTGCTCAGCTACCTAGTGAAGTCTCTGGGTGAGTGGCAGAGAGCTGAAATTTTGGGAGGCATCTACTCAACATGAGTGGATAAATTGTATGGTGCATGCACAGTGAGCCCAACGCTCCTGGAGGCTGTCATCAGCTCTGAGGCATATGTACAGTGAACTGTCACATCCAGTAGGTTCAATGCTCAGACACAAATCATTTGTATTGTACATGCACAATAGATGAAACATTTCCTGGAAGCATGGGATTTCCTAAGCCCACAGTATATGGCCCACGTGCCTATGTTTCTTCCTGGAAAACTTTGGTCTGCCCTAGATATGTGGATTTTTTTCATATAAAAGCAATTGGACCTAAGCAAGCACCAACACAACAAAAGAATCTGTCACCTCTAACAATAAAAATGTGTTGGAAATGTTTAAGATGGTTAAACTGGCTGCTCACAACTAGCTTTTGCCTGCTGTGGGCCACGTCCAGATGCTTTTTATCTTAGCCATACCCATTGAAAATTACATCTAACATACTCTGTCATGATCTGCTCAAGTCCTTAAGTCTTCAGCATTCAAAACTAGCTTATCCTGCTTCCTCTTAATGTATATGAAAAGAATTCTTTTCCAATTCACTTGAAAAAAAAATGGTTAACAGAACATACTCTTGTTAGTGTTAATCATTTGGGAATCCCTGCTGCCCTTTAGGAACAGCCTTGTTAGGAGAATGAAGACAAAATAGAGTCCCTTTCAGATTTTGACAGACGCATTGAAGGCATGTAGTGCACTGTCTCTGTCGCATCGGGCCAGCGCTGAAGTGATGTGATTGCCAGTGTGGAGGAGAGGTCTGGGTCATGTCCCCAGAGGTCACTGTTGCCAGCAGGCAATACCTAGAGAGTATATGCCCTGCACTCCCCTAGCTCAAAGGGTTTGATTGTGACAGCCCTCACACTGAAACACACAAACAGAGAGAGATTCTTCTGCAATCTCCATGCTCAGCCACAGAGCAGTCACAATGTGGCCCTTGTTACAGATGGGGGGCTTCCATACCACTTATGAAAAAGTTGCATGAGAGAGAGATGAAGAACCCAAGGTGAAATGCATTTTTAAATGCTGGCAGGTAACACTGGCATACAAACTCTACAGCTGAATCTCCTAACTCCTGTTAGTACCTTGACGAATTGCAGACTAGTTATAAATGAATAAATAAATGAAACTCTTTTAATTCCTTTAAATCTTACAAGTTTTTTTTTTTTAAGTCTTTAAATCTTAAGGCTCATTAAACAAGTCCTTTTAGTCCAAAAAATGTTTGTGGAGACAGAAAAGCATCTTTAGAAGTGAAATTAACAGCTGACAGAAGCATGTTTTGTAGAATAGAGAGACATGCAAAGTACTGAATTCCTGTGTTTTCAAGTCTAGCCGATACAGTAAGGTGATAACAGCTTATTTTCAAACCCAGCTTTCTAACAAAGAGCAATGAGATTCATATGATTTTGGAGTTCTGCTAGGCAACAAGATGAGAAAATTATTAATGAAATAAAATCCTATTCTGCTTCTCACTCAAATACTCCATTACAAGGGAGGCTGGGTGACACCTCTGTGAAATCAATGAACATGATAGGTTAAATATTTGCTATGCTAGATGTTAGAGAAAGAACAGGGAAACTTTAGGATTCACTGCCTATGACTTGCCTAACATCTGCAAGATAATCAGGAACAGCAGTGTGCAGATGGAGTTGGGGGGATATTGTCTGAGATATACCCCTCTCTGTGAGCAGAAGCCACCAAGCACAGAGAGAAGGAAACAAGCAGCCAGCAAACAGTGCTGGAACAGGGTGGCCAGGAAGGAACCAGAAGATGAGAGATTTGGGGCAAGAGTGAACTGTCCACAAAAATAACTATTTCCAATTGCTGGACTCTTCGTTTGCTTGGAATTTGTACACATTTTACCAAAAAAACCCCAGAAATACTGGCACATGACTGATTCCTAACAGTTTAGAACAGAGAAAAATATAGTTCTTAATAAAGAGAAATTTTTTTTTCTTTATCAATGCAAGCTACCACCCTCTTTTTTACATTTGGGAAAAGCTGAGCAGAGAGAGGGTAATTATTTTTTGTCAGAAGTTGGTGAATTGTTATGATAAACTGAAGGATAGAAAGATCTGGGTACAGGAAACAACACTGTACTCTGCCACTGTTCTTTTTCAGGCATTACTGACTTCACTGGATTAGGTGGCTGTACTGACAGAATGATTGCAATATGAAAAGGTGGGTCTCAGTCCTAAAATGACCAAGAGAATTGCTTCCTTTATCTTCCCCATACTTATAAACGTGACTAATTGTGGTGAAGCAGGTTCAGGACCCGTTGGATGAAATGAAGCATAATGAGCCACAAGAGTAAGACGTCCTGCCTCTCTGTATAAACAAGGATTAAATGCTGGTTTTAACTACAAGATGGCTTTATTGCTCCTGTTTGTTTTATGGATTCTTTACCACCCATTACTTACTTAAACTGAAAACACAAGCCTGGCTTCATCATTAGTCAGCCTGTGAGCAGTCTTTAGGTGTCACCAAACCAGCTCTTCGTATGGTTTGACAAACCTTCACTTGGGGGATAGGATAAGAATTGGTTACTGGGTTTGGCTTGGCTATCCTGAAATTGATGTGTGCTGTCAGACTCTGAACAACACACTTCTGCATGATATATGGAACATAAAATATAGGTTTAGTAGGCCTGGTTTGCTGTTGCATCTCATCAACATTATAAACATACACCAGGGCAAAGCCAAACACAGTTGAATCAGCCTCTTTGTGCCCCATGGAAATACCTTACTTCTTTGCAAAATCTTTCCACAGAAAGCTTTCTACATGATACCATCATATTTCTCCTTACTGGCACTCTTTAACCCTTTCTTCTGTGACCAATATCCAGTAATAGAGGTGTTCTTTGATAACATTGGCCATTGTAGTATACTTTTCCCTTCTTTCTTTTTCTTCTGTTTTCAAGGGTTTGGGTTTGTGTCTGTGTGTGTGGGTTTTGTTGTTGTTGTTGTTGTTTTTAAATCCACCCTGAAAACAATTTCAGCTCATTCAGTGGAGTCACTGTAATTTTTGCTCAGTGCTTTAAGGTTCGTCCTTCTCTCCCAGCATTTTCCATCTAGGAAGCTAGGATCTGAGATCCCTCCTGTGTTTCATTTAGTCAGCCTTTCTGATTAGCTCACCACTGCCTGTGTGTGAGGGAGCAAATGAAACTGAGCATGAGTTTCATGATTACCACTTACCTAACAAGACTGGTTTTCAAATCTTCCTTAAGAACAACAGATTAGGCTCAGTGAAAACATTTTATTCTTGTAAACTTCTCTACAGACACTGAGAAAAAGAGCAAACAAGCCAGAAAGCCTTAGGGGAAAATGTATCAGGAACATAGAGAGTTTCTAGGTGACAGGCAACCTGGGCTTGTTGAGATATTTCTGAGACAGGCAGGCAGCTTGCTGAGTCAGTGCTTGTTCAGTGTCCTTCAAGAATGAATTAAAAGCCATGAAGAATATGCTTTGCTTCCTCAGTAGGATTTTGGTGGTTTTTTTTTTTCCTGAAACTGTTTTGAGCAGCTTTGGCTAGAGGAAATGGAGACAACTGCCATTATCACATAAAAGCAAGACCACTTCCTCCAGGACAAAAGCCACAGGTATGTGGGTCAAAACGGCAGCTGGAAGTCTTTTCAAACATGTGAGCTTTTAATAGGCAGATTCAGAATAATTGCAGAAGGTTTGTACCAGACCACCTGGAAGCAAGCTTCAGCTGTTTACCAATAAGGATAAAGCACCTCTGCCTAACCTTTCTTGTTACAGGAATTTTACACAGCTTGATTTAATCCGGGCTGAGATAACAAGCCTCATATATGAGGTTCTCAGGAGACTTCATTCAGCTGATTTTCCAAATGAGGTCTGTACTTTTAATATTGTTGTAAATGCACATTAATTACCTAGGAACCTTATATGTATTTGTTAAAGCTGGTTGTCACAGCAGTTGTTGCCGTGCTACGTGGTCTGTTTTGCATTTAGCTTTTTGGTATGGTAATATTACAGAATAGCATACTCACTGTGGGGACAAAAGAAACAACCCGGCAAGCCTCTTTCTTCCTAATATGGTGAAATAAAAAGCCTTGGTTTGAGCTAGCTGAAGTGCTGATGGAGTCAAAGCTCAAGGATCAGTCTGGTGTGGTGCACGAAGAGCACAAGGGTCATGGTCAAGATTCACACTGGGAGGGCAGGAAATGTTTAAATTCCCTGATCATGACTAAATGATGGGAGCTGGTGATGCTATCAGGGAAAAAGTCCTCTTCTCATCCCAGTATGTGTTTGATTCCAGACCAGCGAGAGCATTCCTTCCTATGATTGCTGGTGTGGGAGCTCTGGCTGTGCTATATAGCAGATTTAGGGACTTATTTTTCACAGAAGTGTGTACTAAGCAGGGATATGAATTGCTCAGTGGGCAGCAGCGTGGTGGTCTCAGGCAGAGCCCCGAGCTAAAGAGGAGGCTGGCGATGGACAGGCTGTGGGCACCCACTGCACACCTGACACCAAGCCTTGGCGTCTCTCTCCACTTGTACAGTGCCCAGTGAAAAGGGGCCCCAAATGCCTTTAGAGTGCCAGGAAGTTTTGCCTTTTTCCTCATTTGTGTTAACTATTGCCTTTTAAACAAAAAAGCACAGCTTTTCACAGCAGTAAGCAATTGGCCGGTGGGAGCTGTTTCCCCCATCCCTACCAGCTCCCAGCTGAAGAAATGAGGTTTTCTGGCTGCTTCTGCTGGTTAAAACCTCTGCTCAGGGACACTTGGTACAGTATTAACTCATGATATTGAAGTCCTGTGAGACTTGCTTTTTTTTTTCCCTTGCTGATGCTGATGCAGGGAAGAGAGGTAGGTGAATCCATAAAACAACAGAAGCTGACACGTCCAGATACATAATTCCAGTAATTATGATTTATCAGGTACCCCAATCATCTGAGGCTTTGCGAACAAAAGCCAACTGAAAGACTCATGTCTCCCTAGAGGGAGAGCTACATGGAAACCACTCAAATAGCTTTAACCACACTTGTGTCACAAGTTCTGCTCAGATTTGGTGACTGTGGCTTGTTCTAATTAAAACAATAACAGTTTCAGAGCTATGTTTAAACACGAACAATTATTTGCTGTTTATGAGGAAAAAAAGGATAGAAACACTTGAAGATAGCACTTCTCTTCCTGGAGGACGTGTCTCCACAGCACCGTAGTACATTTTCTTCTGCTGAAATATTGTCACCCATCAGAAAGCTTTGCTTCCCAGCAGCTGACCAAGAGCACATGGGCAAGTTTGGCAGCTGAATCATCCGTATTACACCTCCCTGTGTTCAAAAAGAGGCAAAGGCCTGAGTTTTGCCTTTTTAAAGCACTGATAATGTCCACAGCTGGATTTATTGTACTCCATTGTTTCCACCACAGCTCCACAACCTGGGGCTCAGATCTAACCCAGAAGGAATTGCCTGGGACCACCCAGATGAAGGAAGGAGGCTCCAGGAGCCTCAAGGAAGGAGCCAGCCCTTTGCTGGTGAGGGAGGATGCAGCAGATGCAGCAGCACAAAGGGGGAGAAGCATGTCCAGTTGGCTTTATTAAACAATATATTTTTTATACATCCATTACGAAAACTTTGACGAGGAGGGAAATACTGAAAAGGAAGTATCTTTTTTTTTAGTGAAATAAAAGTGATGCCTGGGGTTTTAAACAAAGGCCTGTTGGCAGGATGATGCCATAAAGAAGAGAAAGGGAAACTGCATTTAAATTAATTCAGATAAGTGAAGGCCAGAAGACCTTATGATAGAATTTTCCATTCATTCCTGTAGTCTAGCTCTCTGACATAATTGTGTTACCTCCTGACTCCTTTGTACAAATATTGTTGTGGTTATTATTGCTGTTTACTGTAACTACTGTAATTACACTTATAAAAGCTGCTTACAGTATTGCAGCCATAATAACGCAAAAGAGCAAAGTAAGTCAGACAAGACTTTCATGGTGGGTGTTTTATAAGATTTTGAATGGACTTGTATAACTGTCTTCAGCTGCAAGAATTTACAGTGGGAAAAGACAAGAACAAAGGACTAAGGAACAAACTCCTTGGTTTTGATTCAATCACTGTATTGAATCGTAACTTGAAATTTGATTTTTAGTGAATCATAATTTTTTTTGAGCCTGTGATCAAAACCTTCTGGTTGGCCTAAAACATACTATTTCATTTGAAAGACAAATTTCATTAAGATTTCTTTTATTTTAATTTAATTTAAGAAAAATGAATTATTTTTAAAAGGGTTTTCAAATAAAAAGGTAATTATACTTCTGAATTAAAATATTTCAAGTTTTTCATTATTTTCTGGAGCCAAAATGAGCTTATAAAATATTTCAAAGTTCCCAAGTCTGAATATTTTTCCCCAAAGAAGTTTGCGCTGAAGCATTTCAGCCAGTAAGCAGAACAGGAAGGGATAGAAAGAGAAACTGAGGCACAAAGAAGTTAAAGTACTTTTCCAGTGTCTCATTAGATGGATATCAGTGTTAGAAATAGAAATTGCATCTCCTGAGGTCCCCTCTAGGGTGTAAAACACTAAAGACATTAAAGAGAGAAAATAGTAGATGCAAAATAAATTTCCAGCCATAACTGTTATGCAGACCACCAGAACTGTACATTTTGCCTCCAACATCTTGTTCCCTGCTCCCTGGTACAGTCACACATGAAGCCCTAGTTGTGTGCTCTGTCTGCAAGGAACAAGTTAGCATGATGATAGAAAGAAATTTTTATTTTCATCACTATCTCTTTTCAGAAAGTCTCTCCCTCGTTGTCGAAGAATTAACAGGATGCTTTCCAATGAGTCGGCACCTCCTCCTGCATTCAGTCGCTCCAACTCGCAGGCCTCCATGGACAGCACCTCCATGGAAGACTTCTGGTGCGAAGTGGAGAGCATCAAGGAGAGCAGTGAAGATGGATCTGAAGAAGCAACGCTCTTGGAGTTCAAACCTGCTGACGGTGAGCACACAAACACCACTTCTTCCTCACACTTTGGCTTTGCCTCAGCTCTTTAGTCATGCCCTGATCTCCCTCCTCGTGTCACTCAGTATGAGCAAAAGTACGAGGCTGGGTCTATGATCATTGTAGCTCCACTTCTGAACATCACAGTCAATGTACGAGACATCACTGGAAAGAAACAATAATTCAGTCTGATTTATGCACTGGGGCTGGTAATTTACTTCTGAAGTAATTTTTTTTGCATTGATTTTATTTGTGCTTCAGGAGGACAGATATGGTGTAATTCAGAAAAGAGAGGCACTAAATGAAAACTTCATCTCCAGCATTAAATAAACTAAACCAAAACATATAAAAGAACCAAAAAGTTCATTTAGTATACTGGAATTTTCAATTTTCTGGCTTTTGACAGGATATAACACAGACATTATGAAAGTCTTGAATCAGTTTTTATTTAGATATCGTTTGGTGCTGTCAGAAATTTGATAACTGCCTGTTTCTCTGAGATTGCCTGATTTAGATATAATTCAAGGAGACACTAGAGATAAGTCTGACTATATAGATGCCTACATCATTCAGACTCACCAGTTCACAAAATTCATTCATCACTTCTACAAATTATGCTGCAGGTATTAATACCTCATTCTCTTATGTTTTCCCCTCTCCTTTTTCGTAATGTATTTGGAAAAACATGTAGTAGTCTGCACTAGCTTGTTGCAATGCAGCTTTGTGTTAGATGATTTGATAACATCTAGAACAGCAGTTCTCATTTTTTTCCAGTTATGACCCCACTTACAAATGCATTAAATTGTGCAACACAAAATACCAGGTGTTACTATAGGATCACACCAAATTTCTTTTGAGGTCATGACCCACTGATAACTGCTGCAGCCCTTTTGTGGATCATGGCCACTAGTCTCGTAACTACTGATCTAGGGATAGATTTTGAAACAATGGTGTGTTCTTTCCATACAATTATTAACATGAGTGAGGATGTATTTTCTTACCTTGCCATGCAATGGGATATCATTAATTTTGCTACCAGGAAAAAAGGGGAAAAGGGTGAAAAAGTACTACTTTATTAAGCAACCAAGTATGTAATCAGTCATGATAAGTATCCCACACAGAGGTATCTAGCTCCAATCATGTACCGTTTCCATGGGGAACATCTCCCACTCACTAGTTCCCAGTAGGGCTCTCCTGGAAGCAAAAGGAGAAGACCTCTGTTCACCAGAAGTCTTGGTCTTCTATGAGGGTTATGGTCTGGCAGCTTAAACACCAACTGCACTTCTTTGTACTGGCCTGTGGTCTCAAATAAAAATAGATCAAGACGTAGCACTTTATGCTTATTGTTATGGGAAGGCAGAAAAGCAATCTGCCTCAATCAGTTTGACCTTATAGGGAAAATTCCTGTCTGATCATGCTGTCTAGCTTGGAGACCCCAGAAAGAGATTTTGAACCTCTCAGTGTCTCCATGCAATTGTCAGCATGAACTGGGTGTCCTTGACTTGTTTGCACGGTCAGAGAAACGTCGCATATCTGTGAGTTACCAAGCTGGGTAAGTTAGTAGGACAAGGGAATACAGGAGCCCATTTTCCATGTTCTCTGAAACTTTTCCAGCAGTTTCATCACTGCCGAGCTAAATCATCACAACAGTGCAAACTCTGCTGCAGTCCCATGTTACCCTTTGTCTGATTACACCTCATTACATTCCATTGATTTCTTCCCCTCAGTCCTGAATTAAAAATGAGACTGCAAGGTAAAATGCAATACATCTCCACACTTCATTTACCTTCATACTGTTGTTTTAAACACATATATATTGCATACACCCACACAAAACCAGGCAGTGCTTGTCCTAGTTATTAACTTCAGGAATATATTCAGTCTGGGATTATAAATCTTGGAAATAATAGTGAGTTCTATTAAGCTCCTAATAGGATAATACTCCTTGCCAAGGATCAAAACATTGAAAATCAATGTGGAAGTCCTCACAGCAAAATAAAAACAAATATTCATCACCCTTTTGAGATGTCTTTGGGAGGAAGAGATGCAGAATCCTTAAGAAGGAAGCCAAAGGGTGATAGCAGCCAGGCACCACTGATACTGTTGAAGCCACAATGCTGGTTTTTACCAGACCACATGTGAAAGGGGAAGACATCAGCACATTTACTCTGTTGACGTTAGTAACTATGGTCAAGAAAGAACAGAAGATCATAACAAGTGATACAAGGGATGAAAATGTAGGGGAAGAGGAAGTCATGGGCTATTTAAGATGGCAGTGATGTGCAGAACAACTTTAAAGCTTGGTGTTACAAGGCTTGGATGCTGTGAGTTATTTGAGGTTATATCTGAAATTCAAAGAAAGGCACACCTCTCTCCTAGCAATCTCTATGAAAGAAAGAGAATTACCAGCCAGAGGGAACCCTCTCAATTATCTGTCTTCTGGTAGAGCAGAATCAAACACAGTATCAAGACCCTGCTGTATAAATAGCTACCACTATAAAAATAATGTTTTGTAGAACAACATGTTTTTCTTTTAGCCCTTTTTTAAACCTATGTGTCATAAAATTTTGAGAGTTTTTTAATGCAGAAATTCCTTCTCTTTAATAGTTTTACTCCTCTGGTTGTGGTCGTTATTTTTTAGTCTATTGTTTGTGAGTGGTTGGAACAGGAAAAGAGCAAAAGCCAGAGAAAACAAGTCACAGGGGTGGCTGGTAAGCAGGCAGAATTTCATGTCTGCTTTACTATTTTTCATAGCATCATGAAAGCCAAGTTTGATTAAAAACTAAATTCTTGGAAAGAATATGTCAGGACAAAAGCCAAAATTAATATAATTAAGAAACTGAAATGTGAATGGATGTGGCTAGAACAGCAGCACACGGAAATGAAAAGAGACCTTGTTAGAAAGAAGATTGAGGACAGCAGAAGAACCATTGGTTCAAAGCTTGCAAAGAAGGGAAAGGAACAGCCTGTCATCCTATCCATGGATATAGAAAGGATCGGAGCAGGGACCAGCTGTTTCATGGGATGCAGGGCTGGTCACACCCCTGTCTAACACAGAGCAGGGGTTTTAGAAGCAGGTATTCTTGTAGAGCTTTGTAAAGAGACAAGGCAGTTAACAATGAAGTCAGTGATGGCACATGTGTAAGATGCTTTCACTTGTCCCTCTGGTCCAGTCCTGTAATTTTCTTTTTTGTGTATCTAACTGCCAAAGTGCAGCAAACCAGTATCTATTAATCTGCCTGCATTCTGATGTCAAGAAGAGGCAATAGATGGAGAGTGGAAATACCAACCTGCCATTAAGACCAGTGCTGGGAGAACAATAAGTGCATTGACTAGTTGTTTTATAGAACATGCTGCAAATTAATCCATTTCCTGTTTGACATGTTTATTTTAAACACCTCTTCTTCAGTCAAAGCTAGAGTGCAATACTCTCTTGTCTCAAGCAGCATATTGCTGAGCTAGGATTGTTCACAGAACTAAAATGAAGGCGCTCAAAATCTCCTATGTGAAGAGAGATTTTAAAAGACTATGACTGTTTACTTTAAAAAGCAGGCAGAAAAACGATGACAGCAAAATTTAAAATTACTAAATTATTTAGAGAAGGTAGTTTGGGAGCTTCTCCCTGTCCTACAGTGACAGGGGATATTCATTTAATGTAACAGGTAGCAAGCTGAAACCCTCTATTGACTTTGCATGGCAAGGTTTTGGTGGGGGGGGCTGCAGGTGTGGCTCTGTGAGAAGATGCCAGAACCTTCCCCCATGTCCGACAGAACCAGGAAAGAAAATGCTTTTTCACACAGTGCATAATCTCACTATGGAACCAGCTGCAGTGTTGAACCAGTTGAGAAACAGATATTGAACAGGATTCAAGAAGATGTTAGTCACTGATCAAGATACCAAGAAACAGTGGCGTGTAGAGTACTAGCCAGCCTTTAATTATTAGAAATCAAGATGATACCTAGCATGCAAGGATAGCTATTTCTGCATCTTCCACCCCTACCTGACTTCTTTGATACCTACTCCTACCTGACCCTTGGTCTTTAGTGAGCAGCTCTGGCTCTTAATTTTTTGTTCAAAACAGGCTATTGGACTAGGTGCACATCATGCTTCACATCTTCACTAGGTGTCTGATTACCAGCTGACTCTCTGGCATCTCAAATGTCATCCTTAGTGTGCAAATACATTCTTCTATTGTATACACCACTTCAGTATTTTTGCTTATTTTAATTGGAATTCCAGTTTATTTTCCCACCTGCCAGATGGCTTCATCTGGTACAATGTGGTATAAATGGTAACCGAGGGGATTTATGCTCTTGAATGAGGGGTTAGTTTTTAGCGACCTCGCTGTCAGGCTAGTTACTCTACTGCCTTCTTCACACAAGTATGTTGATGGACAGGTTAAAAATGCCTCTTCTATTCTTCTCCTAAGCCTCTCATGTGCAGACACTAACAAACTGAGAGTTGACAGTGTGTTGACAGAACTAAATTAACTTACACTTGTGGACTAAGCAAGATTGGAAGTGAAGTCTTCTCCAGGTAAAGGCTAAGGCAGCGGTCCACCATGTCACCTCCCTTCCTTCAGCTCCCTCTCCCTCCCTTGCCAGGCCTGGTAACACGCTCTCTTCCTCTGCAGAAGGCGAGCTGGAGGCAGAATGGCTGCAAGATGTAGGCTTATCTACGTTGATCTCTGGAGCTGAAGAGGAGGATGGCCAAGCCCTGCTGTCCACTCTGACACGAACTCAAGCTGCTGCCGTACAGAAGAGGTACAACACCTACACTCAGACCCTGAGGAAGAAGAACAAGCACACGGTCCGGGATGTGCGAGACATCTTTGGCACCAATGACTCTGCTGTAAGTAGCTAATGCATCCTAGAGAATGCTTTTGAGCTTAATTTTTATGCATTTTGCAAGTAACTCATCAAAGCTTCTACCAGACAGGAACCCCTTTCTGCTGACAATGTACAGACAGACAGTAGTAGTTCCTGACAATAAGCTCAGACTTTTTATGCTGTATTTACTACATTTTGAGAGAAAAGGAAGAAACAAAATAAAATAGATGGTGCACAGTGTTGCAACTAACCTATAACATAATGTTGTATCTGTTGCCAGCCTTGCTCCTGCAATCTCCTATCAAGACTAACATTCACTCCTTTATTTTTTGGAAATTGGTGAGTTACTCTCGGCAGCTATTCAAATTTTTGCTGGCTTCTGGGGACACTTGCTATTTACTCAGCAGTCTCAGCGGTGAAGTAAAACTTCTCTAATGAAGCAACTGGGGTTCAAATATGCATAAGCAGTTAAACACCTGCCAGCATGATTGCAACCGGTACACTGGCAGTTACATTTCACACAGCAAATGAAAATCTATTAACTGTTCATTTGCTTCATGGCTTCAGAAATGAGCATTACCTTGGTGGTTTCATCCACTGTTCCCTGAGGATAGCTCTGAACGCACCAATTCCTATCCCTACACATTTTGATTTTGGTGAATGCAGTCAACTGTGTGAGTTTAGTCTGACACTCAAAGCAACACACATGACTTTACATATGTCACTCATGATATCTTAAATGGGAGTTGCCAATAAGCTCAAAAGCTTACCTTTGAAATTAATATTAAAGTCCTTGCCATTACAAAACTCCAAGAAACTCTTTTTCATTATGAAATTGCTTTGTCCTTTTCTATTTGTCCTACCTTTTCCTTAAGGCTTGGCATCCTGGATTAGTTTAAAGCAAAAAATTGGGAAACAAAACTGTAGCTGCATAGTTATATTAAAATTACAAAGATGTAATGGTTGAGGAGTTAACTTATTTGTCTCCAATTTAAGTATCTGGGCTTTTTTGAACCTCCTGCACATATCCCACAAATATATCCAGAAGCATCCAGTAGTTTCCTGTGGGCAGACTTTCTTGCATGAGAAATCATCGGACATACTTACACAAACATTAAAAATCTTATGGCACTTCTTATTAGATTAGCACACTTCCCCTGATTCAAGTGTCTGTAAACCTTTATGTGTTTAAAATCTTAAAAAAATATAATAAAGCTTAAGTTTCCTAATAAATTTAAATCAGCCAAATAAATGTTGTACCCATTCTCTCAGATGGGCACATTATTGATCTGGTTTTGACCTGCTTATTTTTCACCTCTGTTTCTCACTTGCTAAAGGAATCAGGAACTTCAGAGCCATTGCCCTTCAAATCACTGTTTTACCTCCACTGAAATTCAGCTCACTTACTAGTTCTGCATGGTGAAATTCTGAAAGATAAGACCAAATAAGTAATTAGGACCTCTAATTCTTCTTCCCACAAAAATATGCAGTTCTGCAGGGTGCTTACCTAAACATTAATCTCAGATGCACAAATACAGCTGCAGAGCACACCATCACATCCCTCCAATGGACTGTGAAAGAGATTGTATTTCTAAAAGCCTGCAAGATTCCCAAGACCCTTTTGGCGTTCCCATTGACCATTGCTCCTATCTCTGCTTCTTATTATGGGATTTAGAAACTTTATCCTAATTACCAGCTTCTCAGGGCTAAACATACTGCAGGGGGGCTTGTACCCTGACCTGAGGGTTTCCCTAGCAGTCATTTGTAAGGGGGTATCAGCTGAAGCAGTTCATCACACTCAGCTGCCTTTTGGGGCATGGCACTACAGCTGTCGATGAATCTTTGTGATGAATCAGTTTGGCAAAGTGATCTGCATTAAAAACAACCCAGCCAAAAAAGAAGATCAACAGGGGACAGGGAAGGGCAAATCTTTTCAGCACAGCTGCTGAAGAGAGGCTGGTAAAAAGACTGCTTGAAATGATGTGCAGGAGTTTTGCTTTCCCACCCTGCGATTTAGTTGGGAAGGGAAGAAGTAAACATGTTGCAAACAGCAAAACAGCTCTAATTGTTTCACATAAGTCTATAATCCTCCCCATTAGGAGGATGGATTTACCCTTCTTCCCAACAACCTAAGCATTGCAGGAGCCTAGAGGGATGGGTCACAGGATGGATTACTCTCTTCTGTGGCTAATGATGACAGAAAAGGTGATTAGCTCACTAGGGTCACCTGAGATGAGATTTAGGGGACACTGAAGAGGCATAAATAGTTGTCATCCGAGATGGGGGGAAGACAGATTTGCCCTAGTTTCTTCTCTCTGTTCTGAAAAAACCTGCTTGATAGATGTTTTGCTATTACTGCCTGCTGGCCAGCCTCTCTGTGGGTCAACATAGAGCAAACGGTGCTTTTTCCCTTATCCTGCGTTGAGGTCCATCCCCTCACCACAGGAGTGTTCCCTCAACAGCTCAAGTAGACTGAAATGAAAGGAAATTAAGCCATATTTTGTTTTTTTATTTGGTGGTGTTGGGGTTTTTTTTCCTGTTGCCCACCTTGGAAAGGTGCTATGATCCCTGGGGGCAAAATGCAGCATGTGTAGTACCTCGCCCCTCCGAGAGTGATGCCTTGGCGGAGCAGCCTGCCCCAGCTGAGGTATCTCTGCTCTGCTTCAGACAGGCTCAACTGATAGCCACGCTACCAAGATTTAAATTGGATGGTTTATTAATCACAGTGGCCTGATTTTCCTTACTGCTGGTACCCTGCTGCTTCCATCAGAAGCTATTGGCTCTGCTAGTGCTCAAAGCCTAGAAAAATCAACAGCAGAATACAAATGAGGGGGGGAACATTGATTTTGTTATTGGAGGGAGGAAATGAAGTATCATGCTCATTAACAACCCAACCCTGTACGTTGTGATCAGCTAAAACTCTGCAAGAGTTTTAGGAGCATTTTACTTGAGCAATGCATGAGAAAATCATGTCCTAATTAAAGAAGAATCACTAACTAACCCACAGCTATTTGCATGAAAAGGCATTTGTGATGACAGTGCTTGGAAATATTAATATATCCAAAGCATAGGCAACTTGTGTCCTGAGAAGAGATATAAGGCTATCCTCCTTTGCCTTTATTTCCCTTGGCTGCAGGGCTGACAATAGAATTTGTTCGCTTTGGTGCTCCAGTAATTTTTTACATCTTCTACAATGCGGGTAGCTGCTAAAGAACTATCATCTACCTCATCTCCATCTTTTCCTTGCTCTTCTGGTTTCCTCTTCCTATTGGAAATTCCTGTGTACATTGTGCCAGTAAACACTGGGCTCATTTTTAGTATCGAATAATGAGAACCATCTAATGAATCACTTTCAGTCAGAAATCAGGATATGAGAAGTCTTGCCTTCGCTGGAGCACCAGCCATTTACTAAAGAAATAATCTGGATCTTTAAAATTCATGCATTAAAAAGGTTTTATTCCCAGTCTTCCCTTTCTTTTTTTCATATTATCCTAAGATTCAAAAAAAAAAAAGGGGGGGGGGGGGGAGTGTTCGTCCTGTTTAGAAGAGACTTTCACAAAAGAGACATAGATTTGGCTTCCTTATACACTCTCACTGTGGAGGCTGGGAAATGAGACCAAGAATATGAAATTTTTAGTTAGCCCTGATATTGTACACCTCACGTTATTCAATTGCCACAAGCTACAGCAGCCCGCAGGCTGTTGCAAGCACTGCTGGGTGCGAAGCAGAGTTGTGGTGTCAGCTTCCCTCTGCTAGCTCCACTGTGCTTAGCCAAACCTGGTTACTGCAGCTGCTTCACTATTGATTTCACCTATGTAATAAGGCTGGAAGGATTTTTTTTTCTTAATAAACTTGATTCACTGTAAGTCTATTCTGAATACTGTTCTCAGGGTCAGACATTTTGAGCAGTGAAAGTAGATGAGCCATTTGATAATATTTACCATTAATTTCTCCATCTGGATCTTAAGCAGCAGAGTAACTACTTTTATGTTTGATTTTCCCAAATTGCTGAGGCAAGTTTAACCATCCCCTCCACTTCCATTCTCCCACCTGAAATTTATAACGCTTTTTTATGTCCTAACACCTTTTGTGTAAATGTTATGGGATTTTATCATAAAAGCATCCTACAGTTCTCCTTTTAGAAAAAAATCAATGGTCCTTACAGTCTTCTGGCAAAGGAAGTCCATGTGACTCAAATCCTGTTTGCTATCAAGTCTGCGGGCCATTGAGTGGACTCTTTCAGGAGAGATTTTTATTCATGTTACATTTGACTTTGTTACCCAAATTTCTCAGAGCATAAGACTGAATAAAACAACTGCAAGATTATTTTGGGCTTCCAGTTGGAAGGGCTGCCTCTCTTTTAAATATCTGACATTTTTTAGCAGTCTGAGTGCTGCTCCTGTGCATTGGCTACAAATGGGGAAGACAAAATTTCTGCCCTGAGGCATTGCTGCCTGTTGATGATAAATAACCAATTTAGTAATTTAAAGAGTGGCTGTTGTAGGATCATCGGGGCCCTCAGCTGCAGGTTCAGCTGGAAAGCTGGAGCTGCTCCATCAGGCTCAGGGGATGTGACGCAACAGGTTTGAGAAAGGGGGGGCTCCAAGGGCTCTCAGCAGGGTGAAAAGGACAGCAGAAAAAATGCCAGACTGGTTTGGGACATTGTAGTTATTTTCACTGAGTACCCTTCAGAGCATTTTTTAAATTCCTGACTGTTTTTTTTACCCAAGAACATGCAGATGAGCTGCTACTGCCCTGTGTACACACAAACACTCAGATCTGTCTTTGTGAGTCCCAAAACTGCTGAGAACAGAGGCAAAACTCCACTGCCAAGAAGAGGCAACAGTGCTTGAAAGTCACCCCCTGGGTTTCCAAGCCCCTTCTCTGCTGTACACACACTTCCCTCATTTTTACACAGTTCAGAATGATTTCTGGAGCGGAAAGAAATGAATTTGACTATAGAAAAGGTCTTTTTTCCCTAAAACTGTTTTTGCAGTTCACTGATAAAGTGTTAGTGTATAACCTATGGGAGGACATCTGTCCATTAATAATTTGCTGGTGCCCAAATCCTGAAAGGCAGTGAACAGCCTGATTTCTGACAGGGGCTTGGGAGCTGTGGATATTCAACGTGTGTCAGAGAGTCCTCTGAAAGATTTGTGGCCAAAATGATTAAAAGCAGGGTGGATTACAATTTGACGAGGACCTTTCGCTTAGTACAATTATGTATAGCAATTTACTTAGCTAATTCCAGTCATCATAGAGGACAGGACTCATTAGCTACAGTGAGCTGCAATATTACTGACCTCGACATGATCCAAATCTGTGCAGCCTGGGGGAGATTAATTCTCAGTCTTGGCTATGAAAAATGTACTTTGGCGAATCACAACAGGTTGTTTAAACTTGGCAAAAGAGTGTAAGCAGAGAATGATACGCTGTTGCTTGAACTGTAGCAGTTTCTGTCCATAGACGTTTACCTTCACTGCAGTCTGATCATTTTTCCTTGCCTATCAGCCCACATTTGAGACAGTTCCAGTGTCACCAGTTCCTTCTAATGGTATCCAGCTTCCTGGGCAGAAGCCAGTTTGGAAATCAGTTAGCTGTGAGTATGCCAACATGTAACCAGTGTTCACTTCCTCCTAGGAAAATGATAGACAGATCCTTTTGTGGTTAAGAGGTTAGTCCCCTCTTTCATGTTGGGGCCATGCTGCATATATTTCCTTAAAATCATTGTCAGCTTATTGTCATGCAGGAACCAAAGTTTCCCATTCAAGACCGGTGTTGTACAGACACAGACTGCTGCCCTTGAGGCATCGGTATCTAAAAAGTACTGATCGTTGCAAGGCTGGGAATGTAAAAATAACTTCTAAACAATATGGTGCAGAATTTGTCCAAAATATGTCAGCAGTGTATTTTCTTGTTGCAAATCATGACAAGAAAGATGCATATTTCCTTCACATTTCTTCTCCAGTACTGCAGAAAGTGTAGTATTAGAAATTTATCATTTTTCTGGTTCTGCCCTATTATTCTGATCTACTAATGGTGTTGTTTTGGCCATCCCTTAAACACTTTGCCCTGACAGTGACTGGCAGCACCAATGAAAATGATAGCTCTGCTCTACTCAGTGTCTGGATACCTGTCAGCAGCCTTCCATGGGAATGTCCATCTTTTATTTTGAAAGCTCTTCCCATCACCATTGTTCAGGGCTTAAGTAAAGGGATATTAATACCCAAGTTTCTAAATTAGTCCCTTAGATGTTTACCTCTGGATATAGTGCCACAGACATTTTCCTTGGTTGCAAAAGCTGCTCTGCTGATACCTCTGCTCTGTAAGCAGTTGTACTAGAACAGATGGGGAACCAAATGGCCAGGGGTACCATGGACAGTCTGTGGTCCCAGGTCCAAGAGTGGAAAGAGAGATGGAAAACATCTTAAATGGCTTGGCCATTGCATAACATCTAAGGCCACAGTTTAGAAGCCAGAAGCCACTTAATAACACACTTAGCTTTTTCATACCAGACTTGCCAAACAAAGGGTGTTGCAAAAAATGTTTAAGTCCCTGTATCTGTAAATGCAATGATTCAAAACTCATGGGGCATGCACATGTTTATAAAACATGTAATGTTTTTTAATTCACTTTCTGATTTCCATGGCTTTTGAATGCACTTGGGTCACGTTAGTAAACTCTTCTCTGCAGTCCTGGGGGCTGAAATTTTACTTCACTTCCAAGGAAAATTATGATTCTGTTCCAATTGCGTGAGTCTAG
Source organism: Harpia harpyja (assembly GCF_026419915.1). Lineage (NCBI taxonomy): Eukaryota > Metazoa > Chordata > Aves > Accipitriformes > Accipitridae > Harpia > Harpia harpyja. The sequence continues at coordinate 21,773,951 of NC_068944.1, read as the reverse complement.
GAGCTGGACCTTAAAGGAAACCTACAAATTGTCCTGAGATGTGAGAGATCAGTTATGAAAGTCTGCAACACTGGAACTCATGTGTGTTATCACACTTTGGACTCCATGACAATAGGGTATTTCTGTACTTGATTGCACTGATTTCAAAAATTTTCCTCTGGCATCCAATAATTTCAGGAGGTGACTAAATTTTAGAGTAGAGCAATAAGTCATTTCACAATATCTACCAGAAATTCCAGTAGATATAGTGTTTTTCAAACTGGAAGATTGTACACTGTGTCCTGTTTTGGTGCTACACACCTAAACCAGCAACTGTGAGAAATACATGTATGTGAGCATATAAAATATATATACAATGTCTTATGATTGTAAATAAGTCAACAGCAACCTGAGAAACTGTGTCAACAGCATTTTTCTGTCAGGAACTTTTCTTTTTAATTGGTCATTAGACAAGTGCCACCACAGTTTGCTGGCCTGGGTAGACAAAGACGAAGTACAAAAACTTGATAATTCCTGATAAACAGGAAGTTCCAGCTTGACTATCTTTCTCACGAAAAGCAACAAGTTAAATAATCTAAAATGAAAGTAGTAGGGATTTTATTTCTAAGGGGTTATTTCCTCCAGACAAAACAGGAACATGCTGTGGTTTACACTGAAATTCCTCTTTGAAGCACTTCCTTTATTACTTTCTTGAGATTTTTGTCATCTTGGTTCAATTTTTTAATGTCTCTGTACTAAGTGCAAGCATACATTCAGCATTCATATATAATTTCCCTTATTTTCAGCTAACAGCTGTCTAGACTGTGGACTAGATAAAGGCAGCCCATCCGTAACAGAAGAGCTCTCCTATGAGGTCTCTTTCTCAGAATCCATTACGGTCCTTCCCAAAACCCAAGAATGGCCGAAAAACCAGAGGTTCAAAAAGGAAGACTCTGCCTTGCCTGTAAGTTTGTTCTCGACATATTTCATCAATTGTTTAACACAGTGATTTCCTTTATATCCCCGGCACGTTGGAGTCTGTTAGGGTACATTAGCTGTCCTTTGCTATGTGTGCTTTATAGACACCACCCGCTGTGCCTGCCTACCACTTGTAAATGATTCCCAGAGAGGCACCAAAGCTAATCTGGGTATCCAAGCCTGGTTTTTACGTGTACCCATCACAGATGAATATGTATAACTCAGTCCACAACTATTGCATCATCCACACATTTTTCACGTAGAAAGACCAGTTACTGGCACTAAAACTAGCAATCATTTTCATTATTGCTCTGTTTTCCTACTTTATTCTCTAAAGGATTATCTGCCTTTGTTAACACACGGGTTTAAAATTGCTTCGCAGATGAAGGGAGGAAAGCAAGCCTTAGTCCTGCAGCAGTACTGATTGTCTCCAATCAGTATTCAGTGCAATTGTGCTATAGGAGATACTACATGAATGGTTAAAGGCAAGTCTATCATATCATATCATCCAACAAGACATACACTGAGCAGTTGTGTCATTATCTGGGATTATTTCTTGAAGTCAAGGAAGTCAGTTTTCTATTTCCGTCAGCCCTCACAACTTCCATTACTGAAAACTGGAGCATTAGGTTTGTGCTTCAGATACCACCTTTTTAGTGAAATGTATGAAATAGCTGTAAAGTATTTGGAAGCATTTCCTGAATGTTATGATGTCCTGAGGTCCTGAACTAATCCGAAATTGTTACTATCCACACAGACATTGAATTCTCTGAGAATTATCCATTTGTCCATCTTAGGCACCACCAAGGAAGAAGAACCTGAGATGCAGAAGTAAGCTTCCGTGTTGAAAGGAGGGATAAGACACCAAGTAGATTACAACTGGTGTGAAATCCCTGTGCTTTAGTGTGTCTGGGGTTTTTTTGTGGTGGGGATAGCTTGGTGTCCTGTGGAGAGTAAGGATATCTCTGCATTCGTCATGATTTTGGCAAACCAAAGGTTCATCATTTCTCCTTGTAATAGCAAACCTAGGACCCCAGCCTTCACTACAACACACATACACATTGCAACAGCTGCAACAGTTGATAGAGCAGGGAAACTGGTGACAAACAGGGAAGAGAAGATGCCATATTGAATATCGTGGACATGTGGGTGCATACTTGATTAGTATTAGAAAAGGCCAGTATTGTGCTGGAGATGAACTATTCTGCCTGCAGGACATCATTTTGTGTGCTTGGAAGAGTACACAAGAAATATGCCAGGTCATCACAGACAGAGAGTTTCTGAATAAAGTCAACAATCGTAGCTATTGATGTTGGCATTTCTCTTACTTCATATGCTGCCACTCACAGTATTTTTTTTTTTCCCATAATGGCTTAGACTGTAATGGGCCCCAGCAAAAAAGTCACCTCTTGCTCTGTTACACAAAGCAACCAGCCACCTACACTCTGAAGGACTGTCCCTCCTTCCTCAAGGTGGGCCGACAGGGCCAGACTGAAGTCTACACAACATCATACTTGCTCCAGGGCAGGTCTGACACATTAATATAACCAACTTCATAAATGGCATATACTGAGCAGCGCAGAGAGATTTTATGTCATAAAATAGTGTGTCCCCTGCAGCTCCCAGGAGAGCCAGCTCAGCATCACTGTCTGCATAGGGTTACATGCAATTACCCCAGTGTGGGACCATGATCAATGCGACTTAGTTGAAGATATTACAGAACTAAGAGTCAGTAAGCATTTCAGACCCATCTTAGTACACTGTATAGTTCCACATAGAAACATGTCAGACAATATCAGACACAATCCTTAGCCAAAATGCTAGTAACCTAATTTCACGATAGCACAGCTTCCTTCAGTGCCGCATATTATGACTCCACTGTTTGTAAGAAAAATCACTGGAAAATTGTGACACAAGCCAGAAAAAAGAGGCCCAGCCCCAAACCTTGTGTTAACACTGCATCACATCATAGTGACCCTAGGAGTGAACCGGCCACCATGGAAACTCATTGTAGCTACCCTTTGTAACCAGTTTTGGAGTGTTTGTCATTTTTCCTTGGCAAACATACTTTTTCCCCTCAGAAAATATATGTATACTGTGTGATTTCTTCTTATTTTCAAGATGATTTATATTGCTTTGACTGCTTTTGGACTTTTTGCATCACTGGAACCAAAATGCATAGATATTCTTCAGTATTTTATGTATCTTCAGAAGACTATCCTCCATGCAGCTTTTGTTACATTATTAAGTCTCAGTGTTAAGACTAACAGTGGAATTGCTGCATTCTGGGGAGGGAAGATTCTGGCTTAAAATGCCCCAGACAGCATGTAAATTAGTTATTCCATTCCCTGCACTCTGTCTCCCCCAGTTATGATTAACCCCTAAATCACATATGCAGTGTGATTTAGAAAGTCCTAACCTACATGATCTAGATGTCCTTTGTCCTCTCTTACTCTTTTGAAATCTGGTGTAAGTTTAATTCTTTTTTTGTTTCCTTTTTTCTTAACCTGTTTGACTGGCTTCATCTAAAGATGGGTTAAACCTATTGCATCCAAATTTTTTTAAAAAAGGGAGGACTGGGCTGAAATCTCCAGAAGCAAAACATTATTAAAGGCTGGGTTTCCACTCAGTTCCCTGAAGGGAGGAGATGATTTGTAATGCTATTTATTTATACCTCTGACTAACAATTAGTGGTTTAAATTACAATTAAATTAAAAGAACATACAATACCAAAGATCCATGGTTCTTTGAAAAGTATGGTTTTTACTGTAACTTTGTTATTATGTCTAACAATTATGTAAAAAACTGATGGGTATTTGTTCTTTTTGACATTTGTACAAATGCTTCTGTCATGATGCAACATTCTTGGCTCTGGTCCATGACACTGCCATTTCCAAAATATGTAGACATCTTCACATGCCCCCAAATTATTAAGTATCATTTAGTTCAAGCCTACTTGAATAAGTAATTTATTAGCGGCTGGGAGTCCTGTTTCTAAGCCTAAATGCTTCTTGAGTAATAAAAAGTACCAGTAATTTGGCAGGTTGGCATCAGGACTAAGTGATTTTGCTTCTGGGCTTTTCCTCAGATCTTTAGTTTGAACTCTCCCATAAGACCTCATAAATAAATAGTAATATGCAAAGCAGGCATGGATTCATTACACGCACGCGCGTGCGCGCACACACACACACTTGATATACAACCATATCCATGATGAAATGTCAGCTACTTTGACAGCATTCAAAGATGCTCTGGGGGAGGCAGAAGCAGAGGAAAATGTTACATTCTGCTGAAACTGGGCAAAAGTTTAAGTAAGTAGCACGTAGCTCATTTGTTCCAGCTGGAGGACAGGCACTGAGGTTAATACCTCTGCTCCAGCACCGCTTACCAGTCAAACTGCAAGGGAACATGATGAGCAAGAAGCTTAATTTTATGTTTCAGATAGATGCAAGTTATGTCAACATACCAGGCCAATATATAGGGTTGTAGTTCAGCTCTTTGGTGTTATCCATCCACCCAAATATGACTTTCTATCAATCACATGTGGGCATCTCTTTCAAAACAAAAATTCACTTCCTGTAATTTTTGTGCAAATAAAGATGTGACCCATCTCTACTGTAGAAATTCATTGTTCGGAAAAGCCGGTTTGGACTGACAGAGGTTGGAGACCTCTCTGCTGAAGACATGAAGAAGATCCGCTACCTCTCCCTAATTGAGCTAACGGCCTTCTATGATGCACTGGGGGTGGAGCTGAAGAGGAACCGTGCAGAGAGGGTGCGGGGACGAGGTACTGTGCTGTGTCATCCCCATGGTGGCCACCTGGGCACCGCTCAGTGTTGCGAAGAAGGCGCGTACAGCGCTGTGTTTCTTCTTTTTCACATTTGTTGTTATTATTTTTAAGAAAATGGTCTGTTTGGAGTGCCTCTTACCATACTGCTGGAGAATGATCAAAGGAAGGTTCCTGGAATAAAAGTTCCCCTCATCTTCCAAAAAGTGAGTATAACTAAGCCTGCTCGGCCACTAAGATTTGCTTTTCCATCATTTGCATTGACACTCAAAAGAATCATCAACTAAAAAAAGATGCAGACTTTACAGACTTGAAGGTGTCAACAGGTTGTCTGTCTGTATGTTGTGGTTTGAAAACCTTGTGACAAGGAGACAAAATTTGCTCCTTTTGTGTGTTTTATCTGTGGTGGGGACCTCTTTTGATTTTTGTAATGATATGATACCATGCAGGAAACTTCAGGAAACAAATGTCTGGTTTTCTGTTTCCCTTTCTCATTAAATTAGAGAGCCATGCAAAATTGTGCGTGTGCAGCAGTGGCAAAGATGAGTTGTCTCAGGAGTTTTAATGTCACATAAATTCAAACTGTAGGTATTACTTAGCTATTATTTCCAGAATGGAAGTGGTATCTTTTCATTGAGGTTTGTATAACAAGACGTCATTTATGTAACTAATTTGACAGTACAATGACATCCAGCAGATATCTTGGTGACAGGTACACAGACACAAGCACACGTGCAATTACACAGGTTTACATGGACTCTAAACTACAACAAATTTCCCTGTAAATACTGACAAAAGGAGAAGTGGTATGGAGTGTCAGGGGAAAGACTGACGTGACTTGAATATCTACATGACTTTGCAATCATCTCCACAGCTCCGCTGTCAAGATACCATGGGAAATTAGAAGGATCCAACAGCTAGAAGGAGGAAGCAGAGATGGTGGTGAAAATCCAGATCTGTATGAATAAATGTTAGGAAATGATTTTATTTTTTTTCCTCGTTCTAAATTATGTTAAATCAAAACATATTTATTTTTTTTATAAAGAATTAGAGTGGAAAGCCTATTCCTCTATTCACAGAAATTTCAAAATAAAATATCCTGGGATCATTTCCTAATCTGAGTTCTCAGTTCCCAGAAAGGTATGTTATCTATAGACCTTTCCATTCTGCTCCCTGGGGAAAGACTTAAACATTTCTCAGAGGTTAATTTTCCCTCAAAACACCATTGTGTTTTACCCAGTGTATCTGCCCTTTTATTAATATGTTTATGTGTTAATTGTTCTATAGCAGTGCCAAGTCTCAAATCAAGGACAGAGGGGCCTATCGCATTATCAGTTTTCCGTACTCTGCATACTCTGTATTTCAGGGTTAGGAATATGGAGAACAAATTAGGAAGGTTTATTTCCATGAGCTGGCTTGTTTTCATTAGCAAATTACATAGAAATGTATCTTTTTCAAATTAGTTTCAAGGATACCTAGATTTTAAAAAAAAATGTTAATAGTATTTTTAAGTGCTTCTGAGTATTTTCCTGGGTTTTGCTGTTGTTTTTTTTTTCAGCTGCTGCTCAAGCTTGAGGAAACAGGTTTAGAAACTGAAGGAATTCTACGAGTGCCTGGATCTGCCTCCAGAGTCAAGGTACACGTTCGTGCCAGTTTTCTGTCTCCTGGACCACAGACTCTGTAAAATAATACAGCATACCAAATTCACACTGCACATAAATACTGATGTGTGTAGCTCAGCATTTCTATTCCTACCAGTGAAAGGTCAGATTGGTTCCTGGGAACCAGTAAATCACAGAACATGTGGTCTGTTGCTTTGCATTAGTTAATGTTCTATATAAAGCACAGACTTGAAGTTGAATGCAGTTTTCTCCACTAAACATTGAGGGAATCTTTCAGTTTATCTCTGTTGTCCAAAATTGCTGTGATCTTATCTCTGGTTTAATTTATTTCAGAAATCCAGAGTTGCTAAACTGAGCGAACTTCAGATAATGATCTTATTCTATGTCATTTTAACATTTGTGTCATTTTATTTCTCATTTGTCTTCTGTGATCTTACAATTTCATGTTCCAAGTGAGAGAAATTTGGCCTGTGTTCACTGTTTGGCAGGCTCAAGTACTACATTTTCACAGGCTATTTGCGGGCTATGAACACAGGATAGTTGGTACTCAATAACCTGACATCGTGGTGCAGTAATGCTTTAAGTTGTTTCTCCAGACTAACTTGATTCCAGCACCTGGAAGCCTTTGGCAGAGGCAAATTAGGAAAACAAGTTTTTTCTGGGCTTAGTAGTGTCTACCTCTTTCCCAGATTTTTGGTTTTTTCTAGGGTTTTTTTGGTCTGGTTTAAGCAACTTCTTATAGTGCATTCTACTCCCACTTAATCATCCTCAAGAAAGCTAGTCTTGCTTTCTGAAGTAGGAAGTCTCAACACCGTGGCAGCCACACAAGTGTTGGGGATTGCTAAACATTGATGGGCTGGGGATCATCAAAAATGACTGTACAAGAAAAAGCGGCATGACATGAAACACACCAAAGACAGGCAGTAGTATCCCAGCTCCCTTTGACACTGTGGATTGATAAAAGCACTCAGCACCTTACAAAGTGCCACATTTTGCAGAAGGGAGCTCCTAATTTGGCTTGTACTTTTCAGCTTCCTCATTTTTTCATACAAATACTTAAAGTATTATTTTACACAATCTCAGTTTTTTCCAGCCTCTCTGGGGAGATTACACAGCAAGGCTGTGCTCTAACTAGATTACTTTCATATTCTTTGCATATACTGTACTGTGTCTTGTTCACTTCTTATTCACAACCTATATCCAGGGAGCTACTATGAGATATGACTTTATACATAATTCTCCCATACTGGGTGATGCCCATATGAAAGTTTTAAATTATTTGAGTTTTGGCTTCATTTAAGTGGGTCCAACAAGCCAACCAGCAAGAAAGAGATTTTTTTCAAAGCAGATCCAGATTTCATCCTTCAAAGCCTTCATACGTTATTATGACATTAGGATTTGAGGGCATTCCAAATTTATTTCAGTCTTGTTTGGAGAAAGAAAAGGCATATGGAAGTGATTAAAGTTACTCTTCTATAAAACAAAGAATAGAAGAAATAAATACAAGTTTTCCTCTGTAATCTGGTTTGTAACAAAAGCTCCAGTGAACCAAAAATATATGATAGTCTACTGTAGGATCAGTCACATTTAAAAAAAAAATTCCAAAAATGTTTTTTAAAAGTACTTAGGTACATACATATATGTATATGGGGGGGGAGTGTATAAAATATACATATAAGCTTGCCTGTGTGGATATATATTAAATGTTTATGTTTCAAAAATCTTGCTTTCTATTTCTCTAAGACTTTTTCCAATCAGCAGAAAAATGTGTAGTAGTTTTTCTGTCCTCTTCTGCTTTTGATGAGGCGAGGATTTCTGTTCCGCATTTCCCAGTCAGTTACCAGGAGAGAATTTAATCCAGGTGTTTGTATGGATTATGTGCAAAGGATGTGAATACAGAGGAAGCTGAGATAGCCCAGATTACAACCAGTAAAATACACTAGTAAAAATGAGATTGTAACATTATATACCAAATCCTGAATGACTTTCTACTTCCTTTTGTGCCAACCATTCCAATTCATTATGTGTGACCATATTTGATATGTAATTTCCTTCCATTCATGTGAGACATGGTAAACAGAATTCATTTTTAAAAGCTTTTCTGTCTGAATGGACTAAACTTTTTTGCGTATATTAAAGTACATTTGACAAAAATGTGATCTGAAACCTGGAAGTTAGCTACAGATATATTTTCTCACAGATGGTCTCACAAAAAACAGCAACAAACTTCCTATGGATAAGGCAGTGTTTGGCTAGTAATAATTGTGAAAGCTGCATTATTTATGAATATCCTTATATTACAATAGTGTCCTTCAAGCTTATTAATCCAACAAATTTTTTAAGCGCTTGCATTTTCCAAACAGTGATCTGGGTTTGAAGCCAAATTCTGTTCCTACTAGGAACCTTACTGAATATTTCTGATTCACATACGTGTGTGAAACATTGATTAGTTACCCTCCAGAACTAAATAGACCTCTGTCAGCAAGATGCTGACACTGGAGAAGAAGATGATTAAATGGGCACCCAAAATGGTATAAACAATTCTGTCTTAGATCTCTCTTGTGTTTTTGAGGCAGGGCGGGGGGGGCGGGGGGTGGGGGTGTGCGTGCATGAAGTAGAGGTTTTCTGACAGCAATGGCTTGATGCTTTTATTTTTCTATGAAGTGTCCGAATCTAATTCTAGCTATCCTAAAAGAAAACATCCTTCTAAAGACAGGAAGACGTGAAGTTAAAGCCATCTGCTCAAGGCCCATAGGCTCAGATGCCAACACACTTGCAAGTTCACTGGCAGTGAGGAAGAAATGTCACTCCTTTGTGATTTAAGGATCAAAAGCTCTTGAGAGTGTTTTAAACAAAGAGAACAGCTCTTGTCTTGCTTTAAAACTGTTCAAATGTGTCACTGGCAGAAATCTAGCTATAGCAAACCAAATTTAGCCTGGGTTGCAAAATATCCCCAGGAACCTGATTTGTTAACCTGCTCTGAACTCCGCGCGGCTGTACCTCGACCACTACTGGTTTAGGGCTACTTTAATTCAACTGCGGTGTAAACCTGCCTGTTGTTTGTAATGGGATTTCTGAAGTGATCTCAAACTGCCGGGTCAGAAGCAATGATTAAAGGTCAGATGTTCCTTTTACCTTTCAGAATCTCCATCAAGAACTTGAGGCAAAATTTTACGAAGACACTTTTGACTGGGACCAAGTACGAAATAATGATGCAGCAGGACTGCTGAAAATGTTTGTAAGAGAACTCCCAAGCCCACTCTTCACAGTAGAATACCTGCCTGCTTTCATCACGCTAGTGGAAAGTATGTGGAAATGCAGTTAGTATGGACTGATCTACATGAAATGGAATAGTAGACATTACATTTTTTTCTTTCTGAAGTAGAGAGAAAAAAAGGCCCAGTGCATTGCCTAGACATTTAAATTTTCTGTAACCTTTCCTTTTCAAATGGAAAAAAGTCTCTGCATTTAGCTAATAGCATAGACTCGTTGTGTGAATGACGCAACTGTTTAATTTAAGATTTGAAACCTGTGAGCAAACGATGGCTGAGCAATGACTTTCATATATAGACTCTGATTCACACAGACTATAGATTTCACAAATGAAAATTTCTGCAAGGTAAACTCAAGTGACTGCCTTTTAGCTGATACTCTGTTGGATCTATTTTCTCTTAAGGTTTACGCTGAGGTCAGAATATTCATACAAAGATATGCATGATCACAGAAAGCTTCAGGCAGTCAGGTTTTGTTTTCAGTGTACATACACCCTCTCATTCTCAGTACATTTTGTTCATTTCTCTTCCAGGAAGAATGCAGTAGTACTTTGCCATACCTATTGACTTCATCATTGTAAATTCACTTGAGCTAGGACAGAGTGAAACTATCAGGATGGTGAATTTATTAGGCAAATTGGTACAGAAAACTTAGGACCTTTACATAAGGTTGCAGCCAAGTTTTCAGTGTCTCCATGAGGTAGTTTAAAGGGCACGAGGAGGTGACCCCTTCTTGTAACCTTCACATACCTGAGTGTGCTCCTTGTGAGTCCCAGACTGCATGCAGTTACAATCGCTTAGCAGTTTGGAGAAGACTGAGCAGGAGGTGTCTGCACAGAATAAAGTAACCTTATTCCCTACAACAGATACACTGTCCACAACTCACACGACTTTTTTTCTCCAAATCTCTCCCATCCACCCTGAGTGGAAGCAAATGACAGAGTTATTCTTCCCATCTTCTCCACCCCAGCTCTTCCAGTGAGCATTGCACAGTGTTAGTATGTATATACCAGTTGCTGAAAACATGATGGTATTTTGTAACTGACAAGGGGCTCTACATTTATCTAGAGTGCTAGATTTGGGACAAATACTTTTAAAGTTATAAGCAATCAATCTCCACTCCAATGGCACAAGCATTCAGCAAATTACTCAATAATATTAGTTTGAAAATTTTCTGAAAACAAATAATCCATTTCAGTTTGAAAGGGGGAAAATACTTGATCCATATTCACAATACATTCTGACCATGACATTGAAGAGAAACTGGCTAGCACTGAAAAATATTGGCTTCTTGCTATCTAGACAATTTTATAGAGCCTTGTCTCCCCCTGTGACAAAGACCCAACATGATGACGAAAAACCCACACTTAAATTGATTTTATATTTTGAAAAAGGTTATGGTTAATCAACACCTAAACATGCTAGTCTCAATCAGGCAGTGGTTGCCGTGTTTCTAGAACTGCTGACCAACAAGGTTTTTAGAACAAGCCAATTACAACTGGGATTTCAAAAATATTGATTATTCATATTCTTAGAAATCTCCAAGATCAAGTTACAGCTACAAGCTTTGCATCTGTTGATCATGCTGCTGCCTGAAGCCAACAGAGACACAGCCAAGGTAAGTTCTTCATGTGCTATCACCTGCCATCTGTGGTGCTTTTGACTTTTAAATGAGACCTGGGTTTTTTTATTTTCTAACAGTCAGTTATCAGATACTGCACCGTGAAAGTATTCATCTGTGCTTTTTATCATTTCCATGAAAAGCTGTTCCAATTCCCTGGCTGTCATTTATTTTACAAGCAATTAAGAAATAGTTGCTGGAGGTATCCAACTGCTGGTGTTAGTAAATGGCTCCCAGGCATCATTTATTCTGGAGCATCTATTTCAGAGAGGCATGTTCCTCACATAGTTTGGAAAAAAAAGGTCCAGTTTCTGGGTTTTCTGTATAACTGGAACTCTCCAGGATGAAGTTAAACAAGAAGCTGCCCCCCCAGGAGCTTGCCTAGTGTACACCCAGTGCTGAAGGGCTTCCAGGGCACTGGACCAGCCTGGAGGAGGTAGTCCAATGTAAAAACCCCTGAAACATATATCTGTAGCACAGATGTCAGGACCTCAGCTTCAGCTGATTTGCCTTACAAACCCATGCCCACACTCCTGTATTACTTCCTGATACAGACATGGAGGCTACAAGCATTTTGGGTGCTTGGGAGCTCCCAGATCTGGCTGCAGCTATGTCCTGACCCTAAGAGACACTGATTGTGTCTTTGGACTTGTTTCCACATAAAGGAAACCTGGGTGAACAAGCTGCCTGGGAGCCCCCAGACATTTCGTCAGGTTCCCTGCTCATCAGGACCCTGTAGGTCCCCTACCTCTGAAAGTGTCCCACTGGTCAGTTTAGATACAGCTTTATGAGTCCAGGTGCCTTCTTTATCTGTATTTATTTATACTATAACAAGAGACAAGAATAACAACCCTCTTTAAGGCATTTGCAGGCCTACTAGTGCTCTGTAAAGAATGGCAGTTATTTCTTCTATCATAGTCCATATCGATATAGAGCTGTATACGTAAAACACATGCTAGACGAGTAGTCTTAATTATTACTAGGCTTTTATACAAAAATAGAAGTGATGACAAAACTGAATGCATCTCTACTTGCTATCTATAATGAGATTGTAGAAATTTCTCCAACAGTTTCTGTTTTGTAATTCCTGGGTTTGTAAAAATGTTTTAATTGCAACGTCAGGGTATAAAGACAGTGGTTTTAATGGTATGGTGTTGCAAAAGCACTCACTGGCAGACCCCAACTCTAACCACAGCTGCAATCCATCCTATTCAGTCACTCAAGAAAACTTTTGAATAAACTGCCCAAAAGTGAAATGAGTTTCCTTTGACTCTGCCATGCATGTGCAGAAGTGATCTCAACGAACAACCACTGAGCTCTTCCTGCTTTCATTATCCCAAAATAAAAGTTTGGGGGTTGCTGGCAGAAATTCCTCAGATTATATCACATATGGGACTGGTGTACATTTGAAGAGAGGCTGATCACCCTGGTGACCGCAATATAGAAAGCCTTGGCCAGATACATCAAAATGGATACCTCAAAATCTATGGAAGAAATTAACTATTCCATTGCAACACCTGTATATCTTTCCTCTACTACAGGATTCAGAGCCTTAGTGCAGACGCTGTACTTGACTTACAGTTTAGGATTATGCTTTAAGTGATAGATAATTTATTAATGTGTATTGTGATAACATTAACTATTCCTCTGTGATTGACACAGGTGGTTGTGCCAGAAAATATCAGAGTAATCCAAATTAGAATGCAAAAAACCCTAAATTTCACCTCCAAGTGCAAATATAGCAGCTTTTGAGCCAGACGTGTTGTGCATATGACACTGCATTTAAGAAGTAAACTATTTTGTGAGACTCAGCATAACAAGTCTTGTTTTTCCAGGCCTTTCTTCAGTTCCTGAAGAAGGTGGTTGCTAATGAAGGGAAAAATAAAATGAATCTGTGGAATGTTTCTATGATTGTTGCACCAAACCTTTTCATCTACAAAGGGAAACGTGCAAACCAACAAGAAATGCAAGCAGCCGCCACCACAGCACACATTGTGCGGCTTTTAATTCGGTACCAGGACATCCTGTGGACAGTGAGTAATGCTGGTTCCCTCTTTATGGCTCTGGTACAGAGAAGTATTTTGCCATATGCAGCAGCTCTGGAGAAATCAGAGTAAACTGAGCTTCCTAGAAGAAAAAGTTAGCTATTCTTTGGAAACTGGCTAGAGTCTTTTATATCTAGAATGAGATAGGGTGACAGATACCTCTGGATGGAGATTTACCTCACCTAAGACATCCTTTTAGCACAAATTGCCCTCTGGAGGTACCTATCCCACACTATTGTTTATACAGAATAATGCAAAGGAGAATGATTTAATCTAGATGCCTAGGTGGATATTTAAACTTCAATGAGATTAAATGACTGTTAGAAGTCTAGCCCTAATAACAGGGGCCAAAAGCGTGACTACTTGCTGGATTTCCGAAGGTTGGCATTAAGATGACGACAGTCTCAGCTCATTTCCTCATAACAGAGGGAGGATATGATGGGAAAAACAAAAACTACCTCCTAATAAAGTTCCTACAAATGCAAACATCACTAAAAAGTTTCATGTGGTATGAAAGATGATCTACAGTTTCACCAAAGGAGTAACTGTGGTTTGTTAGAGGGAGCTACTAATCGCTTGTATCTTCTGGGAATAAATAGAGCTTCTGCTGCCTAAAATTTGGTGGCTTTCTAAAGCCCCAGGGCCAATTTTATGGGGGAAAAAAATTACTGTATATTCTCAGCTCTGGTTTCCTCCCTTTAGGTCCCATCCTTCCTGATTTCTCAAGTGAGAAAAATGAATGAGGCAGCAATGAACAACAGCAAGAGGCAGCTGATGTTTGACAAAGGAGTGAGAAAACTTCTGAGGAGAAAGACCATGGAACGGGACAGACCTGAAAGACCAGAGGTATGATAAAAACATATCATTTTCAAGGGCAGCTTTAACCAGCCTCCCTTCTTTCTTACCTCATAAAAGCTTCTCAGGGTGGGGAGGAAGTTTTGCCATACAAAATAAGCTGATTTGGAAGCTGTCTTGAAAGATGTGCTTCCCACTCCAACATCCTGATAAGACAAAGCTTTGGGGATTGATTGAGAAAAGGTGAGGAAGGCAGAATGATTTCTAGCAGCCTATTAGCTTTTACAAACACATGCTGGTTTTGTACCTGTTTTATAAGAAAATGGTTATATGCGGACTGTCCTTGACAGCAATGATCTGTAGATATTCAACAAATGCATAGATCTGTAGCTGCGTAGTAGGACGGTCCATATTAGGATTAATTGCACTTACCTGTGCCCTAGTCCAGGCTACTCAATATTCTGCTTGCAAGCTTTAATTTTACAGCTTTGCATTAACTTTCTAAGCAGAGAGAAAAACCAGTTTGCCTAACATAGACACCAAAACTGGGTCTAGATTTTAAGCACCTAATGAAGTGGTTTGTGTTGTTATTCCCCATATAGTCAGAGGAGAGAGGTGGATACTTCAGAGGATTTCCAGAGCTCCAGGTGCAGTTCAGACTTAGGAAAGTCTGATACAAAAATCTTCCTTTGGAGGTCTTAAAGCCACCAGATTTTCTCCACTGCCTAAATATGGAGTTTAGGAACTTACTTGAGGTATACTACCTCAATAGATACCTAAAATTAACTTAGGTATTAGGTGTAACATATAATTTGGGCAACAAAGCATGTTGTGTACACATGCATAACGTATACAGCCCCTACAGCAGCTTATGTGTAGTATTTCCATGTAGTAACTACCTTTAATAACCTGGAGAGAAAGTCTTTAGAGTCTTCCATGGAGGTTTAAAAGAATGGAGATTGGTGAATTGTAAAAGGCGTAATCAAGGAACTGATGAAGTACTCTATAGTTATTGAAGAATAGTCTTGAAGAACAAAGGAAAAGACAAATTAGGAAGAAGTGATATTGAGATTACAAGAAATAGAGAATAAGCCACCTAATACAGACAACAGAGAAAATGCAGAAGGGAATGTCTGGGAAAAAATAGAAAGAGAAATGATACGTATGAATTGTGAATCCATGCTAATTCAGCTTTTTGGAGAAATTATTTGCCAGCACTGACTGAAATATATTGTGGGTAGGACGGACACACATTTGTGCTGCAGATGGAGACAGAGATGTTTGTTTAAAATGGCGGTGTAGACTATTGTGTTGCAAAACTGTATTCACCCTGGAACGAATACAGCGAGAGCTTCTGAGGAGAGTCAATTACTGCAGTCATTGCACCTTCAGGAAGACAAGTTCATTGATCGTAGTAATTGGCTTTGCATCTAATAAAAATGAGACTAGCCATGGCAGGTAGCTGAAATATGAAGGGTAAATTGGAGGCAAACTCTGTTTGGATAACTGAGTTGAATTTTGAGAGCACTTAACACAATCCCCAGGTCCCAGATGTTCTAAATTACACAGGGACAGAGACTGGAGAGACTATTGTACTCAGCTCAGCATGGTATTAACTGGATTAGAACTGGAATGCAAACCTTGCTAATTGATTTATCTGCCATTAATCATGGAAGAGTGCATAAACTTCATAGATGATCATTTGAACCCTACACAAGGTCAAATTTCAAATTAACAGAAACCATATGGTACTTCTGATATTTTATTGTACATATGCTTTGACCTAGTTGAAGCTATAGGAAGCGGAAACAGAAAACTGGATCTTCATGCCTCAGGAGAATTTCATCTTTTAAAGGAAGAGCAGATATTCCTAATCATTTTTATGTATTTTTAAATAAGCAATTGGTTCACTGACCAATGTTAACAGCAAGCAGTTAAAATTCAAGGACTTGACTTTATTCCATGTGAATTTATGTAGTACTTACCAAGGAGTTTTTGTCTTTGTGTTGTATCTCACTAGACCGTATCTACAAATTTGCATTTGTTTAACTGTAAATATGGTTTTTGAATAATCAAGTGAATCCAGGACAGTGATTTTTGCAAGCAACCTCAAAAGAGCTGCAGAACTGCTTCTGAATGGAGCTAGAGCAATATTTGCCTTAGACTTACTCTACTGAATATTGATTTTAGGGAGCTGTCACTTTTCCCCCATACCTGCAGTCTGACATACCAGAGGGGGTGATAAGAGTTTATGCTCCACTGCATTCAAAAGTCTCTATGGCAATTCAACTCAACAGCCAAACAAAAGCCAAAGACATCCTGGCTCGATTCCACTGTGAAAACAGGTGGGTAAATCAGAACATTTTGTTTTTCCTGAACAATAATGTCAGAACCATTAATGAATAGATTGTTCCCTTTTCAAAGACTCATTGTGTTACAAGAACTCTTTTTCTAATCTAAAATTGCTAATTTATGGTTATGTTGGTCAAAGAAATTTTAAGCACTGATTTTATTCTTTATATTTTACTTAGTAATTGGCTTCTATATAGAATCAATCTGCCCTCTGTTATGCCACTACTGAAAACATGCGTTTTATAGACTTGCTGCATAGAGAACCCAGAGGGATTGTCTTACATCTGCCCATAAAACATTAATGTTTTTATTTCTGTAAAGTAATAATTATTAACAGTTACGGGAAATGGTAAATTGTATCTGAAAGTCTTTTCTGCAAAGTCTTCCCATGTTACCACATAATACTGTTCTTGAAATAAATAATAAAAAATAAGTAATAGAATAGAAGGTTTAGTTAACCATGACACAGTAATCTACCTCTCTAGCAGATTCAGTATTCTGCAGTCCTCCATTCAGTAGAAGTCGTCACTTTTGATAAGTAAGTTCACAGGGGCAAAAATATCAATTTTTAGCTTAATATAGATGGTGGTTGTTAAGGCAGTGGTTATAACAGAAAGGCAAACTAAAGATTTTTTTCCATCCTAGCCGTGGATCATCACAGAACATGAGAGGCCAGATCCAAAGTTTACATGAAATTGGAGGAAATATAGGTAGGTCTCATTTTTGAAAATTCAATTCTGAATGTCCTTAGCCTCCGAAAACACCGCAGGGCAGTGCTGTTTTCACACAGCTGGGTCTATCCTACACTCCAGTCCATCTGCAGGAAAGGAGCCTGACCCAAAAGCTGTTAAAATCAATGTAACAATTCCTTCTGACTCCAGCGTGACTGGAGGGAGGAGACAGTCACCCTATGGCTGGATCTCAGCTGGACTCCTTACAGTCTTGCCAAATTCATCTGACCTTTCTCTTACCTCTCTCACTCTCATAATTGAGCATTTTTCCATGGTTAAGAGATCCTTAGTCTTCCTCTTATGAGCACATTCCACCTCACGGTCAAGCCTTTTCCGAAGACCTATTTCTTCCTCACTGTGTTTAATTGTTAACCTCCCCCAAATAAAAAACACAAAACTGAGAATTCAGTCCCTGTATGCATGGGTGTACTATACTCATACTAATCCACGGGCTTTATTTAGATTGTAAATTCCTTGCAGTAGGGATTTTGTTGTCTTCCGTGTTTCATGCAGTGACAGTTTTGTAATAACAACAGTGGAATAACGCAAGTTCCTGGCCTAAAGGTCAAAAGCCACATTTTAATTTGATATTGCACAGTCCTGACCCTCTTCTTTCTCTATTCTTACTAAAATTCTGGATGCTCTGTTGAATCTTTTGGCAACTATCTGATTAGATTATTCCTTAATTCTTCTAGATTCAGCTCTAAACAGTTTTTATAAAGTTACTACAAAACATTACAGACTTGCTTCAGCAGCAGTTAAGAAGCAAAGTCTTTATTAGATACACAAAGCTAAGTTTGATTAGCAATTTGTTTTGCCTAGATAAACAGGGTGACCAACCAATGCTAAAACAGGAGAAGATCCTAAAGGTCTTATGAAACAATCCCAAGTATTTCCACCATGCTCTTTCAAAAATCTGGACGTTTAAATTGCATCTTCATTTAAAATTATTTTTATAGTCCCAGATCTTTCAGGGTACCTTAGTCCACTGATTATTCATTAATTCATTTATATTGCTTTCACTTGAATAAAATCATTAGGATCCCAGTGACCTTATAAATAACTGTATAAAAATTTTACCATAATTCTTTGTGTCACAGCAATGTAACCTCACCAGTTAAATGGCTTCATCACCCAGTGTAAATGCAATATAGTCCAACAAATCAACTAAACTCAAGAATTTATTGCCTTATTACTCAATTAAGAGGCACCAAATGCCTCTTTCTGTGGCAAAGGCAGCAGGGACTCCCCAACCACCCAACTCCTATTCCCAGTCACCACCTAATGAAACCCTTTTTTTTTTTTTTTTTTTTTTTTTTTTTTACCAGCAGAACAGCAACTGCCAAAAACCTTGATATCCCTATATTTCTTTGCAAGATCCTAGCTGGATGGGAACATGTTTTACAGAGCTACTTTCTCAGCGTTTAAAAATAGTGTAGAAACAAAGTCACAGAGTTGTAATTCCAGCCCAGTAAATCCAAAGAAATAAAAAAAACCATACTGTGACACTTACAGTAACAGTGTTGTTAATACTTCTAAAGAAACCGTAATATTTCTTCACCATTTGACTAAATGCCTTGTCCATAACTCGGCATAATGCAGGGCATCCTGCCTGGAAGTGAAAGTGAATTCATGACTCTCACTGAGTAAAATCACTGGCAAATTTACCAAAGCCCCTGTCTGTATCCAGCCAAGATGTAAGCTGGACACACTAAACCAGGCTTGCTACGTGCAAGTCGGAGATACATTCCAGGGCATTTTAACATAGCTCTGTCCCATTTACTAATGTGCTCAAAACATCCTATGAATCATGGCTGCTGATTTCCATTTCAGGTCAGCACTGTTTGGATCCAGATGCATACATGTTAGATGTTTACCGTGCAAATCCTCAGGCAGAATGGGTGATAAAACCAAAAGCAACCTGAAGCAGAAGTCTGCGGTGTGCTGGACAAAAGCCAAATGGGCAACAGTGATGCCTGTCATTTTAATAAGCTCTTACCAGAGACGAAACAAAATGGTAGCTACAGGACATCATTCCTTCCTACTGTACTGTCCAACTGATGTTCACCATGTACTACTTTTGGTATAAGCATTATCACTCCAGGTTCTAGACCATCGGAAAATATCACATCAATTATGCTTTCATACGGATTACACTTGTGCCAGTTGGCCCAGGAGTTAAGGACGAACCAAGGTACGGTGCACAGAAAACAACCTGTGGCATACGGAGTTGTTTGTTTCCTGATCTGGTGTTAGAACATGAATTTTTGGAAAGGATCCAGTGGCATCCAAGGATGTATGAAACACGACCGACCACAGCATAACACAGAAACATCACAGAGACATTCAAGAAGAGAAAGTATTTGTCACGCATGGAAGAGAGGAGCTTGACCTGCAGCAGTGCCAAGACATAGCTGTGTGACAAAAATCAAACCTTTCTGCCGAAAGTAAACCTGTACAGCGTGCATTACTGCAATATTTACGTCTCTCCATCACTCCTCATGAGTATCTGATGCTGGGAAAGGGAGGGAGGCAGGAGGAAGAACTACTGCATAAACAGCTATATTGCTTTATGTACGTACCACTGTATATATTACTACCAGTCTTCCAAATCATCTGTCTGGATCACATTACTGTGTGCAATTGTAGCACCACAAACCATTTTCTCCTTCCTTCCCCTGTCACACACACAAGCTTCAGGAGACAAATGCTAGGTGAGAAGGGGCATATTCCGCTGGCTCTATTTTTTACTTGACACTCTCAGATTTAAGTCTGTGTAATGCCATAATATGAGATATGTGTTAATGGTGCCACTTATAGCCATCATCTTTTTTGTTAAATATTATAGTTTCTTAATTTGTAACCTGATTTTTGTTTATTTTAGCTTTAATACGTAAGCAACTTTTATACTATTCAGCTGCATTGAGAAGAGAGATCTTTGTCCAGATCTTGTATAATACAGCATGGAGAAGAAAAAGAGCTTCCAATGAGCAGAGGGATTTAATACTCTTATTTAACATTTACACATTAAGGCTTTAAAACCATAGCCAAACTAGGCCCTGTTGTGCTGAGGGTTTTACAAATCCATAGCAAATACATAGCAACTCCTTTTACAGATGGCATGCAGTCTGAGAAAACACACAGGCTGACAACAGAACAGTGGGCTGCAACTGCATTGGGAATGCAGCACAGCAAATGGACGTATGTCTAGTTTTTAGCTAGTCACAACAGCGAGCACCATTCTTCACCTAATCCTCTTGTTTTGGGCTGTACTTTACAGAACTAAAGCATGTTTGTTGAGTAGGGAAATCACAAGTCTCTGGAAAACAGCAAGTATTTTTTTTTTTTCTTTCAATCTTCAGTCTTATGCAAAAAATGGGAACTAATGCCTTCAACTGCACTGCAATGTCTCCATCGTTGGATGACGATATTGTACAATGAATTCACCCACAGTCTGAGCAGTGGGTTTTGTTCCTGATCTGGACACACAGATGAGGCAGAAGCTAGTGCCCTGTTTACCAGGTAGCAATGTAAAAGTGTTCTGAACCAAGTCCTCCAGGTGAACATAAAATGTACTGTCCTGCAGAGAAAGCCTGTAACTTGTGATGCTCTGCTGAAGCTGTGTGATGAAGATTTGCACATTCTAGAAACCCTACTTCTGGTTCAAAGTTAATCGTGTTCTCCAGTAGTTAACTTTCATTGTTAGTGTTCAGTGAAAGAAATCGATGTTGAATCAGTAATTTTACCAGCAACAATAATGTCTACAGAGGGCAGAGCCCATCTTTCTTTCTTACCTTCTTGAGATAAAAAATGATAAAATTTAGCAACATTATCCTTTCATTTTCTCTAAAACATTTTAAACTTGCTTTTTTTTTCTTCTTAACACTAATGGATGCATAGTTGCAGCCAGGAAAAGACTGGGACAGTTGTATTATAAAATATGAGGCTTATTTTGACAACTATTTATTTTAAATATATGAGAGAGAGTAGATCTGTGGTTTGTTCATAGGACTAAGTATAAACATTTTGTCAAGTGCTTTGCTCCTGATTCCCTTTAGTTCCCTCTGTGGCAATGGACAACTCTTTCTACTATGCTGCCCTTTTCTTTTAGCTGTAAAATAGGGCTAGTACTTTCCTTATAAAGGTAACATGAGAATTAGTTGAGTTAAATTCTGCTCTCAGATGCAGCTAAACAATTCCCTGAGCAGAACAGGAGCTATAAACATCCACCTAGGAAGGACAAACTCAGCAAAGGGATTTTATGTGGAAAGTGCTTTGAATACGCAGAACATCATATAAATGCTAAGCATCATTGTATTTATAGCCAACGAAAGAGCTTTTACAACTATACAGAAAGCCGAAACATTAACTAAAGAATTTGAAATGTAGCAAACGAGAACTTTCTACAGTACTTTCAGACAAAATACATTGACCTCCTCTGTCTTGCCCACTCACTTCACTCTGTGTTCTCAATGGCCATGCAAGGAAAAGTACAGAGCACCCATGTGTTCACATGGTAACTTGCTCAGCATGTTCTGGACTCTGAAACAAGGACTTCATCAAAATTATTTCTGAACTAGATCTCACTGTATTCCATACAGGATACAAGGGGCTTTTGGACGACTTTCTCCTTTTACCACTTTGCAACTTAGGAAAGCCAAATCTGATGTAATGAAATGCATCCTGTGAACAGTTGTTTTATACTAAAATTGCCTATGACTTTAGAAGACATGCGTATTAGCAGATGAACTAGATTCTACGTACAGTGCCCAGACTACTACAGCACAGCCAAATACCTGCTGTCTCTGAAACAGAATGGCAAAATTCTTTTTTGATACAAATGGACCTAATGACCCATGTGTACTGTGGTTAATACTGTTACACATTAAGTTGTTTTGTGTTGTTGTGGTACACTAACTTGATTTAATATGCAGCAGACAAACTGAACAATATCTATGACATTTTTGAATAGGAGGTCTCAACTTTAGGCCTTGTATTTCAAAAAGCTGGTGGAGGGACCGGGAATTTTGTTCGTCCTAACAGCAGTTGAAGTCAAGTTATGATAGGATCATCACCTAACAAAAAGCAACATGTGGAAAGCTATTAAGAAGGAAGTGGTAGCAAGCAGGGAGAAACTTACTCAGCAAACTCCGAAGATGCCTCAAGCATTTATGTATTCCATGGTTCTACAAAGACGGCATTTTGCATATCAACACATAGACAGAGAGAGTGTATTGCAAGAAGTAGGTATTGGAAACAGACTGGAATGTTCTAACCTGTTTATGCAGCTGACGTCATTAGAATATGCGTGTGTGTGTGTGTGTGTGTGTGCAAATGTGTCTATGTATAATATTAACTACCTCACTCTGCATTTTCCAGGAAAAATATTTTGGCTTAAAGGTTTACTATTCCAAAACTTTCTATTATTAATTTCACCTCTCCACTAGTCTTTAACATTGATAAAATGTTTCTCCTTCTAAGAGCCAAGATTTGGAAATTACCAAAAAATATATATTAAAAGACATATTTCAGGATATGGATTAAATTTTATCCAAACCGTGTTGCCTCAATTACTGCTTGTAATGTAAACCTTATGAGATCAGATCTTGGGGTTAATAGACAATACAACCATACTGTGTTTCAGTTTTTATTTTTCAATGGCTTTCCATTAATGCGCATCTTCTCTGGAAAATAATACGATGCCACTAAACAAAGCAAAATGTTTGTATGTACATTTCCCTTACAATCCTCATTATGTTATGTGTTTTGTTGAAGTAACCCTGCACGCAAGTGTATTTGTACAGGAGAATGTGTCCATTCTATTGTATCCATGTAAAAAATAAAAACAATACCAACAAAGCAAGCTCTTCAAATCTAAACACGTGGTTTTCAGATAGAAGCAGCTGACAGAAATTGCAAAAAGCAGTGGTGAATCTGTCTTAAAAGCAACTCTGTTATAGCACCTGAACAGCTAGCTACACAGTGAACCACATTCTGCCATCCTTCCTCAAGTGGAACAGTTCTTTGCTCTTGCACTGCCTTGATGCACGCTACAAAAGGACGCTGCTTGGAATCCTGCCTCACTGAAATCCATGACAAACTGCTTTGGGGTTTCATTTGAGCCAGTATTTTTTAAACTAGTATGAAATACATAGAGCAAAACTGACTTTAGAACAAATTGTAAAAATGCATAGTAAAAGCCAAACAAAATTGTAAGAAGCAAACAAAAATGCTGCTAGTTCAAAGAGAAAAAAGGAGAGGGAAGTGACTTGTAAAGAACTATGTTTATTACAGATGCATCTTCAAGTACAAAACATGTTTGTCACTGCTCAGTGGTCAGGCCAGCTGATGAATGGATGGCCTTACTTGAGACAGATCAAGTGCGTGTCCCCCAAGCCTGGCTCAAGCACAACTACTGGAAGACTCATTTTAGAAACAGAGGCAGACACTGTAGGAAAAGGTAAAGACAGAACTGCTGACTGGCCTGTGAATTAGGAATCACAGAACACCAAAGGTGCTTCCCTGTGTCCTGTAAGAAATACTGTTTTCCCAAGAAAGATGCATTAGTTCTCATTGCCAAAATACATAGCTGTTCCCAAGCCAGACCCAAACGGTTTCTTCACCAACAAAACATTTCATGTGCATCTCTATGCTGTGGAGTTGCTGCTTGTCCTGCAGCTGATTAGATGAAAACATAAACAGGAACATAATCCTCCTAGACAATGTGACTATAATGGGGGTCAGAAGCACTGGATATTATGGCAGAAGGAAAAGGGATTGGAGCTACCATACAAAGTATAAATAAGAAAATTCTATTCATTAGACTCTGAATCTGAGACCTTCAAAATTATGCCTTTAGTCTCCTGCTCCCTCTGCTGGACTCCATCCACTTGTACTTTTCACTTCTTAGCCTTCTAGCTCTTTTTCTTCTAACTGAAATGTATGGACAACTGAACTACATGAAATAATGCACAGTTTATTGTAGTTTTATTATGTGGTCCAAAATTATTACCTTTTTATAAAATGACCAACACACAATAAAATGAAATACTGTCAAGTAATCAAAAGAAAACATACTGTAAACACTGATTAATAAAAATTCCCCAAAGAAAAATACCCAATTAATGCCATTAACATTGTAGCAGAGGTATTTGTTGTTTAAAACCATTTAGTTAAAATGCAGACGTAGAGCTTCTGACTAAAAAAAAAAAAATAAATGACCTGAGTTGGAAAACAACCAGAAAATCAAGGAGATGTAGGCTCTTACCAATTCTTTTCATTACAAAATGAGAATGAAAAATAACAGATCAACAAAAAAACCCCTCTCAGTCCAGACACGCTTTGCTGCAGTTCAGTGCTCAGCCCCAGGGCAGGAATGAGGAAAGACTCCACGCAGGTCAAAAGCTCTGCTGAAGTCAAACAATTCTGCCTGTTGGCCCTTGGTCAACACAAGGTTCCTCAAACAGCCACGGAATGAGCTCTTGCTCGTGAGGCAGTTTTGCTTCACATCAGCTGAAAAACAAATGTGAAATACGTAGAATCTATTTCCAGTGAACTGAAACAATATAAAGATCCAAGTTATTATTCAACTGCTTCCCCTCCCTCCCAAACAAGCGATAAAACCAACACCAGAGGAGCGCCAAGTTCCTTTCATGTTTGGATGATCTGAGACATCCCACCATGGACAGTCACTGCTGCCTTCAAGCATAAGCCATGCACTGAGACAAGTTGTGCAGTTGCAGAAATAGTTTGTCCCAGGGGACAATGTGAGATAAAGAGAGGGGAAAAGAAGGGGAAAGCCACTCTACATAGGTGTCTTCCAAGTTAAAATTGAAACTGGCAGAATATGAAGCAACAGCTGAGCTGTACAGTCATGGACTCCGTTGGCAAACCAAACTATGAGGTTGGTAGAGAGTCCAACTCTTTTCTTCCATACCACCTGTGAAACAGTTCATTCCACCTTTGCAGTACTCAACTAAACTGAAGAATTTCTCTGTTCTCTATGAACAGATGGAGCACAAAGAACAATTAGTATCTCATTACCCTATTTAAAAAAAAAAAAAGGGGGGGGGGGTCACAAGATGCTGATAATGTTGCTTTGGTATTTGAGGAAGACCAAATATTAATCAAGATCTGGTTAATTAGCATTAATTCATTTTTCATAAAGCACTAAAACCTTGTCCAACAGAAGGCTCTGTAACATTTCAAGCTATTATCCCTAAAGCTTTCCAAATATTTAAAAGCTGAGTGTGCCCTTCAGACATGACCACTCTGTTTTCACACAAATGGAAACATCTGAACTGATAAACTGTAACAGCTGTTTTAGAGACAAATGGATATGGGCATTTTATGCTATGTTTAAAAGCATAAGATATTCAAAACTGTACGAAGCCTACTCACTCTCAGTACCGATGTGTTCATTGAAAGGTATGCCTGCAAAAAGGCCAAACTCATGATGTTCAAAATTCAATCCTCTTAATGAATACAGTCTTGACTCAAACTATCAACTAATTAGTTGCACAACTTAATTGAAAATTAATTCAATTACATATTTTTTGTGTTACTATCTTTTAATATTATCATCATAGTATGATTGACACAGTTACTTCAGAAGGGAATTTGCACAGAACAAGGGAAATACATGTTCATCTGCAGCAGCTTGACTTCTGCCTGCACAGCCCCTGATACGGAACATTAGCAAAAATAAAGCAGGGAAAAGCACTACAGAAACCTTACTCAGATGAATGCAAAGGAAAGCCTTAATATCAAATTGACTGCGAAAGAACTACACCTTAACATACACAGGCAGGAATATTGTGAAGTCAGAGAGACAGCGAAAGACAAACCACATGGAAAAAATCCTTCACAGAAACTAAGGAGCAGATTTGTGTAGGAAAGTGATACGAGTTCAGTTATCTTACCAACACACTCAACAGCTAAGTGCAGTCCTCCACAAAGACAGTATACACAAATATTAATATGCTGTGATCTCAGCAACTGTGGAAAATGGTAACTATGATTTATAACGCAATCATGAACTTCATGAATCAGAGAGAGGTAAGGGGAGAGGGAAGGAGGGCGCATATGTTAAGAGTAATTCTTATGAGCAAGAGTAAAAGCAGGAGGAAGAGAAGGGAAAAGAAATATTATTGTACCTACCAGGATAGCCTCCAACGTAAATGGGATTGTTTGTATCTGCAGATGTTGACTGGATGTAAGGATTATCAGTTTGAACCAAATTCCCATCAACTATCAGCACAATACTATTTTTGCTTTTGTTTGCTTGAAGCTTGTGCCATTTTCCATCACACAAACTATTTGTGCCTCTTGGTTCATATATAGCTGTTATTCTGCCAGCTCCATTGTTGACATGGAATAAAACCTGTATAAACAGCCAGATGCCAATAAAGATATAAAGTAAGAATACATGAACTAATTTGCCTAGATAAAAGCACAATCATGCTGGTGCAGAGATTTCTGTTTTAATAAATGTTTAGTAATTATGCAAAGCTAATTTTTACTTTGATAGATAGAGTGTGTCCTTACTGAAGTATCTTTAAAATCTGAAAGACTTGGATCCATCCATGCATCCATAGCTTGGTATGCTTCACTTAGGATTTCAATGTTTTTAACAAATATAAATCAAGTAATTTTCTCACAGAACGTGAGACTTCAGACCTGAAAGAAGATCCACTGAAGAGAAAGAGAATGGACTGAAAGCACTTGTCATTGCCAATACATGTATTGATTTATTTCATGTATTTATTTTTCAAAGCAATAGACATTTCCTCAACTCTGTGGTGAGGATTAATATGTAAATATTAACTGAGAAAGTATGTCTCTTGGAAACAGTGATATCTAACACTGTCTCTAGCTATGAAGTTTTGAATAAAAAATGAGCTATTTCTGAGAAAAGCAAATACTTACGAGCAATCAAGTATATATTTTTTGTGCACGAGCTGACTGGAGAACTATGTATTGATTGTTAAAAGGTTTATGGAGCAAAACTGCCAGTAGAAGTAGAGAGTGATTTAATTGCTCATGAATATTTGTATTGTGTTTGCGTGGCAAGGTTTTGGTAGTGGGGGGGGGGGGGGGTGGCTACAGGAATGGCTTCTGTGAGAAGCTGCTAGAAGCTTCCCCTATGTCCAACAGAGCCAATGCCAGCCGGCTCCAAGATGGACCAGCTGCTGGCCAAGGGCAACCCCATCAGTGACACTGGTAGCACCTCTGGGATAATAGATTTAAGAAGGGAAAAAAAAGTTGCTGTGGAACAGAAACTGCAGCTGGAGAGAGGAGTGAGACCATGTGAGAGAAACAACCCTGCAGACACCCAGGTCAGTGAAGAAGGAGGAGGAGGTGCTCCAGGTGCTGGAGCAGAGATTCCCCTGCAGCCCGTGATGAAGACCATGGTGAGGCAGGCTGTCCCCCTGCAGCCCACAGAGGTCCACAGTGGAGCAGATATACACCTCCAGCCCATGGAGGACCCCACACCGGAGCAGGTGGATGCCCCCAAAGATGGCCATGACTCCATGGGAAAGCCCGCACTGGAGCAGGCTCCTGGCAGGACCTGTGGACTTGTGGAGAGAGGAGCCCACACTGGAGCAGGTTTTCTGGCAGGACTTGTGACCCCATGGGGGACCCATACTGGAGCAGTCTGTGCCAGAAGGACAGCACCCCACGGAAGGAGCCCACACTGGAGCAGTTCGTGAAGAACTGCAGCCCGTGGGAAGGACCCACACTGGAGAAGTTCATGGAGAACTGTCTCCCATGGGAGGAACCCAATGCCAGAGCAGGGGAAGAGCGAGGAGTCCTGCCCCTGAGGAGGAAGAAGTGGCAGAGACAGTGTGTAATGAACTGACCGCAACTCCCATTCCCTGTCCCCCTGCACCGCTGGCAAGGAGAAGGTAGAGGAAATTGGGAGTAAAGTTAAGCCCAGGAAGAAGGGAGGGGTGGGGGGAAGGTGTTTTAAGATTTGGTTTTATTTCTTATTACTCTACTCTGGTTGATTGGTAATAAATTAAGTTAATTTTCCCCAAGTTGAGTCTGTTTTGCCCATGGTGGTAATTGGTTGAGCGATCTCTCCCTGTTCTTATCTTGACTCATGAGCCTTTCATCACATTTTCTCTCCCCTGTCCAGCTGAGGGGGGGCAGTGAAAGAGCAGCTTTGGTGGGCACCTGGCAACCCGCCAGGGTCAACCCACCAGAATATTGAAAAAGAGATTACAAAACAGGGTGCTTTGTACATGCAATAATATGTTTATCAAGGACAAGTGTAGCTCTATAGCAGAAAAAGTATTAAGCTATAAGAAAGGTATATATTTGGTCTAACATACAAGGTATGTTGTACAGGAGGTCACAGTGGCTGCAGACTAACATAAATAACACTAATTAAGAAGGCAAAAAGTTCCAGTGACTTCTGCTAATCTCACATTTTATCGTATGATGATGAGAAATCTTGAGACTAAAAGTCTGTCCCATACTAGTTCTGTGGGGATTTGGTTCAGACATTTTGCCTCCATCCCATTTCACTGGTGTCTATTTAGTGCTACCCAACAGTTCTAGCCTCCTAGTTTTAAGCAAGCCTCATGAAATGAGTGTGACAGCACAGGGCAGCCTACCTTGCCATTTACAATCTCCAGTCCAATGGCATCAACCTTAGCACTGCTGACCCCAAGGAGAACACCATGCATTGCTGTTGTATGAAACTCCAGTGTGATGTTCACATCAGATCGGACTTTATAACCTTCTCTGACTGAAAAGAAGTTATAAGCTTCTAATAGAAAACTTGTAACCAACAGTACAAAGTAGAACACATACATTGTCATTAGAAGGCCTAAAAAGCTTGTTAATTACTCTGCCAGGATAGGACCTTGCAGAACCTCTGAAAAGTAAGTTTTCCAAAGTCATAATTCACATTTTATACTAGAAAAGGCAAATGTCCAAATAATTTCTTTCATTAATTTAGATTTAATACATTCTATCTTATTTGTAAGAAACTGTAACAAGCACATACTAATGTAATCCTTCATGTTACTTCACAAGCACCCTACGTCTTTTGTCTCCATACCCTTTAATAGACCTTAACTTAACATCATGAACATGGATATTCTTAGCTTGAAGAAAGAGGTAGTTCATTTCTTTCCCAGTACTAGAATCACTAGCTCCTTCATTTGTGGAAGATAGCCCTTTGCAGAAATGGCCACTTTTGGATGTATGTAGTAAAGGAACTCAGAAATACATATGCAGGGCATGCACTCTTTGTGTGAGGAGTCAATTAATTACACAGAGTTCCAGCAAGACCTAAAAAGAGTATGTTTGCATTAACATTAATTCAGTACAGTACTGCTTTCATTTAATGACACTTACCAAGAGCAGCAAAGCCACTCCCATCAAAGAAAGTACCTTCCTGCACAGTTACATAGCATTTATTCACAGCAAAGATGGAGACAGGGCTCTCATTGTCCAGTTGCTTGCTGTTAATTGTCATGCTACCAATGCAGGCAGGAATACTGTGAGTCACCTAAGCACATTGAAATATAAGAGTTCACATGTAATACAAACCGCTGCCATGCTCTCTTAGTAATTGACTTGTAAATAAAAAATTCTCTGAACAAAACACAGCAGGATCTAAAATATTTACATAATTACATTTCTATTTATTACACATACAAGGTTACAAATGTACATAATGTCTTGGAGTCAAAATAAATATTGTTTAGAAACACAGTATTCACTCTCTAGCATAAAGAAAGAATTGTAATTTGCCTGAATGTGAGCAGGGATACCTCCAGCAATTAAGGACATTCCAAACATGCTTCAGCAAATTAACAAGTAAATCAAGATTTTGTAAGACATTTTGGAAGTATAGATCACCAGATTTCTATCCAGCAAAAAGATTACTCACTATTACTATTTTCTAGCAATTACAGATTCAAAGTATTAAAATATTTTTTAGCCCCATTATCCAATTAAAAAGCATGGGTGAAGAAAGCATGCCCAGGAATTGAGAAACATTGTTATCAGCACCAGAATCCTCCCTGAGATAATGGGCTGCACAAGGAGGAAGGCGACAAAAACCTGCCCTCTAAAAGTATGTGTAAAAAGTATGTTTTAATTTCAGACAGCTAAAGCTAGCCTTTCAGAGATATTTAATGCACCTAATTCCTATTTGAATGCAATAGTACTTAGGTACCAAAATGTCTGAGATTCTAGGTCGTATTTTTATCATATACTATGAAACACAGAAATTTATATTCATTACCTATTTTTAACAGAGATTGATAGAAGGAAAAAATCTATTAAGGGCTAAAACACAAGAATACAAGGTGTAGCTAGAGTTGCTAAGCCATAGAAAGCTGGCAAGATTTATCTGGTAAAGGGTCATTACTTTCTTTGTTGTTTCCTTCCCTAAGTACTTCTTTTTTGCCCCTGTCAGAGACAGGATACCAAATTAGATGGGTTTGTTGCAGTATACTCATTCTAGTATTGCAAAATGTCAGAGATGCTCCACCACCCCAACCTTCTTACATTCCCAAGATTCTTTGGCACATAGTCTAAGGGGAGTCCTCCCACGTAGAGCTTCCCCTCCACATCCAAAGAACTGCCATCTCCCAGAGCGCTGACTGCTACCAATTCCTGTCCGTCCACAATGATTATACCTTTTCTTTTAACATATTCTGTCTTTATCTGGAAATAATGAGAGCATGCAAACATGAATCAGTAAGCTGAATCAGTTATCTAGTCGTCATTTGCCATACAAATAAGCAAGACAAATTTTTAGTGTTTACATTGCTTTGATATACTGTACTGAGGCATCCTCTTGAAATTCATTGTGAGGCTAAGGCCATTTCAGAACGCAACTGAGCAGCTAAACTGCTTCCTTGCCTCCCCAAGGGCTCACAATGATTGCATGTTGTCCTGCATAAGTTTTTCAGTGTCTTAACAATCATTATTTAAAACCACTAGTTTATTGTCTTAGGATACAAGTACAACACTGAGTTTGAAGAGGGGAGTACTGTGCTGGTCGTCTTCAATTATTGTGCTGCCTACCAGCTGAGCCATCTTAGCTTTCTGAAGAGCATACTCCTACACTGTAATTTTATGATGGGCAGTGCTGAATTTGCTATGACCAAAAAGCCTTCCAGTTCTGTCCATCTTGTTCATTCATGCCCCTATGCCTTCCTTGCACTAAAGGAATTAGTCACATGCAGATGAGGGTCTTTACTTGAAGTCAGCTAGCCTTTTATTCTTCCTTGGTTACTTTTAGCCCCACTCAGAATCCTGACCAGGTTCAACATGAGGTTTCATGAACATTTGGGTTGCTAAAGGGACAAAGTGGTACAGCAGGGTGATATGAGCAGATGGCAGAGAATGGGAAGAAGTGCTTCTTTCAGCAGCAATGCATTAGCTTAAATTGATTGTAGAGCTACTGCAATAATCACCCCCAGCTGTGAAGTGGTGTGACTCAGCCTTAATCTCCAAAAAAGAGGTTCAAAGCTCATGTTTTTATGTCCTGGGTAGTAAAGGTATATCAGCTCTCATATGGAATCTGTTCACCTCTTAAAAAGTGGATAGTGTGAGTATGAGTTTTACATCAGTATATTTAATTTTAAACATGCAGCTATAAATCCTGGAGTGTTCTTCCTTTCAGGGTAGGCAGGAGAGCTTAACTGCAATCTCTTTCTGACAGAAGTTCACATTTGCTTTTTTTATTTTAGTTTTTTCTTCCGCTGAGTATATATGAAAAGCAAAAATAACACTCTGCTGATTCCCAAGGCACCTAGGAGAGGTGGCAGCTTTGTGTCATCAATCACTTAGTCCCACAGAAGCCAATTCCTGGAGTTAAGGTGTCACATATGGACAAGGGAAGGGAAGCTTAGCAGGATGAATACTGTCATCCTCACCTGCCTTAAGAAAAACTAACATGGTCAGAATTGCTTTTAAAACTCATGCAGACATCACAGTCATTTCTCACAAGGAAAGCAAGGCAGAGCCAGTAGCAAGTAGGTTGCCTAGAGGAACTGGGCAAACAGAGGCTGACAAAGTCTTTGTACAGAAGGCCCTGAATGCTACAGGACACCTGAAAGCTGTAGCCATAATTTCTCCTCAAACTCTCCTTATGCCAAGTCCTCCTCCTCCAGCCTTTCATTCCAAATGTCTACCTTTCTCATGTTGCATCAACCAAGGAAAGGGAATGCCTCCCTATTAGCACTAGCTGCTGACATGTATTATGGTAATATATGTATGACACATATTAAGCGGTAAGTGGGAGAAAGGAGAAACTGTGCACCCACAAATCTCTTTCACCCTGTCACACACTCAGTTGCAGATCTTTGGTGACATAGTGCATGGAAAGCTCTCTGTGGAAAAAGTCAGTTTCTAGACCTCTCTGTTGGGTTCTTCTCTGGTGAAAATGACCATTATTACATAGTTGGCGAACTATTTTATTTCTAAATAATCTGAGATACTTGACAGTAGTTGGATGCTGGAATCGATGCATAATTAATGAGTATTTAAAAGGAAATAATTATACTCAAACACAAATTATCTGAATGGTTTTATGATTGGGTTAGAACTTGTTTGCCTTTGCAACACAGAAAGTGTACAGTAAAGGCAGGGAAAAACCACCCCAGTAACTCCAGGGAAGAGAAAATTGAGTACAAGATTGGCAACTACCTACCGTATGCCATTTTCCATCACTGATAACAGCAGGGTGAAAAGCTACTGT
This sequence comes from Harpia harpyja, assembly GCF_026419915.1. Taxonomy (NCBI): domain Eukaryota; kingdom Metazoa; phylum Chordata; class Aves; order Accipitriformes; family Accipitridae; genus Harpia; species Harpia harpyja. The sequence continues at coordinate 21,741,039 of NC_068944.1, read as the reverse complement.
TTTTCCTTTGCCTAGATCAAAGGAGAAATAGAGCTGTCCCCCATGAAGCTGTAGGGCTGCATAATCAACCTGGTTCTGGTGAGCCGTGTAGTAAATCAGGCCACTGGAGGCAAAGGTTCTGAGATTCAGCTGGACAGAAAGTCTAGACAATAAAAATTCAGTGTTACTGAAAGACATTTCTTCCGCATTGATAAAAATCTTTTCTGGAGGCAGAGAACAGCCTCAACCAATTTATTATTATTAAAGGAAATTTATTATTACAAAGGCCAGAAAAGTAGAATTTGCATTGATTTTAAGAAAGCATGACCTATAATGTATTTCATAATAGAAGTCTGTGCTGTACCGGTCAGAGACAGAAAAAGTGCTTGTCACGGAGGAAACTGGGCTTTAAGAGGGACAGGCTCATCTGTTTGCGACTGCAGTCTTGCCTATTGCCCCAAGAAAGGAACAAATTCCAGGATAATGTGATGGTATCCATTACTATTAGCCAGGCTTGCTAGGATATAATGGGCAGACTGAGAACAGCGGGAGGCTTAAAAGGTAGAGGAGCTGATTGAGCCATTTATTATGGAGACACTAGGTTCAGACTACACAGCAGAAAGTCCTTATGTTCAATAGTTACAAAAGAAGGGCTAGAAGCAAAAAAGGCTCTTTTCTCAATGACTGCAGAGGCTTCCCAAGTTGAAAGAAGCACATGCAAGTGGCTTGCAGGCTGTTTTGGGGGACTTTGTTGGGAGCCTCTCAAATTGGGAGTGGCAGAGAGTCTATCACACATTAAGTCTCAACAGAATGATTCTTCTCAGTAGTCTTAGCTCCTTCAGTGACCTGGGGAGTGAAGCAGACATGCAGAGAATCCAGGAGAGGGCAAGATGTTATCTGCATCAGTCAAAGGAGCAGGGACCAGCTGAGCTCTGTATGTAGAAAAGGGAAATCAAAATACTTACAGAAGGTACAGTGGGGCTCTTAAGTCTGAGGGGAAAAAAAATGCAAAACTCTGACCATGAGTTAAACTCATGACCACAAACCTGGGAAAGACAGATAGATTACATTGCAGTGGTCATGATGCCTTCTTCCATGAGGAACCCACAGAAACCTGAAGTGAGGGCCATATTCAAGCTGGTAATGCAGTGATCATTCATGAAAACCATCACTGTGCTTCTTTTAGCTCAATACAAGGTAACACACTGTGTGCATGTGTGATTCAGGATATACTCACTTCTTCCTGACAGTAGACTGATTGAAGAGCAGTGTCAAGTGGCTGCCTTTGGCAAGTCCAAACTGATAAGCACCTTGAACGTGATCAGGTAGCTCATCTTTTGCACAAACTACCTGTTAATGAAAGGACTTTATTAAGAAGAATAGTGTCAGGTGCTGACCAGCAAGTGCTAAATGGCAATGTGCCTATGCAGAACTTTGTAAGGAGCAAAACTGAGCCACATGATAACCACAAAGTGTACAGCAACATCAATGAGCTAAACTCCCAATCATTCTGAGCTATCTTTAGGCTCAAAACGAACTAGTTCTAACGATTAAGCTATGTCTCATGGACAGCACTGGTCTTTTCTACTGAGAAATATTTGTAGTTTTGAGAAGTATTCATTCACCATTTGTCTTAATTGATAGCGCTTTCGATAACAAATGCTGGAAGACAGTACAATTTTGGTGTGAAAATCTTATGGACTTGGTAGAAATATTTTCCTATTTAGTGAGGACACACATTTTTGTTATGATTTGGAGGATGGAGACCTGAGTAACAGAGTATGAGCCAAAGCTATACTTTAGCTCTAAGAAGGACAGCTTATTTCTTTTTATAGCCACAGTTGTATGAAATGTATAAAATCCTGCTTGCTGTTGCCACAGAAAAATGATTTCAGGATGCTTTGGAAACACTTCATTATAAAGATGTGCAGCTGCAGAAGAAGTAATGCTGCCTTCTCTCTTGGGAACAGGGACTGTGTGAGAGGAAACAGGTGCCAAGCAAGCTGCATTCAGACACTGTGTGTCCCTGGAATGGTTTGTGCCTCCTCTTTGACACAAAGCAGAGACTGCATGTGTGTGACCAGGAAATGTGAATGCTAAATTGCACAGCTAATGCAAATCTCAGCACAGAGCTACTTTGGCAGGAATACACTAAAAGATAATAGTTACTGTCAAGTCTTTCTGCTGGGAGATTATCACTCTGCTTTTTCTTTTCTTTTTTAGTGTTGCTGCCTGAACAATGATAAACCTAACTACACTTCCCTTCCAAAAGGCCAACAGGCTGCTACAAAGGTTTATATCACCATTTTTCTATATGAAATAATAATTTCAAATCCACATTCATTGAACCATGCCATGCCATAGAGGAACCAAATATATACAGTCCATACTTTGAAAATTCACCACAAAGCTAAAATACATCTTGCTGTTGAATGCTTTCCTAGAAGAGGCAACAGTGCTTTGCTGTAATACATACTTTTTTTGTATCCGTAAAAGGCCTCAGGGGAACTGGTAAAGCCTGAAGTTCAGGTTGAATCTCAATGTCTTCTGGCTGTATGGCTGGTTTAGGCTTCTCTGACAAAAAACAGCTAGCCATATCCACATGTTCATACTTCATGGAAGTGGTGAAATACAAAAGCCTGTGTTTTAAAAAACCCTACATTTTAAGAGGTGAAATTGCAAATCCCTACACATCCCAAGCACAAGGAGAGTATTTTACAGGGTCTTTCACTAGTAACAGTAGAAAGGGAAAGAAGTGGCATGCTGGGACAAAAAGACTGAGAAGTGGCAAATAATCTGTCCATGGAACAATATTAATAGACAATACTCTTGGAAAACCATTCGGTCTGTGAATGCAGATGAAACTATAGTAGAAAAAGTTGCATTTTGTGCAGCATGTCTATACACATTAAAGACATTTTTAGTGCTATTTGGAAATGTAGCTTGTAATATCCATTTTCTGCCTGTTATAATATCCCGATCATCAGTATCATGTTTATGTTATATTAAAAACCAGGCAAATGGACAATGTCATGAAAGAGATTACAAACTACAATTAATAATTACTATACACAGTTTTCCAAAACAGGGCAGTTACCCCTCTGACTTACTCCTTGTTAAAAATAAGATTGCTGATACAGCCATGAAAGGAGCCAGCTATTTTTAGCCCCAAGATGCCCTCTCCTGCTGGAATGCCACCAGCATAGAAGTTGGAAATATTCATGGGGCTCATTTCTGCTGATGACCCAAGTCTCAGTTCTGCCGGGTTACTTTCATCTACCTGTACAGTTATGATCCTGAAAAAGATAAAGAAGGGAAAACATTCAACAAGGGCCTTAGACATTCATTTTCAAATTAAAGGCATTCCTTTCAGCCTCAACAATGTCCTGTTCTAAGAAATAAAGATTTCATCAGTTTGATAATCCTTTCAATGTCTGGAAACTAGAAGACCACCTTCTTTAGATAATTTTTAACATGTAGAGTTTTGTCAAATATCTTTCTAAATTATTTTGATAGCTATCTTTCCAAATGATTTTGATACCTGTATTTTTTCTAATACTATTTAGGATACTTTACTCAAGTGGCCCAAGCTGTCTAGAGCTTTTGAGAGCTTTTAACTACAACTTCATCAGTGGCTGTATGCTGTATACAATTACCATGTAAACTGGAACACCTCCATTAATAGCAGAAAAACACAGCTCTGATTGTTCCACCTAATGAGCTAGCAAAGGCAGTTCCTCAGAGAGCACAGCGAACTGACAACAGCACACAATAATTAAACAGGTAGTACTGTTCAGTCACATATACCTCTTATTCCTGATTAGGATGACAGAGTGTTCTTGTCCATCACTGTATGTTGCATTAGCAGACCGAAGAATTACTTTTCTAGTACTTGCTCTGTCTCCAGCATTAACATGCACTGCAAGATGACCGTCGATCAGCATGATGGAAAAGAAGGGCTGTGGATTTAATCAGAAGATTAATTTTTAACTATAACTCAATTTCCCATCACTCATTCAGTGTTTAAACAGAATATACTTTGGAAAAATTTACCTCCAACTTTCTTCTAAACAAAATTTTTAATGAAACTCAGAGACTAGTAGGCATGTATTGGTACCTCTCAGAGTGCAAAACCTTCTAACAGAAAATGTGAAAGCTGGAAATTTCTCTGGTCATGACAGAAATTCAGGTTAAAATGCAGGAGTTTTTTTATACCACCACCAACCCACTGCTCCTCCCCTTAGAGGAAGGAAATAAGAAGGGGCAGGTATTCCTACTAAGACTTTGTCCTTGGATTTCAGGAGCTCCGAAACAGTCCACCAGATAAGGTAGCTGTTCATCTCAAATCCTTCAGTAACTACTTCTAACAGAAGTGGAAAGTAATATACTGTGTGCATTTCATGTGCAGTTTTCCTCCTTGTTGCAAAAGCATTCCAGGTCCTAGTAACCATAACAGGTCTCTGCTAACTGATCCTTCACTTCTCCTCTGCTGCAATGAATATCCTCTGTTCCCCACCTAGCCTCTGTATTTGGGCCTTCCTAAGCTGAATAAATTTTACTTTCTCATTCTTTGCAAGTTACAGTCATAAAAACCTGACTTGATATTACAAAATAAAAATGGCAAAAACAAAACCAAAAAAATCTTTGTTTTCAGTACTTGCCAAATGTGCTTGTCTACGTCGTCGCTTTTCCAGTCCCCTGCTGAGTCCAGCAAGGATGATGCCGTTGCTGTTCTTTGTAGCAAAAGTTGCCATCAGTTCCGATTCTGGGCTTAAGGACTTGGGTACCAACTCAATATATCCATTGTTCAAGATGTTCACACTACGAATAGGCTATTTTATGAGGAAGAGAAATAATTACTGAGTTTGTCCCTACATAGCACCCAATGAGAAAAAAAATTAAAGTATAGATTAGATTATCTTAGAATTTTTCAAGATAAACCCATTTCAACTTACTATATTCTTTCACAAACATTACTATCCATTGTTCAATAACAATAAAGATCAGGTCACAAAACCTAAAAGTCTCCTACCTCCAATACACAGCCTTTTCTTACTCCATATGAATTTCTAAGCAAGTCAAAGGTTGAACGGGATATTTCTAGATTCTTGATACATCCCACGTACATTCTACTATTAAGACCTTTCCTGAAACACAAAACAAGGGTTTTTTTCCAAGGAGTAGTATTTGGAATCTCCTAGGAGAAAAGATTAAGTTTTCTTCAATAAGAAAAAGAGATCTGTTTTAAAGAATGCAGTCACACCAGTAAAAATGAAAACAGCAGTAATTCGGGTTTTTACTCTTAGCAGATATCAATTCTGATCTTAAAAAGAGTCAGATAACATTGTCCCCAAATGGAAACATATAATCGTGTAGTGCTGTGTTGCCATGCCAGGTCATTTTCCAAAACTTTGAGGTGAATCTTCAGCTGAAATGTAATGGCTTGTGTGAGAGAGGGTAACTGTAGCTCTCTACTACCTAGCAATTCTTTTCCATTTCTTAAGTCTGGAGGATGCCTAATTTGGTTCCAGATTTAACTCAGAGAAATCTAAGGCTGTCCTGCCATAATCCCTCACAGGCTGCTACGCCAGTTAAGATTAACAAGTCTGCACCTCTGCAATAACTGCGCAGAGATCAATATTGTCCTGGAATTTACCTTATTGTCAAGAGCATGCAGATAGTTTAATTAGATTTTATTTTGCCATGTTTATCCTTTCAAAGTGAAGCCCCTGGAAAAAATGTGACTTTACAAGTTCAGCAGGGATGTGCAATACAAAAAGTATAAACTAGAGACATGCTATAAAATATATATTTGCAATGTTTTTTGTTGCTCTGTTCACAACTGTTTCTCCTCTGTTCCAAGTTTCAGAACTGAATTACAAGAATTACTTTCTGAAGTAGAACTTTTATCCTGAAGCGCATAAATACCAGCTGGAAAACACAAGGCTTACACAGGTAGAGATCAAAGGAACTCCCAGGCAGCAGTGCTGAATGCTTGCTGCAGTCTGACACCAAGAACAGGCAGCTACTGTGGCAGCTGCTGTTGTGGAAATCACCCATAGAGGGGAAAAACAGAAGCTTGTCTGTGATCTGAACTGCAGTGTCAAACCTACCAGTGAAAAGCACCATACTAGAGTTTGAAGGCCTGGCCATAAACAAGACTTCAGACTGCACTGATTTTCATTAATTTCAGTGGAGATAGCAGAATTTGTTAAAGTCTTTTCCTCTACTTACAACTCTCTTAGCAAGGGGGAAAAGCAAAAGGACACTTTACCTCACAGTCCTTGATCTTGGCAGCCCACCAATGAAGATTGGGTCCTTATCAGAGCGGTTCAGGTCTGAGGCAATCCCAGGAGATTCTCCTTGCTTGGTTTCTTTATAATTGAGGTTATATGCATCCATGACTGCCAAAATCCCTGCAAAGAAAAGACAGTAAAGATCTGGAGAAGGAAACGAATACACATTCTTGCAGTTTGGCAATCCTGTGTCTAATAAAGGAAAACGTATTCATTGACTCAAACATGTATGGACAATCTTCTTATTTTTAGAATGAGTAATTTATTGTACTTCCAGCTATTCTGTTAATGTCATTCATTCTTCTCTGTCAAAACCAAACCTGGGGAAGTCTATGGGAAAAAATATATATGTTATAGCTATTAACACATATTATTTCTAATGCATTACTTCCCAAACATAGGCCCCAAAATACTGTTGTAGTAGGTGCTATTAAAATGCAGAACAGAAAACATGATCCCTGATACACAGACTTGGACAAAGATCTTTCACTCTTTAAAGACTATTAATATGTTTTTGTCTAGCAGCTTCTGCACTACCTGCTCTTTATAAGATGTGCCAAACTGAGCACAAGATTTACACTGCTGTCCTTCTAAAAGCAAAGTAACATAGGTTTGACTGCTAAAGAAATGGCATTGGAAGTGACCAAATTTGGTTGCAATGATGTTCCCTGTGGCTATCTTAGATATTTCTATTTGTAAATGTGCAGAGACCTGTTTTTTTCAGTCTGCAGCCTACCTTGTTTCTTGTTCCGACTGAAGGAAATTTTATACCACGTTCCATTGTTGTAATGATTTTCTGTTGTAAGAGCAAGAGGTCCTGAACCTAGATCAACAGTCAGTCTCACTTTGCCACCAACAAGCTCAAGGGACAGGAAGTCTCTCTAGGAGGAAAAAGCAAACAAACAAGCAACAGATTAAAATCTTCCAAAAGGATGCATCCTTGGCAGGTTTGGGCTACTGTGTGAAAAAGGTTTGGTAACTGTTGTACCTAGACTATTTGTTAGGCTGTCCTGGTTTCAGCTGGGATAGAGTTAATTTTCTTTCTAGTAGCTGGTATAGTGTTATGTTTTGGATTTAGTATGAGAAGAATGTTGATAACACACTGATGTTTTCAGGTGTTGCTAAGTAGCGTTTATACTAAGTCAAGGATTTTTCAGCTTCTCATGTCCAGCCAGCAGGAAGGCTGGAGGGGCGCAAGAAGTTGGGAGGGGACACAGCCAAGACAGCTGACCCAAACTGGCCAAAGGAATGTTCCATACCATGTCACATCACAGTATATAAACTGGGGGGAAAGCTGGATGGGGGCTGCTGCTCGGGAGCTAACTGGGCATTGGTCAGCAAGTGGCGAGCAATTGCATTGTGCACCACTTGTTTTGTATATTCCAATTCTTTTATTATTATTATTCTTGTAATTTTATTTTTGTTATTGTTGTCATTGGTAGTTTCTTCCTTTCTGTTCTATTAAACTGTTCTTATCTCAACCCATGAGTTTTACCTTCTTTTGGTTTTTTTTCCGATTCTCTCCCCCATCTCACTGGGTTGGGAGGGAGTGAGCAAGTGGCTGCATGGTGCTTAGTTGCTGGCTGGGGTTAAACCATGACATAGGCCCAAGACAGTTCTTTGCTATGTTTAGGAAAATTAAGTTACATGTACCTTACAAGGATGTCTTTTCGTTTTGTTTTGTTTTGTTGTTATTCTTGCTTAAATGCATCATCAGTCTTGATTACTCAGCAGAGTAAGTTTTAAATAACAAATGTCACATTTGGGGTTTTTTGGATGAAGTTGAGAGTAATTTGATTTGACTGTTAGCATAATGATCAAACACTACAATGTTCTTTCTGCAAGAAGCAAAGTGCTTCTTCACGCAGTAAAAAAGACTTTCTGAATTGTATTAAAAGTACCCCCTCTGCACTGTAAAACTTAAGTCAGATATCATTGTGCAATACATTCAGGCAGTGAGTACATAAAGCAAATGAATAATGCAGTGACTCTGAAACAATCTGTGTCTAAACAAAGCTTTGTCCTCCTTCAGGAAAAGAAAACCACCAGCTAAGTATGTGGTAAACTGCATGACATGACAGTGAAGGTCTGGAGCTAGGTCTACGTTATATTGCTGTTGCAGGGAGTTTTATTTAATTTATTTCAGTTTACTGAATTCTCATCTTACGGATTTAATTCAATATGCCCATTCAATATTGTCTTTCTGCAAGCTCAGTTCCAAAAGATTTTACATTCTGCAAAGGTTCCTCCAAATGAACAGAACTAGTTGCCCTACTGTTTCTTTTTCTTGCCTTTAGTTAAATAATCATTAATTTTAGTCTAGAATTAAAACAAATTATGGAGAATTGTTTTCATTACTTAATTTTGGCCTTAGTATATGTGAATATTTGCTCCAAGGAGTTATCTCTAGGGTTCCTGTCTTTACTCCTTTGGCTTATGATGTTAATCACAGGTAATAATCTATACAAAGATAATAACTTGGTTTAATATACATAAGCTGAAAAGTAACAAAGAAGAAAGCAAGAAACCATCAAGTGATCTAAACACAGTGTTTGACAGCTTAAGAATCTAATCCATTTTCTTACAGTGCCATTTGAAGCAAGATACAGAATCAGCCCATTAGGTGAAAAGGTACTGAAAAATATTATTATCTGAGTCACAGTTGAGCGAAGCGCCTTCTCCACAACTGAGTATCCACTGCCATCAAAGTGGAATGAAGTGTCCTCATCCTGTGGGCTACGGAAGCAGAAAACAAGAGTTTAAAATGTTAACTGAAGATTTGTGGTTTTCCAGTCATTTTTATATAAAATATAAGAAAAATTATATCAGTTGGTGCAGCCCCCAGGCAGTATGATTAGAAAGTATGGAAAGAGACTTGAATCTTGATGTTATGAATATCTGAAGGATTCCAGCCAAAGGCCACTTTCTTTATAGAATCTTACAATACAGGATTTAGCCATAGGGAAGGATGTGTGCAAGATAAAATATATTCTTCCCTGATATATGAAAAAAACCCCATCGATTCCTTAAGGAAAAAATAATTGTTACAACATACACCCTTCTTACTTAAAAGATGTTATCTATCTATCTGTCCTGGTTTCAGCTGGGATAGAGTTAATTGTCTTCCTAGTAGCTGGTATGGTGCTATGTTTTGAGTTCAGTATGAGAAGAATGTTGATAACGCTGATGTTTTCAGTTGTTGCTAAGCAGTGTTTAGTCTAAAGTCAAGGATTTTTCAGCTTCCCATCCCCAGCCAGCAAGAAAGCTGGAGGGGCACAAGAAGTTGGCACAGGACACAGCCAGGGCAGCTGACCCAAACTGGCCAACAGGGTATTCCATACCATGTGACGTCCCATCTAGTATAGGAACTGGGGGGAGTGGGGGTGGGGGATCGCCGCTCGGGGGACTAACTGGGTGTCGATCAGTGGGTGGTGAGCAATTGCACTGCGCATCATTTGTACATTCCAATCCTTTTACTATTGCTGTTGTCGTTTTATTAGTGTTACCGTTATCATTATTAGTTTCTTCTTTTCTGTTCTATTAAACCGTTCTTATCTCAACCCACGAGTTTTACTGCTTTTCCCGATTTTCTCCCCCATCCCACTGGGTGGGAGGGGAGCGAGTGAGTGGCTGCGTGGTGCTTAGTTGCTGGCTGGGGTTAAACCACGACATTATCAAAATGCTTTGCGTAATTGCACTTACAATACATGTTCTATTAGACCCTTTCCCTGCAATATAATACTTGTAAAAAATCTCATACAATCAAGCAGCACCCTCTGCTGTTTCTACACGAAACTTTCTGCAAAAGGCAATATAGTCAAGCATATTTCTTTTCAATTCCTTAAGCATAAAAATAGTACGGTCTGCAATCCCCTTTCACAACAATTACAATAACAGTAGCAAGTTCAGTGGCTACAGTTTTGCTATGGATTTTTTTATAGGAGTGCTTTACACTGTTTCTTATCCTAGGAAAGAATAAATTTGTCTTGCTGGAAATTACTGGAAAGCAAACATTCCAGAATAGTTTGATTCACTGGCAGTCCCTACTTCCAATGCACAAAATAGACCACAGCAATAGAACTCTCCTGAAAAGATGATTAATAAGTGATAAAATTCCATACAATGAAATGATTTGACACCACTGGCACATTCAGATTAGTGCGTTCAGAACTAAGTTAATGATCATTGAAACACTACAATTTGTCTGAGTTCATTATTTTTAGCTAGCACAGAAATATATATTACAGATGTAAATTACTCTGAATCTATTACAAAAAAAGAGTGAGACAAAATACCTTCCAAAACAGCCATTGCACTTGCCCTCTCTTTCCATGTAGTTCCAAAGACCAATAGATTTGCCATTCAGGGATGCCTCTCCTATGCATCCTTTAAAATGGGTCACCTTAACAGCAGGCGATTTCTGTAAGACAAAAAATACTTCATGAATAAAATTAATGTTAAGTACTCTGAAAATTATGCAGCCAAATTTTTGCTTGGTTGTTTTCCGTGAACTCTAACTTTGTTAGATATAAATCATAATAAAAGAACACTCTTTAGCATAACTAATAACAATTATGATTTAAATCATAATAGATAGATTTGCAGCAAGTAAAAAAGTAAAATAACTATGTCCTTGACCTATTTACATGCCTCATGGCACGAATAACAATGGCAAACAAAAAGAAGCCATGGAAGAAGGAAAAGAAAAACAAATTCATTGTGTAATATCTATGTATCATGCATGCACACACAGCCTGTCCTGGTTAACACTTTATGCAAAAATTTCCAGGGAAAATTAACTTCAGGATACTAGAATATCCTTATAGCATCTTTGCTTTATGTTCAGAGTAGCTGGCATTTCTTGATGAAGTAACAAATTCATGCAATTATTTCTAAGTCAAAAGTATCTCTCAAACATGATAAATACATTTTACAGACTGCTAATCTCAGAATTTAACCTTGATTTGCCCTCCAAGTCCTCCAATAAACATTAGGGTTGATTTGTTAACATCCAGTATGCTGGCTGTCCCCGGAGAGGTTGCAGTTTTAGATGAAGGCTTCTGATTGGAGTTCATTTCCTCTATGCTGAGTGTACCTGTTTTTCCAAACCTGCCAAGTACAAATACTAATAAATAGTCTTAGAAATCACAAGGCTTAATCAACACATGCTATTGGCTGCTCTTTTTAAGGATAATAAAAATCTTGTCACTGGAAAACTCAGAAGATGATTTGTGTTGTTTATGCCAAGTTCACTCACTAAGTAGCTGGACATTTCTACAATACAGCCATCTCATTAAAATTAATAATAATCAATTTTCCTATCCTACATTTATGCCATTCTCATTTTAACTACCTGGTTGCATGTATTCTGTGCCATTTGTTGTTGTCAATTTGAAAATCAGGGTATTCCACTCTTGTTGATCCAGAGCCTAAATCCCAAAGAAGAGCTACCTTACCACGTCGCATCTCCACCGCAAGGAAGTCTGCCTGAAAAACAACAGGGCTTATTCTAATACAGGGCATCGAACATGTAGTTTCTGCTTTGTGTCTTTTAACATGTAACATTGAGAAAGTCTTCCCAGACTCCTGTCCCTACATCCCATATTATGGGAGTTGGCTTTTAGCAAAATCAGGCCCAGTAAGTTTTTACTCATTTTTACTTCTAATGAAACCAAAAAACTCAGCTTATATACAAGTAGGTGAATGTTTTCTTTATAGATATATAAAAACATGTGATGTACACACACGTAGCCATACAGAAATACACAATTCTGAGTGTATGTGAAGTGACCTACCAGTCTATGAAAAAGTACTATCACATTATAGCATGCCACAAGGAGCTAATAGGTGTGCATTTATTAGGATTACAGAGGGAAGGAAGAGGAGGGCAATGTGACAGTGAGCCATCATGCTCCGTTTCAAGTGAGTGGATGCACCATGCTCATGAGGGCCAAATCAAGTACTTTCTCTGCAATACCAGACAAATTGCTTGATATACTCCAGCATGCTATATGAAAGCATCACAGAGTGTTACACTCCATGAAGTTAATGCACAGCACGGGAAAAGGAAGGGGGAGTTTATGACATAGCCAAGAGGCAATGCTGAGAAATCAGGTGTTTTTATTCCCTACCTTTGAGGATCTCTGGAATAATCTAAGGCACAAAAATATTTCCACCCCTAGTGAACACATTTGTCTGCCAGGGGCCTCACCTGGATACTTAGTTTGAAGTCAAGTAGGAAAAAACTTATATATGGTCATTTAAAACATTTTACTACCATCACCTTCAGTAAATGTATGCCAGAAACTTACCTTTCCATTGCTACCCAGATAGAAAAGGAGGTTATCTGGTTCAGCAGTTTTCACATTGAGCGTTAAGGTGTTGTAATTCGTAGATGAAATTTGGGTTTTGTAGGCACGAATGCAATCTCTGTCTGCTGACACTGCAACTTTAATCTGGGGTGGAGGGGGGAAGGAGAAAATGGAATCTAAACGAGACTCAGTGTACACAGCACATATTTCTGGAATATGTACTTAGCTTCTGACCAACAAATACAACCTATTTGCTGAGATACTTTCGTGCAATCTAAGTATTGCTACCTGGGTTAGATCATAGCAATCTCCTAGGAATCACTTGCAAACAGGTTCACAAATAGAAAAGAACAAATTCTGTCATAATTCACACAATTAGGAGATTTGAAGCCAGTAAATTTAACTATTCAAATACCTCAGAAAATAACAATAAATCTTGGGTCAGAAGTATATATATTAGTAAGAGCCACTGCAATAATATCAGAAAATAAAGATACAGAAATTCAAAACCTTTAAAAAAAAAAGGAAACAATTTCTAGTCTACATTGAGAGAAGTTTTTTTTGGTTTTTTTTTAAATTTAAAAGGCAGACAGTCTGCAATAATTCTTGTTATTTCAAAGTTTTACAACACAGTTTGCATGACTATTCAAAAGATACATTTGTGCATATATTACAAGTTAAACTGTTTTAAGATTAAGTAGAGAAATTCATATTCCCATTGTCATACCACTAACTCCTTTGAACACTGTCTAGTATACTAATAGGACAGCGACTCAAGCTAAATGCAGCCAAACTACAAGGAGCTTGTAGCATAATGACAGAAAACCCATTTTAACAACAAAAAAGCCTCAACTTCATCAACTTCATTGAATATGCCTGCAACAACTAAACACATAAAGCACACGTGAGTATGTGCATATGGATAGATATAGAAAGTTTCTCTCATATAGGCAAAGTTTACCAAAAACCAGAACAAACTCAGAATTGAAAAATGGGATTTTGCTTTTACTTCTTTTCACCCCGGCAGGAATGTCTGTAGTTTATGACACTTCAGAAAATACTACTCCCTCTTTTCTGCAGTAGATTCATTAAGCTTCAGTAGACTGTGACAGAGAAGCAATAACCATATAATGAAAGAGATTTGCAGAAAACTGAAAGCCTCTTACTTTTTAAAACAAAACCTCCCTAAACTTTACAATAACATACCTATACTAAAGCCAGAGGCATACCAAATATTACTGAGTGCAAAGTCATTTTCATATTCCCCTTACAGTTTAATGAGGTCCATAATACAGTTGATTGACTTTTATTGTCTTTAAGGTGGGGCAGAGATTCAAAAACAAGTATATTATTTGTCTTAAAAGTATTCTGGGTGCACGGCAGCTTCTTGCAAAGAAGAACATATGGACATGGCAGGGCGTAGATGGCAAATTTATTGTTAGAATCAACAGTCCTGTTAAAAAATTTGTAATGATATTTGATGTTATATGGAGGTATCCCCCATTAATCTCTAAAATAAGCTTAGAAATTAACATCTTGTCCTAAAAAGAATGGCAGCACCATCCCCTCACTTGTCTCTTTTTCACCAAAATACCTCTGTGATTGCTTTCTGACATACTGTATTTCATTATTTTTACAGGAAACAAAAGGAAATAGTAAATAAATTACTGCCTTGCTGTTCTGACAAACTCACAAATGCAGTAAGAAACTTGAAGCTAAAACTATGAAGTGTACCAACAGCCCTGCCAGTATGCTTTTAGCATCAGTCAGTGCTCTTGGACTTCAGTGAGATCCCAGAACAACCAGGTACTTTGACAGTAAGTTTTAGGCTCTTTATCTCAAAGAACTTCCCTGCCAAAAAGTGAAAGTGAAGCCGTTTAAGTCTGGGATGATGGAACTTACAGATGCTGCCTGCTTGCGGGCCTGGCTGATGAGCTCTTTAATTTCAGACAAGTTTCTGTTCAGGTTCTCCTCTAGCATTTTCAAAGGCTTCAGCCTATCCAATAAAAGACTTGCTTGTGCTTCAACTTCTTTAACTTGTTTTTCAGCTATGATTGCTGCCAAACATAAATGAAATTTTGAGGCAGGTTGAAAGAGAAATGTACTTGTTCATTGCTAAAATACTTAGCCAAGGTGGCCTGTTTCTGATCGTTTTGTTTTCAGCAATTTTAAACATCAGTAAGGAATATCCATATTTAAGGGTATCCCATGTGACAGCTTTAGAGGTCTTTTTAAAAGTTAGCGCATCTTTATTGAATTAGGAAGAAACTTTCAGTCCACCAGACTCATATTTAATGCCTATTAAAACTGAATATTGGTACTGCTTCTGCAAGCAGTGACATTTCTAAAGAGCAATGAAGCAGGAAACTTACCAGCTTTTGATGAATCAGTTATAAGTTCACTAGTTTTCCTCAATGTGTCATTAACTCGGGACAACGTAGAGGAAGTATTCAGCAGCTTTTGACTGAAATCCCCAAAGTGACTTAAACCTACCACAGCACTGGTGTTTGCAGACACAGCCAGCTCTTTCACTTCAAGCATGTATTTCCTTGTATCTGAAACACAGTTCCGAGGTTAAAAAAAAATTCACAGCTTTCATACATACCTGGGAGTAATAAAGGCCTGACTTCATAACACCACCATTACAAACATAGTCAACACACTAGAAATGCTGTCAGTTACATTCCTTTCATAGTAAGAGTTATATGTTTGTTCATTTGTATTTTTTCAGTCTGTGAGGGGAGCTCCAAACCAAGACCTACTGTGATCTAACTTTGCTTAGCTGTTGAATGTGCCATGGCTTACAGAGTGGGAAGTTTACCTTCTGTGAAACTGGAGTGCCAGGAGGCTGGTGCAACGCCTCTTGCCCAGTTACTAAGTTGGAAAATGGCCATGGCTATGGCCCTGGACAAAACAAATGGTAAATGTTCCCAAGCTGGTGATACAGATATGGATCTAGCTATAGATGTAGTTATGTTTATTCATACACACACACACAGAGGTATATAATAACAAAATATATTACACACATATATAAATAATAGAATGTGCAGCAATTTTAATTAAGGCTCATCAGTTTAGATTTTCAAGTCTTTTGATCAAAAAGACTTGATTAATCCAAGTTTCAAATTCTAGGAAAACTGTTTTATTTTTCATGACCAGCTCTGAATACAATACAGACACAGAAGGCAGTGATGGGGAACTTGATTCTGCCTATCTCAGCAGGAAGATTATATGAATACATCAGGCTCATAGTGTTTAACTTCCCTAAATAAGTGTTGGCACCCAGAGTCACTAGTCTGAGACTTACATTTTGAATCCTACAGAAAGCTGGTGAGGCAAAAGGTCTATTACACCCTTTGCTTTGGGCTGCGATTACTTATACAGTGAGTGCACCACTCCCAATCTCAGCCTACCCCTTATACCCTCTGTGCCCAGAATAGTGGGAAGATGCTGCAGCTGGCACAAAAGGCCTGATTTAGGTTTACAGGGATCCTTCTTCACCACCAGTACCCTATAGAGGGCAACGTCACCATGAATCTCTGCCCAGATAATAAAAAAAAAAAATAAAAAAAAAATTAAAAAAAAGAGAGAAAACTTCAAGAAATGTAACAACAAAACTGAAATCAAACAATGTTAATCTGTGAGTTAAGGGGAAGAGTCCTATGATTTTAATAATGCCTTAATTTTCAATGTTTAGCTTTAGGTTAGATGATAGCATCCTGCAATTAATATCCAGTGTAACTTTATCACTAATATCACCCTTTAGTGCGAGTTAAGAACTGGAGTCGTAAAATGGGTGTTTTAAAGCTTTGGACTTAGCATTCTAATCTGGACGTACAGTACAGCCCAACAACCCAGGCAGAAGGTCTTTATGAGTGTTTTTCTACCTTAAAAAAACATTATTAAGGTTGGCAAAGTATTTCAGACCCTCTTATTCACAACTTCAAAGACATTTTCTCTATTAGTTTCCATGAACTCTAGGTCTTGCCTTTATCCAAAATAATGACTTTTTTTTTTTAAAGGGAATTCTTTTGTTTTGGAAAAGCACAGAAAGAATGTTTTAATAGGTTAAATGAAGTCAGCATTTACAACAAGAAACCATTTAGATGCAGATAATAAGATTCACAACACAGTATAAACAATTCTGAAACAAGCTATCAAAAGAAAGCAAAACCTCACAGTTCCATATATAAGTCACTCTCTATGTGGGATTAAATATTCTAGGACTTCACTCTCTTCTCATATCAGTGTAATTATATTGCTTTCAGAGCCCCTCCTGATTTACAGCAATGTGAAATGGGAATCAGACTACAGACCTTTTATGATAACCCAGTTATGTTTCATGGGTTTACTAAAAAATGCAAAGTATTCCTTGTAAGGGAAGAGGCTAAATAAGTCTCCAGTATAGGTTATTGCTAAGTCTCTGCAATCAGACAATGCACAGCATTTTATTACAATTGTACTAGACGGTTCTCTAATAAGGAGAATGTCAATATAAATTTCACTTACCATTAGGCAATGCTCTTAGTGTCAACAGGGAATCATTAAGCTGGTTGACAATTTTATCAGTACTTTCCTGAATCTTTTCTACCTTTTTGTTCAACCCATTCAATCCAAATAAAAGGCCTGTTGGAAGAAATAAGTGTGATTTTTCTATGCATATACAAATACCATACAACCCACACAAACCCTATGTATAGGGATAAAAAGCATTCACTTATTTAATAAATGGAAGTTTTGGGGGGGGAGGGTTGTTGTTTTGTTTTTTTTGTTTTTTTTTTTCTCAACAGAATTTGCATTTTACAAGCAGGAATGCAAAATAAATGCAGTATGCACAGATAAGCTCCTGTGGGCACTGTCGCATTCGAAGTTATTCTTTTTGGCCAATTCCATCAGACTGAATTGGTAGAAACATAGTTAGGAAAAGGCTCTAAATTAAAATGATTCTATGATTGTGAACTCTTATTTTTACGATGTCTTCACTTTTTGTGATATATGACAGGAGTCAAAGAAGTGTTTTTCTTTTATTTATTTGTGATCTGTTTGCAGAATCCTCTCACTAGAAATAAAAATATGCAGAACAGAAGGAACAAAAATGGTATGTATTCTGTCCATCTGAATTACATAAAATGCATACATATTTGTAAAGCCATTGATATTAAAAGCAAAGACCATTTTACAGTTATAGTTTATCTCTGCAAAACACTCACTTTCTGTCCAATTTTGCCCAAAATTTCCCTTAGGGTCAACCTCTGCTCCTACACAAAGTCTATGTTCAAAATACTTTTGAACTGCCATGGTGCAGAGTTCAATACCTTGCTGATATCTTTGGAGAAATAAAAAAACAAAAGGATTTTGGAATTTATAGAGGGACACTGAGCCAAAAGGTACTTTGCGCAGACAAAAAATGTTCAGCTTGTTGCTGTATTGCAGCGGTGTAGGAGGAACAAGTAAAAATGATTATGATTTAAATATATCATCCTACATACTTGTGTAATCCATGATTTATTAGATGAAATTAGATTAATGGATTTCTTCAAGAATTATGTTTGTTCTTTGTCTACTGTACAATCTCTAATGATTTAATTCATAAAATTTGGAAAAACCACCATTTAAAGAAAGCATTGCTTGGAGGTAAATGAGGTATAGTGAAGGCCAATTTTTTTAAATGTTTACAGAGAAAAACTGTATTCTTACCCAAAAAAGTAAAGTACTACATGACTTCGTAATGTGTTAATCTTAATTGTATGAAAATATGTATATAGTCATAGTTTTATGCAGTATTTTACCTTAGCTTATGCTCATTAAAAAAAAAAAAACAAAAAAAGCCCCAAAAAACCAAAAAAACCCACCACAAAACAGGATACAGAAAAAGAAATAAAAGCAGAAATGTGAACTCTAAAGAACTGACCATCACTTTTTTTCTTCAGATTTTTAGCTTCATTCTGAAATTTGGAGCTAAGCAGTAGAGTTTCTTTTCCAAGAAGACTGAGGGACTCCTCTGGCTGAAAAAAACAGTATCAGTTGCCACAGGTGAAAAACAAAAATTCAGATGAAAACATTAAGTATCTCCAGATGTCTACTTCAAGTTACTGAACATTCTCGTTATTTATGAGATATTCTATTTATTACCTTATTAAGCATCAATTAAAAAAAATACAAGTTGCAATCATCTGTCCAAGAATGTGACATTGAATCTCTTTGTGAGTTAATAAAAAAAAAAAACCAACTGTGAAACAAAACCTACCAAATTCTAATTTGAACACTGCTACTGATTCAGTGTTGCCTTTTGGAACATCAGTAATTCTAGCTCCAGGCCTACGTAAAAATTCCCAGCACTGAACACTTTAAAGTGAGATAGCTCAAAATTCCAGTCTTTAAAGTGTTCTTTTAATCCATTTCTTCAACTGGAAAATCTGGAAAAGTACCTTGAAGGATTCATGCTGTACAAAGCTTTAATAACACAGACTGCTATAAAATAACATGCAAGCTCACAAGACAATGCCAATTATTTTGATCACTACCATGTGAATGTGTTGTCACATATTTGTTTCTCCAGGCATAATGTGCATGACACTTGTAAAACATATCCCATTCCTTCCTGGGGTTTACAATCACAAAAAGCAGAAAGAGATAAGAGGGGGGGGAATAGAAAAGTATGAAAGTAATAAGGTCAGACTGGTAACTGGTCAGGTCTTTTTAATCTACTGTTTCAATAACAGCCTGATAATCTTACAAGGCAGAGGGATAGCAGATGAGACACAAACATACGTTTGTTATGAAACATCCTTGACCAAGAGAAATATTTGTTGTTGGGAATACCTAGATAGAAATGGAAGAAGGACAGGTCAAATAAAGAGATGGTTGAAGAATTCCAAAGGTGGAAGGGAGTGCCAGACAATTTTAGGAACTTAAGTTCCACAGGAACACTTATCAGATGACTGATATAAAAACTCATAGAATCAAGTACAGTCCAGATAAGCATGCATTAAACATTAAAGAAGAAACAAACAAACAAACAGTAAAATGGTACTGTGGCAGAGAGAAAAGCAAAGTAAACAGAACATGAAATCTGGTACCGTTACTGCTTTGGCATACAGATTCAGGATACGGTATATACTAGTTGGTAGGACAGACGGCCATACATGCCTCCATCAAGACGACTCAAATTTCAGCAAGTGCAAAAACAATTAGGACAAATATTCCAAAATGAGAAAGGGAAAGATGTTAATTAAAATATTAATATTGATACTTACTAAATCCAAGGGGCCATTCACAACTCTAGATGCATCATCTGCCAAACTCTCTGTTCTTTCAATCACACTTTTAACGCTGGAGTGTGTATAGACAGCAGCAGTTGTGTTCAGAGTCACATTTCTTACTTTAGAGAGGCCACTAAATAGGGAATTAACAAGTAATTCTGTTTTCATGAGAGTATCTTAATCAAGCACTAAGTTCCACATCTTCAGTTACAACATGCACATCTTTCTAGAATACATGATGCATTCTGAAAAAAAATGAGCACATCTTGCCCTACGTTACGTAAGGGGCTTTAAGTTCATTATTTTGAACTGAAAAAATCAGTTCAAAGTTTTTAATCCAGCTTTTTTCTATTTTGATCCTTTTTGTTTACGGTCACTTTTTCGGTTTATAAAGCCACTTAGTCACTTAGAACAAACAAATCGCATCACCTAAACAGAACAGAAACGAAACAGGTTCCTAGCTAGAGCTCATAAGCAAAGTAGAGAAATAACAGAATCTAGGAAGAAATGATAAGCATCTGAAAGCCATTCTGTATTAAATTTTGCTTTATTGAGTTTATCTGGCTGCAGTGAAGTCAACAATGTTGCTCAATGTTACTCAGAGCAACATTTTCTGTTCTCAAACTCAAAATACATGTACATTTTCCAATCATACGATTTAACTTTTAACACATATCTGCTGACTTTAAAAGACAAAACAGTAAGAATCCTAGAAGGATTTCTGGGATAGAAGGTTAATTTCCAATGAATTAACTGGAATGAATTCCCAACTTTCAAATTCTAAGAGTGCATTTGAGTGGATTTGAGATTGCAACCCACTCATTTCTGCAAGATGCTTTGAAAGCAACAATAATGGAGGCATAGTACAAATAGTTTCTTGATGAGATTCAGAGATATATTGTCAAGAAGTATTCATACACAGACCAGACGCTTTTCAAGCCATACCATGATATACTCACTTGGCATTTATTAATTCACTAGTTACTGTGTAAGTCAGCCACATGAAATGTCATATCATTTAATAAAGGTACACTGCATTAAAAGTAAAAAGCACTTGAAATGGGGAATAAAAATTGATCATACAATGGTTTGGGTGGGAAGGGGCCTTTAAGATCATCTAGTACAACTCCCCTGCCATGGGCAGGGAATTCCTTCAGTGGATTAAGCTACTACCTATTTAAATTAAATCTGACACTACTGTAAATCTCTCCCAATTTCATATTTCTTGAGTTTATCACCTCTCTAGTGCATCTGCAAGTCTTTGGAATTGGGTGGCATGGTCCTCGGCTCTGTATACCAGGTCAAGCACTCCTCTCACGGACATCTGCATCACCAGCTCATCCACGTGGTGTCGCAGTTTGGTGCTCCATAGGACTAACCCATCATGGTGGACCTCCAGGTTCTGCACAACAAAATGGTTTCCTTTTTTTTTTTTTTCAATAGCAAACTACACCTGATAGTGTCAAAGAAGATGTTAAAACTTAAGAACTTACAGATGTAGAGTTCTTTACATCTTGGGTAAGAGCAGCAGCAGCGTTCACTAGGACCTTCCCTTCTTCAATGAGCATAGTTGAGACTTCTTCACCTTCCTTTATATTTAGCTTTTTGTCCTATAGCATAAACCAAGTGTTTTATAGTAGTCTGTAAAGTCAGCTAGTGCAGATGAGTTCACATAACACATAATCACTTTTTTGTTTTCAAACAGGGGTCTGGTTTCCTTTGAGTTTTTAAGGTATCGCATATATGAACATGTTTAAAGAGGTACAATTTTATTAAAGTCTAAAAAGCAGCTTTTAAACACAATTTCATATTTGATATTTCTTATGCAACAACACTGATTGTCCAGTCTTACATTTAACTCTGCCAGGTTGCTAGAGATAAGAGGAAACAAGCGATTGGTCTCATTCATGTTAGAGAGCGCCTCGTTCACCAGGTCCTGGGCATCTTCCAGTCTGCTGTTGTGCTTTGATAAGAGCTGGCTTGCATCCTTTTTTAGTTCAGCAAGCTCCTGCTGGGGTTTAACATATTCTTTCTGAACCTGGATCAACAGATTTTCTGCAGCTCTGACAAAGAGAGGAATCAGAAAATAAATAAACAGTGAAGGAGAAACCTAGGCATAGATTTCTTGAGGAGAAAATGGGGTCATGTGAAATTAATTTAAATGGATCTTCTTAGAAGGTCTGCAATTTTTTTCTATAATAACATACATACACACAGTAGCTTAGTTACTCATCTCACCACACAAAAAGATGTCTGGCTGGGGGAGAGGGCAGTAATACAGTTCATAAACTTTGTATGGGGTGACTAGAGGGGAAAGGGGCTAGTATAAATCACATTTGCTTGAACTTAATTTGGGACATCCCTCACATCAAAATCTCTGTGAAACATTCCTCTAGAACTGCTCTATATCTTAAAAGTAGTGATTCATATTTTGAATGTAGGATCAAAATGTGAGTTATGAGGATTGACACTGGAAAGAAACAAGTAACCAGAACTGAAAGACATATACTCAAGAGTCCTGGAAAGTTTAAATATCAAATAAAAATGAATAGCCTCATTAAAATGAACACTGAAATAAGTAATCTCTGCACTTAATCTTTTTTAATCAGTAACAGACATTATCTGGGAAATATCAAATCACCCCAAATTTGTCAGTAGTTAATCACTTCAGCTGTTCTATTTGGGAATATCTGGATCTCCATTTGAACACTTTCCAGTATTGAAGGAATTGAACTGAAAATTATCCTGAAAGTCTATCCCTTTGTTTCTCTTCATTTCAGCACATACATTGCACACTGCAGCTCCTGTAATGATACTTTTACATAAACGTTTGTCCCTTTTAATCTCATTTCAAAACATATAGATCTTTAATCAAAGCAAAAGAAACCTAGTTTACTTCACAATTATACACAGCAAAACACATTCCATCTTTCTTACTGAATAGCAGATGTGCATTTGCATCCACTTCCTAAAACTAATTATTCAGAGTCCTTACACTCAGAAGCCATAGCCTTAAAAAAGTTACAAGAATGAAAGTATTTTACAAGACAGTACTGGCTTCTATTTCAGTGTAGAGTAAAAAGGTTCTGTTCCAAATTGTTTGGGAACTTTGCCTTACGTGGCAAATGTGCGGAGACCTCAGTTACGAATGTCGCTTAACAGTATGTCATCACAAGCTCAGTGCACTGTGAGCCATGTGGTAACTTCTGCTCCCTAAAAAATGGACCAGCAAGCTGCTTATTTAAATCAGTTTTGAATTTACAGCTCCATTGCATGATAAATTCTGCAAAGAATCTTATAAATCTTCTTAACTGTCTTCGATCTCTCAAACAACACTTATCAGAGAACTTTCCAAAAATTTCAACAGACTCAAGAATTGAAAAAGTTAATTTACAAATGCCCTGTATAACAGCTCAAAAGATGATGTTGAAAGTCAGAACATCCTGTTACTATGAAACAGGACATTTTGAGACTTTTTTTTAAGTGCAAAAAAAGCTATTTGAAGTTCCTAATAAATATAAGAATAAATGGTACATTTCTAGTCCATTTTCATGTCCATTTAGCTTCTGTACAATTTAATATTCAGCACAAGGACAAGCACTAGTCTGTTGAACAGTCAGACATGCTACCAGCACAAACATTCTATCCTGCCTAATCCAAAGCACTTAATAAAGAAAAGTAAAATTTTCAGAAATGTTCTACTCTGGTCTAAATCTTTGTCCCTTGAAGCCAACGTTAGCAATCTTACAGCTTTCAGTGGGCTAGGGCAATACTTAGTATTTCTGAAGCTGGAACAAAAATTTTGTTGACTGTTGGAACAGTCAATGTTTCATATTGCCAAGTCTAGCAATAAGCACTACTAATGAATACAAAAGCCATTTTAAAATAGCCTTTAACTGGGGAAGAAAATCAAGACAACAGAATACAATCCTAAACAGTGGCCCAGAACACTGAAACAAATGCCTTGGTTTCATTCGCAAATCAATGTGATATATATTCCAGTGACAATAAACTGTCACGTCCTTCAGCAGGCCTGACGTCCTGGGCTTGTAATTGACTGAGACAGTTCTATGATGTCTCCTAGCCAAAAACAACAAGGAGATATGTATTCGGGCCAGATCTGAAACTAACTGAAACAAGTGAGTCTTTTCACTTACTGCAAAGGGAATTTTGTATCACATCCAAATGAACAGGCTTTGGCTATATTAGTATCACGTGGGATGCCCAAATATCTTCAAATTGTAACTCCAAATTCAGAGTTCATATAGCTCTGCCTGGGCTAGTTATCCATCACACTGCCTCTTATTATGGCACAATGTTTCTCCAGATACCTCTCCAAAAAGCAGCATTGCATAGTATAGACATATGCAAAATAAAGTTTTCAGTAGAACAGGCTTACTTTAGGACACTGGTAGCATTATGGTGCTGTCGAACAAAATCTTTCTTGCGCAATGCATCCAAAAGGGCAGAAATATCATCCTGCAGGCTCTGAGATGTAATATTTGACAGCGGGAGATCCAGGCCCAGTGTTTCATTTAGTGACATAGCAACTTCAGCAAGTACTAAGTAGGAAAGTAAACAATTTAGTCATACCATTAAAAAAAGAATATATGTGAACCCCCTCTACAAACTGTAGCACTTTCCATGTAAATAGTTCTTGAAGAGTTGCGAAGCAAATACCCTTCTAAATTCTGTAAAGAAATGGAAATATCTTAAAAGCAGGATACCTTTGATAGTTGTATGTACTGTGTCAATAAATCCAGCCAGTTCTTGACTTTTATTCCTGGTCTCCTGAGTCACTGTGTTAAGCTGCCAAGCTTTTTTCAAAAATCTAGACGACTAGAATAAAATCAGAGATAACTTTTGACAGTTCTCCTAAAACACTGATTAATTCATGACATTGTCTGTGGTTTTTACACTTTTTTCCCCAATATTGAGAATACTTTGTGAGAGGAAACAATGTTTTTTGATAAGGTAGACCTAGCTGATTCATTAATTTCTGATGCTTCCATGCTTGCAGATGCCTTAATTATATTGAAAGTTCCAGCCTCTGATACCAATGAAGAATTGTGTTATCAATCATTTTCATAATCAATAAGATCATAATTACCAAAGCTATTCCTTTAACAACATAACTGTTACATATTTTTTTTTAGCTACAACTAATGTATCTTCAGAAAATCACTCTTCTGGATACTTCACTATTAGTAATAACAGCATTGTTAGTGCAAGCACGTAGTTAGATTACATCTACATGGTCAGAAAATTATAGGTACATATGGTCAGCAAATGAGATTTAATGGCTGAAGTACTATTGTCAATTTTCTACCTACAATTTTTCTTGTGTTAAAACTGAATAAAAAATACAAATGTTTCATGTGGATTTTCAACAGATTTCTTTATGCTGTGATCATTTTAAACATAATACTATAGATATCAAAGACTTTTTGGTGAATATTCAGCTATGACATAATTTTGAATAACTGGAATGTTAAAACCAGTAAGAAGTATCTCCCTTTCTGCAGTTTTAAGGCCTTAAATGATCACAGTACAAAAAGCTTCTGAACTTTAACAGAAACCATGTAAATCTCCTGTACAACATCATAAAACACTGTAGTTTGCAGAAGAATTCCACAGACCAATTAACTCCCCTCCTCTGAAAGACTACAGAATGGACTGAATTCTTTCATTGAACTCTGAAGTTTTAAAAAAACTTCTAAACAGCTCTCTGGCATTTTTGTACCATGCTATGAAATCTCAAAGGTTTTCTCCAGAAAGGCTAAGAATAAAGAAGCCAGCACCTACCTCTTCATGCAGCTGATCAATTCCTCCTGATAAACTCAGAAGGCTTTCTTTTGCTGTAGCTAATGAGTAAGTTTGATCTTCTCTAGGAACTATAGACCCCTATAAAAAACAAGAAGAAACAGCACACTGTAATTTGAAGACTTTGTTGTGTGTCCAGAAAAGTTCTGGGAAGAAAATAACTATGCATACTATTTGGATTATTTACATGTTTTAAATGACTGATTTGCAAAGCACATAAGATGACATGAAGTAATTACATACATACAGTTCATGCAACAAAGTGTAATTTCTTTAAATAAGGAAACAAGGATCTAGCCATGTCATACTTTCACTCGAGTAATAAGAAGGAAGCATAATTTCTGGTTTCCTGATTCTCAGTTTCACTACAGTCTGAGCTGCCCAAATAAGTTACTTTGGGAAGTTCCAAGGCCCATCAAATTAAATGCTTCCATCCAGTCCCACAGCTGCTACTGTTTCGGCAGCTGGTCTTGTTGAAACAGCTGCATCTAGGGTGTATCTGTGAGGGTGACCCTGGAGAGGTCTCTGTTTCTATGTCAAAACCCAGTGCATGGCACGCAGGAGGTCAGGATTTTGGCCCTCCAGACACGATAAGGTAACATAAACAGCCCTGTGGATCCTCTCACCAAGAGAGAATAATAGGCTGTATTTGGCTTCCAGGTCACCTCAAAACTGCTCTATACAGCAATAAATAGGCCATTGTCCCCAAGTGTATCATATTTGATACAGTCAAGGCCTGCAACAGAATACTACTTCTCTAAAGATGCAAAGAAACTTAAGGCATCTCTTACAAAGAGAGCAAGTCTGGGAAAGGTTATTTTTAGATTTCAGATGTTTCAGAGCCAATCACTGTAAATACCATAGTAAGTATTTAAAAAGTTGGGCGAAACAATAAGTAATACACAGGATTATTGAGCAGCCTTGTGTCAAGTGGAAATTTCAAGGTCTTTGCCTCAGCATGAGGAAAAGAACAAGTGAAAGAGAGACAGAAGCTGAAGCCCTTGAGTCTCCTGGGATAAAGCACAGCAAGGTTTCTTTAAAAGCCCAGTTCAAAAACCCAGAATGGGACAGCAAATATGTCTAGGTATGTCAGGAGTAGTAAAGCCGGAGGCTTTAACTAGAAAAACAGAACTACTGAAGTCCTCAGATGGATTGGAAGTGCAGAAGCAATGAGGAGTAGATGATCTGATCTGATAACTCTCATTATTGAAAGGCCTGCACCTAGTGCATAGAAAAGAGGAAATACTCAAGTTCCTGAGTGACCAGCATGAGGCAAGGACACAGTACCATGCAGGGGACAGCCCTTCACGGAAGAGCTGTAATTCACATAAACAAACTTGGGGATTTTCTGGCTCCCAGCTACAGTTACTTTGGTACAAGGCAAAAGGGAAGGTAATCTTTGATTAGCCAGAAAGAGGGTAGTACCTGCTTCCAAACAGAGAAAAATTACAAGACTACCAACCTACCCTCAAGATTAAGTTGTTTAAAGAACATCGTGACCTTACATAAACAGAAATGACACCATAGTCACAAGAGGTTTTATATCACTTTTAGCATACCACTTCCAAGAGAGTGACAGCTGGCTTTGATTTAATGTAAAAAAATATATGTACTAAAGGAGAAACTTAAACTCCTTTTATTTTTACATAAGATTTGACTTCATTTCATAATTAAAGTGTTAAATAAAAGCTACATACTGAATAATGTTTATAGTCCTAGAAGATGATGCTCCTATACAAACACAAAACAATTACAGAAAGCAAGTCAGTTGTATCCTTAAACTACTACAATAATTCATTATGTTTATGCCTTATGACATAAAGGAAGGGAAGCATAACTGAAGCTTTATAACTAAAAGGTTAGCAACTAAAACTAAAGGATAAGAGCATCTCTACTGAAGCATAAACATGTAAATCAATCAAGTTTGCCTTCAGATATTGTAATTATTAACATTTTGAAGTACATTGATTGGAATTCAGTCTGCCTTATATCTTAACATCTTAAATAGAAGAAATTTTAATTCAAACTCTTAATTTGCCAAATTCAGAAGAACAAGAAGGCTCACATTATTTTGATTTTGTTGTGATATGGTGAAATACAAAGTAGATGGCTTTGTTTCTGTCTTAGAACATGTCTTGCTTGACTTATTGCTGAGCAGAATCTTATCAATAAATGTGCATATTTTAGTGGTCATTAAGTAGGAAAGATTCTGTTTATCTCTAGCTTTGTGCAGAGACCACATGAACTTAATCCTCAGCAACAACAAATGACCTTCTAGAACCACAAAATGTGGTATTTCATGCTTTGGTTAAGGGGAAGAGGAGCTGGAAGGATAGTTCACCACAAGCAGCCTGAAAGTGTCTAACACTTAAACATTCTACCTGGCTTTTGTGTCCTGAGACGGAGGACAGAGTAAGGCACTTGGATTGCCACACAACCAAAAGGAAAGCAAACCGCTGCATCCCAGGCACCCTGGCTAATGCAGAAGCAGCCTACCACTCTAGGAGAGTACTAGGGGACCCTAGGGGAACAGCCTCAAGATCTATGTCTTAGCAGCTCTTTAGCAAAGGGACCAAAAAGGGAAAAGACCTGGCCTGATGTTTCTATTTCACTGCTGAAAATTATTTCCCTTGCTTTCAGTAGGTCTGGGCCAGTCTTAGGGATGCACATAATCCATATCCACATATATATAAGCACATTCAATAATCACAGTGCTGACTGAAAAATATATTCATCCATTTATTTAAATGCTAGTACAACAAATGAAAAGGAAGTAATACAGGCAGCTAAATAACTTAAGGTATATTTCTATACCAAACATAATGGTCTTAATCTGGTATCACTTACACATACACACATTCAAGCCATGAATTTCAGGAGGGCTTCTGTTAAATTACTGGCACACGTGAGTGGCTGCAAGTTTTGCTTTAAAGGTGTGACTAAGTATTTCTACTCTTCGTGCATTCATTTTACCTTCAGATGTTTTGTTGCATTCTCCAACTCTGACAATATCCCATAGGGCACACGGGCAACACCAGTGAGGTTCATTGAAAGTATGGCCTTGTTGAGATTATCCAAACTGTTTAACAGAACTCCTGTGCAGTTGTCATCACAAGCTAAATAAACCATTTTAAGAGAAGGAAGCAATATTAGTATTAAAAAGAAGCCACCTAATACTGAAATTTATTTTGATTTACACAGTATGTGCCTTCACCTTTTGAGTTAAGAGTGATTAAGTATAATAATTTCAAGCATACATATTTGTAGTATTGCCCTCCCCTTCCTGCACCAAGACTGGACTTATTTCAAACATACTCTCCTTAGCTTAGCACACATTCAAGCCTTATTGATCCTGCTGCCTATTGAGCTGCTTGCTGTATTATAAACTTATTGAGCCTATTTAGCTATATTGCTATAAATCCAGGGTGATGCCACTGACACTCACTCAAACAGGTTAGAAAGAGAGGAAATTCAAGCTTATAGTGAGTGGTGTAATTCCATTTATTCCTTGGGTTTTTGGTTTTGTTTTTTTTTTTTTACTTATACAAAGCAAAATCTGAGCCCTAAATCCCAATTCATTGTAAAAGCAGATTACTGTACTTGCTGTGTCTTTCTGCTATCCACCCTCTCATAAGGAATTACACGACTAATTATTGGTGGAGAATGCCTACATATCCAGGATAACTCCAAAAGTATTACTACAGCAACCTCACATCCACGGGTCAACACAGGAATTCAACATTTTCAAATAAATAAAGGTATGCTACAGACAGCAAAAAAGTATTAAAATTATCTTTCCTTAAACTTGTTTGTAACACTAAATAAGTCATTTTAAAGATTAACTGCTTGTCTGATGTTATGTTGGAAGGGACATTTGGAGATTATCTAGTCAAGCCGCCCCCCCGCCCCGCCACTTTTACATAGATGTTAAGTTGTTAAGATTTCTTTCCTTTCATAGAAAGAATAGGGCCTGGCAGCATAAAAATATTCAAGGAATAATCACATGCACGTAAATATCAATGAAATAGATGAAAACCCACTGGGAAAGTAAACAATTTAAAAAACACCTACAAACACACTTATCTTCCACAAGAAGATGTCTTGGTTCACACTCCTCACAGAGCTGTCCTGTGACACCTTGCTTACAGAGGCACTGGCCAGTTGCACGATCACAATTAACATGAACAGAGCCAATTGGATTGCACTGACATGGATGACAGCTGCCACCAGGAAGCTGAGGGTCACCATAATAGCCAAGAGAGCACCTACACAGGGAGGAATGGGACACTGAACATCAGGGGATATTCGTCATGAAATTAGATGGTTTATTTCTTTTTGAGAATCACTGATTTAATTAGTTTTTTAATTAATGGCTTCTTAACAGTAACTAACACATCACTAAGTCCTTGAGCACTCATTCATATATTTATTTATGAACACTGAATAATATATTCGGAGTACAAATATGGCTCATATTAATCAAACTGTCCTTAGGAATTAGGGATAAATGGCGACATCGTGTGTAACTCACCTTTCACAGTACTGTCCTTCATATCCTGGGAGACAAGCATCACAGTGGTAATCCTGGACACCTTTCAGGACGCAAGTGGGACTAAAACTGGAAGAAGGATAAACAAATACCTGCTAGCACATAAATGGAAGACCATACAAAGACAGAGAACACTTTAAGCCACAGGTTAAAACATTGTAAGCAACAGCATCCTATGCTCAATCTGATGCAGTGCTCTAGAATTTTTACTTTAAATTATTTGTTTCTTAAAAAGTTTGCTTTCCCAATGAGACTCCATTACTGTATAACATGCTAAAGCACCTTATGGCCTTCCTTTTAAAAATTAAGACAACAAAAATCGGATGCTGCATGATATGGCTACAGTATATATCTAACCAAGACTTGCATGAGAACATCAGAGTTGCTGGACTCTCATTCTCATTCAGTTATCCAAAAGCAAACAACAAATATGCTTTTCAAGCTTCTGGAGAAAAAACAGCCTGCACAGCATTTTGATTTTCAAAATACGAAGTTAACTGTTCCTCTACCAAACAGATGTATAAATTTCAAACAGAAGAGTACTTGTACTTCCCCTAGGATTGATCTCATGAAAAGTTCCTGCATTGACTGGAGGTGGCCTAAATCTTTGTAAATACAAAAACATTGTTTTTCAAATGAAGAAAAAGAGACCCACATTTGAAACTAAAATGTGTCAGAGCAACTTACTCTATTATCTATAAAACATTCTATGTGGCTGATCTATTCTTAGAGAAAAAATTGACTTATCTATCAGTTAAACTTTTTATTTTAAAACCTCAGAGTTACCAGTAGCTGTGAACAATTCAGAATGTAAGCTCCATTTACTATAATAGGTAGCTTTCAAATGTCTAAAAATTAAGGACATGTAACGACAATTAACTCCTTTTGTCATAGTGGGGGGGGGGGGGCGGGGGTAGGTGGGACATACAGCACAAGAAATCTGGAATGCTAAAATGTATATTGGATTTAATAAATTCTGGTTACCTAACAGGGTTGGCTCTGGGACAGGCACAAAGAGAGCAGTCGTTGACAGATCCAATTACTTTCCCATAGTAGCCTGGGGCACAAGCGCTGCAGTAATCACCAACTGTGTTATCTCTGCAGTTCTGATGATACACAAAAAGGAATTCAGACAGTTTAAAACAACAACAAACAAGAGGAATTCTATCTTCCCCCCAAGTCAATAAACGTATACAGTTTCCAACAATCATCTCTAAATGTCACTACCCATTGGTCAGCATTCTCTGAGTGGAGAAACCTTTTATGCAAAAATAAGCAGAATGCCAGCATATTTTCTCTTATGTGAATGGCCCCTCAGGCAGGCTGATCTAATTTCTGTTCTAAATTTCCATTAAGGTTTATGTGTTTCTGCTTCTGTTAATCCAATTCAGTCCAGGAAATCACAGTACAAAGCAAAAAATCCTCAGAAAAAAGAAGCAACTGATGGAAAAATGAAACAGCATACCTGGTTGAAAAATACAAGTTTCAATGTTTCAGCAAATGCATTTGAATGCTATAAACCAAGGACCATCCACAGTTAGGATTCACAGACACTACATTTAATTTGTCAACAGTACCGATCAACAGCCAGTGCTATTAATATTAAAACACTAAATTGGTATTATAAACATAATTTAACTGACTAATCCCCTAAGTGAATAAAATTCAGTTTCTCCTTTTTTTCCCCCCTTTTTTCTTTTTTTCCTTTTTTTTAAATTCATATTCTTGCGAGTGTGTATATTTTAGACACTAGTTGAAGACAGTAAGCAGTAGCAATGAAGCCTCCTATTGTACAGGAGGCAGAAGTCAGAGGTGAAAACCATCTCTGCTGCCTACACTACTCAGCCAGAAATGTCTAAGCAGTAATCTCAACACATAGATGACTTGCCACCCCTGCAACGAGAAGCTGAGAGGAAGGATGATTAGTGTTCACTAGTGTGAAAGATCTATGTGTTTTGGCCTTGTAGAAATGAGAACCACAGTTATTCCTCATGAGATACATACTCTAAGACAAACCCGAAAGCAAAAGAATGGTTTACAAAAGCCTGAAGGACTAAGGAAACTCACTTTAAAAACTGACTTCAAGAATGAATTCAGCAGAAGTTGACTTTGAACTAACCAACTCACCATTGGAAAAATAAAGCAACTGAAAAAAACTTTAGGAAAGAATATTGAGCCATACCAGAGAACTGGTATGTGCCTTATTTGGTTAGCTGAGAACTTGCTGTCAACAGGGCTGTCAGCCCACAAGAGAGAGGCAATGTGTTAGTCAGATGTGGCCCCTCTTTGCAACCTTTGGTATAAAGTGAGAGAAGTGAGCAATTAACTTAGTTGAGGCATATCCTTATACTACTTGAATCTCTGGGAGTTAAAAAAGCCTCACTTAAAGCTGCCCAGAGGAGACTCTTCCTGAGACACAAAGAATTTTACTTTGACCTAGTCTGTGGCATGGTATGGCTTACTGCTTCCTTTACTTCTTTTTTGTGTGACTAAGCAGACCTTGGCCAGACCAAGGACAGAAGCTCAAAAGGTCTCACAAAAAAACAGATAAACTGAACTGATACATGAGTTATTTTTAAAGTAAAATTAAAACTAAAATAATCAATGGTTTTTAACATGTTAGTGTCCAAAAAGCTTGATAATTTTACTGAATGGACCCTAAGGGAAATACTACTCAGATTTTCCACTTTTTGGAGTTGGGGGGGAAATTATAATTTATCCAAATAGTACAGCCATATACTTCTCACAAAAACTCCTTTCATAGGTTACTGCCATTGTATGCTCAGGTGAAACCAATAGAAAAATGTATAATTGTACATACCAAGCACTTTCCAGTTTCAGGATCACAGGTTTCACTATGGTTGTTGCACTGACAAGGCACACAAGGTGCTATCAGAGTGTGAGGCTCTTTTACACTGAGTTCTATATGCTCTCCCCTGTAGTATCCTGGAGCACAGCTCTATTTGTAAGGGGAGTAAAATAAAAAAAAATTATATACAATCACAGCTATCAACAGTTACAAACAATTTTAAAAGCCATTTAAGTAATCTTTTTTATTATCTCACTATTAGACACACAAAAAGGATTCAAGGATTCTGTACCTGACAGGACAATCCAGCATAACCAGCAGGACATCTACATTGCTCTACAAGATGAGCTTTAGCTCTGCCTAGATGCATTTCTTCAAACTTCACTGCAATTTCCATTGAGATATTTGCAATTCTACAAGATATATGCAGAAGAGACCATGAACATCTAGAGAAGTCCTAGCACCAAGACTGAGATCCAAACATTTTTATGCTTCAAGGTCAGGGCTACAATACATAATCTCCCATGATCCCCTTTTGCCCATGCAAATATCTCAATAAAATCTGAAAATTCTTTACTTATTTACGGGATTTCAGGAAGTACAATAAACAAATCAGAAGTACTTCAAATTAATACAGGTTGATTCCCATTGGTCTGCAAAACTTGACAAACCCACCATGCAAAAGTATGTATTTCTGTCGCAGAAACACTAGACAGAAATACATCTGTTTTGTCCCACAGATTTTTGGACAGAGCTAACAAAAAGAGAGTTGAGGGCATGTGAATCAAAAATAATCCCAAATCTGCAGGTGGAACCACACTTCTTCACAGCTGTGAAGATGTACATATACTGGGTTTTCATTAGATGCATCTCTGCTTGCCTTGCTAGTTTCCAAACTGACAGATGAAATGACCATATCCTATCTACTCCCTCTCATTAGTAACCTAGTTCTGTTCAAAATCGCAGTAAAATGCTACCATTCTGAGGTCAGAATATTTTACTACCACTGCTCAAAGTGCATAAAGCTAGAGTAGAGACCTAGATTGGTACAAACCCAAGAACTCAGGGGACCATGTGTTTCAATTGAAAAAAACTAAAATTTCAATTCACGTAAAAATAAGATGGGCAAGAAATAATTTAGAAAACATCTAACTGTATCACCCATCCTGCAGAACACTGCATCAGCCTGTAAGGCTCTGTGCTTCTTTAGGGGCTTTTCTATGAAAGCAACAGAGACATTTAGTGTTTCACAGAAAGAATTAAAGAGAGATTCTGCTGCCATTAAAGGTCATAAATGCTTTCTTATAAGAGGAAGAACAGAAGTTATAAGTAGGGAATTGGAAATTTCTCTAATTTGAGTTAAATCTTTACTGTATAGCTCAATTGGGACTATTTCTAGGTTACATTACAGTAAATGCAATATAATAAGTAAATGCAATAAGAAATTGCTTTACCTGCTTTGCTGTAATCCTTGGCCATAAGCTGCCTTGATAAGGACATATTCAACATTGCTTAGCACAGACATGAAGTCAGAACGTAAGACAGGCTCATCAGACACAGAGTTAAAATACTTCCAAGAATCCTAAGGAAACATAACACATTATTAAAACCATGAGTGTTCAAGCTCACTTCAAGGTAATGCTCTGTTCCTCCTTACATGTTCTTTCAGAAATGCAGTCACAGTGACTATGTCTAAAATGTAGGTCCCAGAAAATCCAAAATCTTGCTCCCTGTTAGGAACAAGACGTGGTTTTATATCATTTCTCTCCTCCTTCTCTGCACTCAACCTCCATGACCAGTTTCTACAGGAAAGCAGTCCAGGCCTGCATGGCACAGCTTTTTCTGGCTAGATCTGGAGAACCCAGACAGCCAAAAGACCAGGACTTCACAGCGCTCATTATATGTGCAGTTAGAAACAGCTGCTGTTGTGTCCTGCCTCCTGTCAAGAAGAAAGACTAGACCTCACCTCAGCCCCAGTCAGCAGAGAGTCCCAGAGACCAAAGGAGGTCATCATTACTTCCTCTGAAATTGTCCAGTGGGCACTACTGCAGCTTACTGCTCCTGCTAGGCTGATTCACATCCCATATGATGCTCCTGGGCTCTGAGTGTAACATACATGCTACAAAATTATGAGACTGCCTGAGAGTGAAAATACCTGGCTGCCTGATTTATCACTGAAATCTGTGTTTGAAAAGCTTGCTGCAGCAACACCTTCAGCACTTCCAAGAGAGGAAACAGTGTTAAAGTGTTATTTGTTGCTATAGCACAATATTCCCAGCCATTTTTTCCCCTAAAATAGATGCATTTTAATCCAAGCGCTCTATTTACTCAACCTATTTGAAATCAGATACGCTTTTTTTGTATTAAATATATAGAGCTTTTCTATAAAAGCTCATAGAAGAAAGGAAATATTTCCACACCAACGTTTTGGCTTACCTCCTTCATTTCTACTTCCTTGTCAGTTCTTACTCCATTTTCTGGAGAAGGAATGTCTACATAGATGACCAACTTGCTGGTGTGACCTCCTTTCATTAGAATCTGTGGCTCAAAATTCGAGGTTCCAAAGCCATCCAAAGCATAAAAAGCAACAGTATATCTCAGCTTCCCTCCATAGGCCATGAGCTGTTTGGATAAAAAAATATTACTTTTATTTATTCGAAGGTTAGGGCTACTAGCTGAAAATATTTTAACATCATCGGAAGATTTGAAAACTGTCAGTTCTTTGAAGAATTGGCAATAAAACATGAAAATTAGCTTAAACTCAGCAGTTTTTGCACCAAGGTCAAATGCATATTTCTAAAAAGCAGTCTCAGTTTCTTCTTTGAGGCCCTTTCAAGGTGTGCACTCAATTTTCATTTAATTCCTAAGCAACAGAGATTCCATGATCTATATACTGAATCTAGCATCAAGGTTCAAAACTCTTTCAGGTATCTAAAGTAAAATTGAACACATCACTCTTTCCCCCCCATACAATCTCTAAAGAGTAACATGGTAATCAAATATGGGTGTTACTGATTTACAGAGTCAAGAAAAATCTCGTTAGGAAAGGGTAATGAACATATTGTTTGTGCTTGCTATAAATAAGTGCAGTCACTGAATATTTATAATAGTATGACATACAAGAGTAGAACTAACACAGAAAGAAGTTATCTAGATAAAGTGACTATTATACAATAAAGGAGTGACTATTAGACAATAAAGAAATTACCTACAAAACATTCTAATTATTTAATGATCTTACCTGGTCTCCCTGAAACTGGTCTGGTAACCTCCAGTAAAATGTTTCTGTATTTAAGTATTTTCTGACTATGGCAGCATCCAGTAAAACATCAGGAAATTGCAAAAATACTCCTTCCACTGTTCCAGTCAGATTACTTTGAGCTACTACATGCAGAATGGACTGATCTGGAATTAAGGTTATCTGCAACGCAAAGAGCAAAAGATTCATTCAACAAAAATATTCTATCTCAGTGTAATATACTGTTAACAGTTTTAGCTGCTTTGAGATAGTCAATAGTACATCTTAGAGTAATAAATGCCCAAACCAAAAAATTGGGAAACATGTTTGATATTTATTTTTTTAAGAAGCAAAGAGTGAAACACAAGGTTTCAGAAATAAGACTATGACTGCTTGCCATTTGCTTTCTTTTTTGTTCTGCCATATGCCACTGCCTCCAGAAGCTAGCCAATTACATTCAGCCTGATTCATGAAATGTATGCAACCTTAGGCACACCAGTGTGGTACCTAACATTAGGATAACACCAGACTGTGTCTGTATATTTATGTCACGTCACTTACAGGAATTCTCACATGATCTTCTAGTTCTGAACAAAATGTAGACATCCCAAAACAGAAGCACGGAGTACAACCTAGTGCATTGTTAGCAGACAGAGCAAAAGTTCCAGGTTTACACTCACTGCATTGTAGACCAAATACATTTTCCTGGAGGAAATAAAAAAAAATTAAAAAAACCATAACAGCATAGTCATGTTACTTTGCTAGCTGAATGAAAGATGGTTCTTTTTGGAAGAAAAACTAGTTGCTATGTAAACTACATAACAGGAATTCAATTATTATATCTATTCTTTTTTACTATGCAGTACATTTTTTTTCATTATTTTCCAGTGATGTTTGTTTTAAAAAAAAAAAAACAAAAAAACCCCCCAAAAAACCCAAAAACCAAAAAACAAAAACAAACACCACCAAAACCCACAGAACATTCAAGCTAAACTCATGTATTTGAACTTCTAGTAAAAATTAGCAGCTATACATTTCCATTTAAGACAGAAAAATCTTGGGTGGGGTTTTGTTGGGGTTTTTTTCCCCCATCTGGAAAATGGGCTCTCAGAGCCACAGAAACTGCTCAGTATCAATACAAATCAGAGGACCTATTCCCAAGCATCTGTTTTTGCACTTAATCCCAACTGGGAAGTCCTACTTGAAGAAACACCCAAAACTACAGTCAGTGCCCACTGGCACCTTTAACCAGAAGATTAGAGAGAGACCTATGAAGGCATACATTTGTTGCCTTGAATTAAGTTGTTTTCTATCACTCAGTCTTTCAGGAACAGATTCCCACCTTTTCAGAAAAATCTATACTACTAAATCTCTGTATTTAATATTTTCTTTTTTTGATACAAGAACGTCAATTCAGACTTCACTACTAGCAATATACACAAGTTATTCTTGAGCACTACCTTTGGTTATAGCATAGGAAACAAATTTGAACTTTCAACATAACCACGTTTTAAAAAAAATGTTGAGATTCTCCATTTTGTATTTATTGGTTTCTTCCTATCATTATCATCTGGATTTTCAAAAGAGCAGGCTACATCATCTGAATCAATGTGCTGTTCCC
Source organism: Harpia harpyja (assembly GCF_026419915.1). Lineage (NCBI taxonomy): Eukaryota > Metazoa > Chordata > Aves > Accipitriformes > Accipitridae > Harpia > Harpia harpyja. The sequence goes on along the minus strand of NC_068944.1, from coordinate 21,703,148 downwards.
AAACCTAACAAAAACATGTGTGTATGAGCTGAAAATACTTCTCTGTATTTCATTTTTTCCATTTGTATAATGAGGATAAGAATACAATAGCTTTTTCACTGGAGTCTTCTAACATTTAATTAGTTGTTTAAAATACTTTCACATCTAGGATGGAAGAAGCTGTAGAAGCGCTGTCTATCTAACTCTACACAGAGAATGAAATAATTCATTGCCAAAACACCATGTAGGGAATTTATGCTTTTCAATTAAGAAAAAAACAACCTTTTTATCAGAGATTGTCTGCTCAGAAACATCAAGATGATATCAATTAATGTGACCTGCACTTGGAACTGTTGCAGCAAAGTATTCGTAGATCTGTGAAGAAAGTTTTCCCTAGCTTGAGGTAGAAACATTTTCTCTGTATTGCTCATTGCATCAGAGTACTTATCTGTTACGGTTGGTTCTTCTCCAATGTTCTATGTGTACTGAAGAGAAAAACCACTTTTAAATAGCAACTAAGAAATAATGCATATGAGTTATGAATTATTATTACTGGAACTATTTGCAAGGCAAAATGCAACTGTAGAAAAAAACCAGTGGGATAAATAAAACACATAAAAATTGTACCATTAAAAAAGGTTCAAACAGCATTGTTCTTGGCATCAGAAGGCATTTACATCATACAGAGAAATATAGTGACACTGAAGTCACTAGCATCATTCTCGTGTATTTAACAAGATTTTAAAAAATTTTGCCCCAGAACTCATGACCAGTGCTTTGTCCTATTCAAAAGGAGGCAGGCAGAAATCTAGGACCAAAAGGAAAAGCAAGACAAATGCATCCTCATTCATTTCTACCTTACAATATTAATTAATGAAAAAGAGGACTCTGAATGTATTACAAGAATGATGTTGTTACAGAAATTCACTTAATACAGAGTAAACACATGGATCCTACATTGAGCAAATGCAATCTATTTGAATTTAGGACTGCAGTGAGACCATAATTGTGAAATATGGCAAATCCTGTACAAGACTAGAAAGACACCAGCCATTTTTTCTATCAGATATACAGTGGCCGTTTTGCAAACTTATCCAGGAGTTAGCATTCGTCAGGTAGAGATGACTTTTTGTGACTAGGCACACAATGGGTCTTGATCCTGACTTCTTAACACATATCCACATCAAATTCCATGAATTCTGTCTAAAAGAGAACTACAGTACTGTGCCGCAATAATTTTATGACCACAAACTAGAAATAAAATTACCTGGCTACATAAAACAAAACAAAGGGAGGTAGGAGAGACAAACTGTCTAGTATTATGACAGGAATTTCTGAGAACAGAAATAACAATGCCATGTTGGTAATGTTGCTATCTCTTCTGCCTACAGCTGTATTGTGTCAGTCTACACTGGGGAACACCATCTCACAGTTTTTAACCCTGCTGACTAATAAGACCTGTTTAGCACTAGCACAGAAAATCCTTTAGGGGTGATTTAGGTGTACTTGGAAATGTCTTAAAAAACAGATGCAGACTGCCTTTTGAAGTCCTTTCAGCCCTACACCCTCCATGACTTTATGTAATAAATGTCCAGAAAACCTCAATGCTGTCCCAAAAGGGTCTGAATACTTCAGTACCTTGCAGGTACAGATGCCAGTTTCTTCTTCACAACCACAAAGTCCTTCAGTGTCATCACACATCTCTGCTTCGGTTCCACTCAAATCACAGTCACAGGCAACACAGTCCGGGTAGTCCCTGTAGCCTAATGCACACCTGGAACAGTCTTGTCCTCCAAATTCAACTTTGCACTGGCATTGACCTGTCAATACATCACACTGGAGACTGGCTGAACCAGTGTTGCTACAGTTGCAAGCCTTAGATGAAAAGAAGAAATGTTCATAAACAGCAGATCATTAAAAACAATTTTGTTACAACAGAAACAGCACAGTAAATTTAGAGTGGCCCTTAAAACTCAGTGTTTGTCAACAATTACTATACAATAATAAAAGGGAAGAACTTCCACATAGAAATGGGGTTGTTGGGTTTGTATTTGAACAAAGAACTGCATTTCCAGTAAACAGTGGATGGCAAAAAGTAAGAAGCTTTGTTGATTCCCAAATCTAGGTTGAGAATCAAAGGAGTTGAAGGAACCTTGTTCTAGAAAAGAAAATATCCAAAAGACTTTATTTAAAGAGAGCAGCAAGTAAATTAAAATGTTATATAAATGTTGGATGAAATAAATCTGCAAGTACAGTAATTTTATAAATATGATAAAAAGAAAAATTGTAACACTGACATTCTTTTAAGATTCCAAGAAGTATTAACAGGGTCTACATCTTGCTCCAGATTCATTTACTATTTGATGAGGAACCGAGAATCAAATTGCATCCAAGGGTGGGAAGCTCAGCATACACTGCAGCTCAGTACCAAAGCAATACTGTTCCCCAGAAGAGCCCATCCTTCATTATGTAATCAGTAATATGAACCATATTACAAATATGCAAAGTGGATGTACTTAATTTGTCATTCTTTTTTGAAGTAGACTGGATCTAATCTTCAGTCTTAATTTCTTATCTGTGGTTACTTAACAAGTCCAATTTTGCTCTGTGGTTATTTCTAACAGTGCAGGCAAAAAGTACATTCCACCTATCATCACCTGAGAGCATTTTCCCCGAGTCTTCTTTCCTCATCATCTCCCTTTGAGATGAAAAGCCTTACTTTGTAAAGCACTCTACACAAAGACCCACAAAATCTATTAGCATCACTATTTTTCCTTTAGCATTCTTCACAAGATTGCTGCTCACCATTAGTACTCTTTGTATTAAGCAGTTTTTACTCTAGTTGCAAGCACTAGGTACTACACTGCCTAGTCCAATACACTTTATGACCAAACAAGTTGACAGCTTTGGCTCCCAGCTACCATTAAAGGTCTACAGCTCTTAACATCAAACCCTATTTTAAGAATCATAATAATAGAAATAATTTACATGTACTTCAATTTCTATCTATATGTGATAAAGATACGCAAGGACTCTAAGGTACAATTAACCATGCTGCAGCACACTTGAAAAGGGTTGTAAGCAAACCATGACTACAGCTCTGCTCCATCACTGCACCCAGAAAGGGATGCTGAATACCAAGAAAACTGCAAGAAATGGAGCCAGATGAAGTATCCCACTAATGCAGTTTGTGTTGCAAGACCAGACCAGCTGGGTTTCTGATAGCATCTCCCCCATTTCATCCATATAAAGTGCATGCAAGAGCCTTTCCAGGGTCTGCCAGCAGACATTGCACCAGGTCTCAACCTGCCACAGCTGACTATTCAGCACAGGGGAGCCTCTCTCGGGACTGTTACCTGCAGATCACAGTATTGTTTGTTGCATCAAGAAAGTAACTAAAATATCTTAGAGTAATTCTTGTTAATTACTGTGATGCTGTAACTGAAAGGAATGCTAAACAACTTAGCAAAAGTGAGCAGTTGCATATTTAGTGAAACTTGATGATTGGCAAGTGCTGTGGAATCACCCTATGAAAGGAACACTTCAAGGGAAAGGCACAGGGACTAACACATTATATTTGCAGAACATTAGGTAAGAATGACAGTTGCTGGTAGCTGACAAAGCTGGTAAGCTGACAGTTTAAAGACCAGCTGCCAAGTAAGTTGCTATAAACCACTAAGATGGTAAACTCTGAAGACATATTATAGGACTATCTTATCATCCTTAGTCTAAAAAATTAAAGAGAGAAAAAACAATTTGGCTGATACTTGTACTTGTTAAGTACTTACTGCATATAATGACAGACCTTGTCAAGTTGATTATTTTTGTGGTTTCTCCATTGAAATTACACATTACATTCATGTAATTCTGAGGCTTTCTAAAATCTCAACGTTTATAGAATAAAGATTGGCCCAATGCCATATCTGTCAGGAATTTACTGCATGAACCTAATTGGGTAAATGGTTGCTACTACTTCGATTTGCACTGAGTTGGCATTTTACTGTTTAATCATAAATATTAAGCTGAGATAACAGCAGTTACCATTTTCCATTCATGAAACATTGACTACCTTACGCCATTTTAATTGTAAATATTCAGAAAAAGCATGCAGTGACTTTCAAGATAAGCTAGATTTCATTCTTCTTAAAACCTTAATATCATCACTTCTTGATCAACACAGAAACTAATGTTCCTTGTTGCCAATTGTTGCTATAAATCTGTTTTAGTATCACTATTTAAGCAATTAAAAGTTAGAACACACACTTCAAAATTTTAATATGATCTATGCACCTATCCAGAATAGGCATTCTGATCAGTATTGTCAAAGACAGCTTACTTAAAAGGTTCCTCAATAAACACTTTACAGTCTGATTTTTTTTTAATTTTCTTTTTTAATGTGAGCAAGTTAGACTAACACTTTGAGACAGAAAATAAAGATTGAAATTCTCAAAACAAGAGTCCAATTCTGACACTAGTATAAGGTGAATTGCTTTTAACAGCCATGTCTTTTCAGCCGGTCTACCATACCTTGCAGCCAAGTTTAGGAGACAGTCCCCAGTGATTTTCTTCACAGAGTTCACATTTTGGACCCCGAGTGTGAGGGGGACAAATGCATTGGCCAGAATCAGCATTACAGTTGTTCTGAGTATGAGCACAGTCACAGGCTGCAAGAGAAGTAGGACTTAAATATTAACTTTAACCTTGCTTTAGCTACAGAGAAGAAACTCCAAGACCACTGATAGTCTTAATTTTCTTAATTATGCTACAGTTTACACATTCCACTAGGAACTCCTTGCCATCCCTAATCACTGAGAAACAAATTATGACCACAGTGACATTTCATCTTTTTATTGAAAGCCCATAATTGCTTCTCGACATAGCCTGTTTGGTGGCTTAAAAAGCAGTGCTGCATTTCCACAGTGGAATCAACAAAGCCAAACAAAATTATTGCGGAGAAGAGTAAATTTGCAGGAAAAAAATTCTATTATAGAGGATACAAAACGCATCAGGACATATGATAATGTTCTCAAGCAGGTGAAAGGATTGATCTCAGGAATTAGTACTTTTCAAGAATTGCTTAGTGAATAATAAGAATGGATAACTATTTTTATAATAACTCACTCCTGCAGGAAGCACTTGTCTATTTAAGAAACGCAATACTATTCTTGCTAAAAAGCAGAAGTTCAGAAAAGTGGTTTTATTAATTGTTTTAATAACATTTACAAAATTTTCTAGACTGAAATGGTTAGAGGTACCTAAGGGATCTTTGATTCTTAGTAAAAACACAGTATATATGTTCCAAAACACAATCCTATCATATAATCTCACTACAGATTTCATATGACTATACTATTTGAGGCATGAAAAAAACATTTTTGTTAGGTTGAAGAAAGGTAGGCATTCCTTTAGCTATACTGTGTTGAAAAGTGCATCTTATTAACACAAATTAGGTTTTTTGATGGCATGTTCTCATTCGGATTAACATTTTCTCTGTATTATGACTAAAAATTGTACACACCCAGGTGATGATGGGAAAATAGTCAATGACACCTTATCAAAGTATAAAACATATTTTTAAGAATTAAATGAAAAATCAAGGTAAAAATCTATAAGAGTAGTAGCTCTTTTACAATTGCAGAAAAAAAGAAGTTTCTATTGTCTCCAAAGGACTGAAGGGTTTTGTAAAAAAAAAAAAAAAGGGACACACAAAGGAGCTATTGAGGATGTAGTATTACTCTCATGCAAACTTTATGAGTTGTTATTTCATAATCACCACCTTTTACAAGGAACCACATAATATGCAATCAAAGAAATGTTTTGTTCCCTTGCTTAATCAAAGTATTAAGAGACCATTCTACAGATTTTTCCATATAGTCATCAAAACAACTGACCTTTGCCAGAGTTTAACATAAAATATATTCCTGAAAGAAGTTCCAGACAAACCCTGAAAGGATCATGCATTAGAGCTTACGTGTGCAGCCACCGTCCTGGAACGCATGGAAGCCATGAGCACAACGATCACACTTTTCTCCAGCCACTCCTGGTACACAGTGACAATGCCCCTGATGATTGCAGTCCTTGGAGACTGAGCCAAATTGACTGCAGTTGCAGGGAATGCAGCCAAGCCCAGTACGCAGGCCATAATAACCATTCTGTTGGACAGGAAGTAAATACATTTGAGCTACCTTTCATAAATTTTTGAAAACAATATGATGTATACTCTTATTTTCTCTTCTTTACTTTCCCTGCTGTCTGACCTGCACAAATACTGTCAGCACTGTGTGACTGCTGTGGGAGGGCTCCCTGGCTTTATCTATTCATTGTTCCCAGCTATAGGCAAGTATGCATTTGGGTGGAAAAGCAAACACTAAAATGCCTTTGTGGTCCTCTAATCTCATCAGTGAGACTTTATGTTTTAAAGTCTGAGTTTATTTTAATTTAAAGGCTTCCATGAGGTGAGGGTAGGCTATGCTGATCAGGCACAGATTTCTGTGAATGTTAATGAAAGACCAGAACAGAGCAGGTCAGCGACCTATGGTACATGTGGACTGAAAGGCATTCAGCTGGGCTGGCATAAGGGCAGTACTGGCACAGATTTCCTGCTCTGGTCTCTGAAGCAGTTCTAAACGTAGCAAAGGCTGGAAACTGCTGTTTTGTATCACCAGTGAATATCTGCTTGTTCTTATAACAGGCCTGTCTTTTAGCTGAATCCTTTTTTGGCATTGAGCCATGATGTATTTATTATCATCAACCACATTCTTCAGATATTCCGACTCAGACTTCATTTTGCAGAAGCACAGTGCTAAGATCCCTTCAGGTCTGTTAGTAGTGTTTGGTTTGTTTTTTTGGTAAGCCAACATGACTGCACACTGTCAGTGAGTGCAGCACTAGCCTGAACAGCTCTATTCAGAAGGGTGCTGAGTCAACTACATAGCTTCACATCTGCAAAGAGCACAGGCAGAGCAATCTGCAACTGCAAAAGCCTGTGCAGACAAACCTTTGGTCTCTGCTCCAGCAACAGGTCCCCTCTCCCCTGAATATATTTGCTGCTAGTCTCTGTATCTGCTCTAATCTGTATCTATAGATAAACAGGAAGACCAAGATACAAGAAAATGTAGGTATTAGGAACAGGTAAATATTTGCTTACCAAGCACTTATCACATCTTTCTCCAATCACATTTAATTTGCAGTGACAGAAGCCTGTCTCATGATGACAAGTACTCGAAAGGGAACCATTCACATGGCACGCACAGGCTTATGTTTAGACAAAAAGAAACCAAATTAAAAAAAAATATTAATGTCTATCTATATGCATTCATTATTATACAGAATTCCAAATTTGGTATATAATGTGTTTCACCTGTTTATATGCCATAGATGTTAATATACTACAGTAATACCTGTACTACACACTTGGGCTAAAAGATTAAAAAAAAAAACAAAAAACCTCTGCAAATAGATACACTTGAGAAGTTTGTTTCTTCCAGCCCTATGTGTAACATTCAGAAGTAGGAAATGTCTACAGCAGGTCAGTGGAGGGTCAGTGTTAAGCAAGCGAGTTCAGGAAAACAAAGTGTCAGACCCTAGCACAATACATTCCTTCATCAGGCTAGCCCAACTCCATAGTTTTCAACCTGCACTTGCCAACTCACAACTTGAAGGTTAACTCTTTCAGCAAAGGTGCGTATCTCCCCATCCATTATGCTACATGTACACCACATTTTTGTGTTCTTTAAATTTTGAGAGTAATAATAACAGCTTACCATGACAGCTTTTCTCAGTCACTGCATCCCCATAATACCCATCAGCACACTTTTCACAGCGGTGACCTGCTGTGTTCCCCAGACATTTCAGGCATTGTCCTGTGACGGCATCGCAGTGGCCATCCTCTTGAGGGTTTACATTGCCATTGCATTCACAAGGAGCACATGACTGTCCAGGCATGAGTGGATTTCCATAGTAACCATTAGCACACCTGCACCAGAGATTAAAAACTTTATCAGCTGGAATGCAGTCACATCAAACACTCTCCCCACCCAAGGGAGTATTTCCCATTAAATTTTTTATCTAAAAGTGTCTGTGTTACAAGCAAAGACAAAATGGGAAGGAAAATTTTATTAGAAATGTTCTGTACAATTCAAGGCGGGTAGGATGATGAACAGTTAGTGATGGTAATGATATGTATTTTACCCAAAGCTAGTGTACATACCTTTCACACTGAGAACCAGTATAGCCTGGAAGACATTTGTCACAGACAATTCCACCTCCTTCACTCAGCTGGCAAGTAGGACTGAAACTATCAACAACATTTATGACAGTCAGTATCGATACAGAGAATCGCAAGACTTCTACAAACATTCAATATTCACCCTTCAGGTCCACCTATCTATATAACCATATAATTGCAAATTTTTCTAGATTAACATCAATGCTTTAAACATTATAGTATGTCAAAAAAGTTATAATTTTCAAAAACTCTTCTTGAGGTTTTTTTTCTTTTAAAGGAAAGGAAGACTTTAAAACTTCCTAAAAACCTGGCCCTCTTTCTAGCAAATCTGTCCAACTTCTGTACCGAGCTCCTCTTTTTCACATGCAACACTTCTGTCCTTCTGTTGTTTTCTGAAACATGAAAGATAAGAGTGATTTTGCTGCCAAGGTCAAGGATAGGTCAAAGTACTACTTTCAGCCTTCATGTACAAATTGCACCAGTTCACTCAGCCTGTCTTACCTTAGTCTATACATTTGCCTACCTGGAGAAACAATGTTTCCATGAGATATGCTCAAATGAAGAGAAAGAAAAAAATCCTTCTCTCCCTCCTTCAGGTTTCACGACATTTTTTCTTTATCCCACTTTCTGATTTTGCTGAAGGTGCAAAAGAAAATCTCACATAAGCAGCTTACTTGTTTGCAGCAGAACTCAGAGGACATGCACAAGGCTGGCAGTCCTCAGAAGTTCCTTGGGATGGACTTCCATAGAAGCCAGGCAAGCACCGATCACAGAAAGGTCCTGTAGTGTTGTGTTGACAAGCCTGTGAAACACAGAAAAAGTCTTTTCATATTTACTCTTGATGGTTTTTCAGCCCCTGAGGGATCCCTGCAGGAGTCTGCATGCAGTATAACATTCAAGGAGACAGCCATGAAGAACAGAGTAGAACTATGAAAATAAGTGGGGGTTTTTTCCTGAGTTGTAACAGCAAATCCTAATTGTTTCTTTCCTACATTTTCGAATATACTTTACACCATGAAACCAGCCACATTACTTATACACAAACTTAAAACATATTTTGCATATTGCACACGTTTGCAGTAACAAACTTCTTGTATATTTCTTACTTGTGTTTAGCCATTTTATTTCTGTGACCTTTAAATTTCAGAAGAGATCTGAGAGCTAAATTCTCTCTTCAGAATGTAATGTGTAATTTCCACTGATGTCAGTCATGGAAGATGCACATATATCCAAAAACAGATATTCACCCAAAATACTGCTTAATTTTGTTCCTTTCAGAAGAAGTTTTATTGTCACCTGCAGCAAGCAAAGTTAAGATTTTTATCAGCCAGTATATGGTGACATTTTTATTTTAGTTGTGATTATTCCCCACTTGAAATGACAAACTGAAACAAACCGTTTATTGGAGAACCCTTTAATGGAGCCAGCCACCTGAATATATTTTGAAGTAAACAATGAAAAGCAAGAACAATAAACACTTGGTACCCATAGCTTGAAATTTACATGCCCTGTAAATTTGTCTCCCACAGCCAAAATGCTCTAATTCCTAAATAGATGCTTAAAACACAAACACTTTGAAGGATGACTTACAAAGCAAACACCATGAATATCACACTCAGTTGCATGCCCATTGCATTTGCAGGGTTGACAAATACCTCCAAAGAGGATTCCATCCACACGGTAGTACCCAGGGAGACAGGACTGAAAAGAAACGAGGGGGGAAAAGCAGTAGCATTACGTGTGTTAAAAGTACACATCAAAACATTTTCAGAGAGCCCACTTCTGAGCACCCACCATCTGACTCATTCACATTGTGGTAACTGAATGCTCTTTCAACTCTATTGATGTCACTGCAGCTCTTTTCTGGTGGTTGTTTTTTATTTGGACTGGATAAAGGGGATAAGAATTAACTCCATAAAACTTTGATTCAGCCCTTTGTCCCCTGGAGGCACATAAGTTACGTTTTGTGCAGTTGAATATGTGAAGTTCTTTATTATGGGACAATAAAAAACAGATGTTCTACCTCCTCTGCAGAATCATTAACAATGCTATGGCACAAGGTTTCATACTGAAATTATTTGTCAAAATAATTCCTGCTATTCTGCAGACGGTGCTCTGCCTCCCTAATCTACTATTCACAGATATATAAGACACAACCTTGCATGACACATTTGACTCTTGTGGGATCTTCCAAAGGCTAGCATTCCACCCTGCTAAGATTCCTTATTACCTCCATAAACCTAATGACATAAAACAGAAATAAACTGTACACGATTCAGATCCAGAAAGAGTGCTGTAAAATGTAAAAATTAGTAAGGTAAGCTCAAAAGAGCTTCACAGAGCTTTTACAGCTGCTCCCTCTGCAACACTGATGTTCTAAAGTGTTTCATTATCTTTTAGTGCCACCAAACAGAATTCAAGAAATAAGTTTAAAATCCCATTTAGTGTACCTGGAAGAAGATATCTACAGCATTGTGTACAGTATAATAGACAGCATTTCACCACAGAACATACACTTTTATGGCAGTATAATTAAAGGCAGCCTGCTTTTAAAACCTAGATCCTTTCATACAGGAGATAATTTTGCATACATAAAACACTGTAAGATGTTACCTCACAGGACATTCCTGTGTAACCTTGAGGACATTCACAGAATTCCACATCTGGTGCTGAAGAAAGATCTATAACATTTGCACTTGCAGTATCCAGGGTCACAGAGTCCAGCCTAAAATCAAGCATGAGAACATCACATCACTTGTTTCCCCAGACTTGATTTTGAACAGGATAGCTTGCTTCTAGGGGAGTAACACTGCTGAGTGCTGCTCCCTGGCAGTGACAGCTGAGGAACAGGCACAAGTGTCTGCTGTAAAAAGACTATGATCATAGTCTTACCACTGCTTTTGCAATTCTGGGAGTAGATGTGCCCTCCTTCTGTTATCATTAGTTACTACCATTATCTCTTCTCCTGTGCAGATGTTTAAACAAAACCTTCCCCTTCTGTCATGGTATTAGAGGTACATCAGTGGGGCAGCCTTCTACTGCTGCCCTGAAATAAGATAGCATTACTGCACCATGTCTAAAATAGACACATATCACAGGTGGGCAAGTAGTGAGAAACAGCACCAGTTCATTGATGCTGCACACAACAGGATAAAGCAAAACCTCTTACTACAAACAATGGCATTTTGCAGCAGAGGCAATCTTCTCAGTCAGAGGTAAAATGATTTACATAAATCTTTACAAACATTCCAGAAAGAAGAACACACTATCCCTAAATAGACATAAATATCACTACCTTCAAGGGCACAAAGCAAATCTGGTATCCACTCCAATGTTACCAACAGGAAATGCTACCAAATTAGGGAATGAGGAAGAAAGGCTATTGGTGAGGCTAAGGGAATTAAGTAAATAAATGATGAAGCACTAGAACTGATTCCCTTGAGAGTGGCAAGACTTTATTCGTGTTTATCTTGGAGAACAGGTAAAACAGAGACCTGTAAGGTCTGATGCAGATACTGCTAATGCTGACTTGAGACTATGGAATGACCAGTTAATCCATTCCAGCCCAATTTTCCTATTAAGCACTCCCTTAGAGATGAGCATCCATAACATCTGCAAACAGACATTAAAAGAAATTACAGCCAATGTCTTTACTGGCAGGTTTTCAAGTCAGTGATGGATTTGCTTGCCACATACCAAAATAAGCATACTGTTGAGAGTTTCGGAGGTATTTCCCTCTAACAAAGCAGCCATTGTAATAAGGCTTTTATGCAGTATTCCTTTAAAGCAGAAAACAATGTTTCTGCTATCAGATATTTTTGAAACAACCAAATGCCCCTTTTCCATGCATTTCACATGAATGTGTTTTGGGGACAAGATCAGCCTAGAGAAGATTCAATAAAAAATGGGGTTTTTTTTCTAGAAATTATCAATGTAAAACTTTAGGAATACTGCCACTATGAACAGTGTTTCATATGCACAAAAATAATATAAGTATATAGGCTAACTTGAATATTTTCTCTCCCTCACCTGTACACAGCTTTTTTGGCAATGTTGTAGTTGGCCCTGATCAGAAGATGGGTCACATTTACCAGAACAGTCATCAACCTTTCCCGGTCTATAGCTTTTTTTGTATTGAAGTCTATGAAATTCTCCGATACAAATCTCACTGCATTAGAGTACTCCTCATATGGCTGTAATGACAAGCCCGCTGCTCTTGTACTCAAAATCTGCCCATTACCCTGAAATTCAAAGACAGAGAAAATATTTTCCATATCTGCATGCAAATTTTATTTATCAATTACATTTAGAGTCAGAAATACATTCAGATAACACAGAAAAGAGGCAATCAAATTAGATTTCTTGCACTAGAAAAATAGTAAGTAAAAGGTCTGCATTTTCTATGGCTTCAGGAATACTACCATCCCATTCTCTTTTGGTTCAGAGACTTCAGAAATACTATATTTTCTTTTGGAAAAAGAATTAAATTTCAAAAATCAAACTCCTCTACAAAACAGAACCTCTTTTCTCCCTTGTTCTATTGTTAAGCATGTATTACAAAATAATGTCTTTTTGGAGGTGCCTAGATTCAATATAGAGCCTTACTTTTTAACTGCACCATAAATCTAGAAAAGTAAGTAAAAGAACACTCATCTGTTTCATAAATGTAAGTTCTTCCAGCTTATTGTAGTTTCTTTTGTAAACAAAGCTTTGTACATTTGCTAACGAACACTTCACCTGTTTACACATTTAAAACTAGTATTGTATACCTACAATTTCAGACAAATGGATCAGAAAATCAGAGAAATGAGTAGTAACAAAATCTTGGTAGTGACTTTTAAAAAGGGACTTAAAATTGACAAAACTACTATAGAAATCCTATTTTATATTCCTTTTTTAACCCCTTCATAGATTCCTAATAATGTCTGAATAGTAACAAGGTGAAAAAAACCCCACCTGAATGATGACATCCACACTAGATACTATATCACTGTCCACACTCTCCATTGGAACGTCATAAGATACTGTATACTTCAAGTCTCCACCAAAAGCTGTGAGCTGAAATAACAAAAAGAAAAGTCTTAACAACACGATAACCTCCAACCAAAGAAGTGACATGGGACTGTACAATGTCCAAATTATAGAATTACATGGCTTACAAATACCACTTTCCAGGGAAAATTTAACTTGCAGTGTGTATCAGCACAGGGACAAGTGCTGGCTTGTTGTTGTACAGGTGGGGAAAGCAAGCTGAAGGCTCTACAGGTGATTCAGGTAAATGCCCTCATTCAGTTAAATCACCTACAAGACTTTCAACAAACAGCAGAGGTTTACACTACTATCCTAGCCAAGGAGCACAGCATGTTGGAGTTATTAACATTCCATATTCCACCTTTCAGGCTCCTTAGCCCCACAACTGCTGCTGACTACTTCAAAGTAAGTGTCCTGGTTTCAGCTGGGATAGAGTTATCTGTCTTCCTAGTAGCTGGTACAGTGCTGTGTTTTGAGTTCAGTATGAGAAGAATGTTGATAACACGCTGATGTTTTCAGTTGTTGCTCAGTAGTGTTTAGACTAAAGTCAAGGATTTTTCAGCTTCTCATGCCCAGCCAGCAAGAAAGCTGGAAGGGCACAAGAAGTTGGCACAGGACACAGCCAGGGCAGCTGGCCCAAACTGGCCAACAGGGTATTCCATACCATGGGACATCCCATCTAGTATAGGAATGGGGAAGGGGGGAAATCGCCGCTCGGGGGACTGGCTGGGTGTCGGTCAGCGGGTGGTGAGCAACTGCACTGCGCATCATTTGTACATTCCAATCCTTTCATTATTGCTGTTGTCATTTTACTAGTGTTATCATTATTAGTTTCTTCTTTTCTGTTCTATTAAACAGTTCTTATCTCAACCCACGGGTTTTGCTTCTTTTCCCGATTTTCTCCCCCATCCCACTGGGTGGGGGGGAGTGAGTGAGCGGCTGCGTGGTGTTTAGTGGGGTTAAACCACAACAGTAAGTTAAAGAGTGGTACCAACAGTTAGACCTATATTAAATAAGAGATCAGAATTTGAGTAAGTATTGCCCTGTGCAAAACTACTCCTTAATGTTACACTTCTGAGACTTGTTTTCATTTACTGTGTCACCATACTAAGAAATGGGGCTGCATGGGCAAAGAGAAGGGACTGAAAATAATTAAAGATGAGGTTGCAAGGTTCCTTCTACTCAGCACTGGCAAGGCCACAGCTAGAGTTCTGAGTCCAGTTCTGGACTTCCCAGTACAAGAGAGAGATGGACATCCTGGAAAGAGCCCAAAAAAGGGCCACAAAGATAATTAAGAGCCTGGAGCATCTTTCATATGAGGAAAGACTGAGTACCAAGACTGTCCAGCCTAGAGAAGGCTCAAGAAGATCTCATCAATGTATATAAACACCTGAAGGAAGGGTGCAAAGAAGATGGAGCCAGGCTCTTTCCAGTGGTGCCCAGTGACAGGACAAGAGGCAACGGGCACAAACTGAAACACAGGAGGTTACCTCTGAACATCAGGAAACACTTTTTTATTGTGGGATGACCAAGCACTGGCACAGGTTGCCCAGGGAGGTTGTAGAGTCTCCATCCTTGGGGATACTTGGAAGAAGCTCTCTGGACATGGTGCTGGGCAACCTGCTCCAGGTGACCCTGCTTGAGCAGTGAGGTTGGGCAAGATGACCTCCAGGAGGTCCCTTCCAACCTCAACTAATCTGTGATTCTGCTGGAAAAAATGGAAGACCTAGAGCTGTAGGTAGTAACCAGGGCAAAAATTAAAGACTAGCTGGTTGGAAACTAATAAATGTGAAATGGGAGATGGCCAAGAGGCAGGTAAGAGGAATTTAATGGTCCTGTCTACTGTATTGGACAAGGTGTGAAGGGTGTAAGCTTTGGGATAGAAGCCAAGAGTATGAGAAATGTGAACATGTAAGTTAGTAACAGTCAAGAGAAAAAAAGAGATTATATTGTGTCAAGGATAGGCAAAGAAGGAAGTGGGGAGATGAATGAGCTCAAAGAGCATGAAGAGGGTACTGGGAATGTCTGGCCAGGCACACTGATTTCAAGAGCAAAGATAGATTGAGAAGACTGGTAATATTGGGGTTTACGTGTAATTTTTAATTACAGAAACTATATATTTAGAGCAATAGGTTATGATTAGAATAGAGAAACTATGAAGGAGTTTTGACTGTAGCTGGGAACTTACTTTATTTCCTAGATACATCTCAGGTGCTGACCAGTAGTATGTATGTTTCAGTATTTTCACAGCCTCAGTGTTGTTAATACTTATTTGACGGGGTCCATCAAACTGGCTTCGCTGAGGTTGCACGCTCCTTGCATTATAGAGATCAGTAACAAGCCATCCAGTCATGTCTGATATCTGTAAGAAAGAATAGTAATGTTAATGGAGTCAGGCTTTGTGTCACTGAGAAAGCAGTGACTAAACTTAACCCCTCCCTAGATATTAATTTGAACTGATGGATCTGTAACACTTTCATTAGCCCAGTCTGACATCCAACACATGCAAATATGCCACTTCATACTAGGATTGTCTCCACCTCTCTATTAGATAGGAACAAAAATACGAGTGTGATTTTCACCCTCCCAATAAAATTATCATTATACCTATGTACTTCACTGAGATAGAATTACAGAACTTCAAGGGCTTTGAGGTCTATCGTCCCCATTTATAGATAGGACTGAGCTGGAGGAAAGTTAAATCCAGAATCCCAGAAGAGGGAACATAGATTAGAGAACTTTGCCTCACTGAAAGAGTTCTATGCAAGCATCTTAGAATTTCAGTTAATTTGATGTGTTTTCCTTTCTTTTTATTGGTGCACAAAACAGGGGACTAAAGTGTGACTAGCTCTGCAAAGATACAGAAGGAATTTGGTGGAAAAATAGTGTCCCCAAAGCCCCCTAACTCAAAAAATGTCTATTCAGAAGACAGTGGTATTTATAATCACACTGTTTTCCAAGAAAGAGTATTGGCAATATTGCCAGAGGTCACTCTAGCCTTGCCCATTAGGTATGAGAGCAAGGAAACAGATTTGGGCTCACATCTTCAATATGCAAAGAAACTTTAACAGCACAAGGTCAGAAATAATGCATTTTTCCAGAGCATTATTGCAGCCTCCACTACCCAATGCTTCTGGTATTACTGCAAGCCAGTGGGGCCAAAGCCTGCACTGGGATGATATTCTGAATACCTCAGAGCTGCCGAATGACACTGAAAATCCATTCCTCTGTAAGAAGACACACGCCAGAATTTGGAGTTAACTTGGGCACATGCCAAAGAAATACAGTACCTTTTGCAGCTGCCTGAGGAAAGAATATTAGGTCATGGACATAACGTATAAATACCTGACTGATAGGCCATGTTAGGCTGTCACAGACATCAGAAACCCCAAAGCAGAAACACTCTGTGCAGCCCTGAGGATTTCTTTCTTGCAAATTGTAGAATCCTGGTTTACAGAGGTCACAGTTTTCACCTTCTACATTTTCCTGTCAACGGCATATAATACATTTCACATCAGCATTATTATGGTAACAAATACAGTGGATTAGATGGGATTTAGGCAAAACAGCATTCAGAAGGTTATAAAAGAAAACAAATTTCGGCACAGCAGGATTATTGAATAAGACTCAAAGCTTAAAACTAAAAGCGATTGGAAAAATTCGGCAGAATTTGCCAGTCCATCAAAAGCTAAACATGCCCTGGCAAGGGCTATATTGCAGTGAAATTTCAGCACACGGGCAGGGTTTGAAAAGCTTCTGCCAGCTTGCCAATCTACTTCTCTCATAGCTTGAATTTGTAGATTGCTCTGGAGAAAAGATCCAATGTTTACTGAATCCACATGGTCTATAAATAAACAGCATAGCTCACCTTTAAGGCCAGGCTCCTGGAGCTATCACACCCAGCTTCAAGACAACAGTTCCTCAGCCATCTATTAATACTTACGCTGTGATCTCTACCACTGCTTCCACCTCTTCCTGGAGGAATACCACGTACACTTAGGCTAGCTGGCAGCTCTTCCTCCTGCAGGAGCAGGGAAGTGATTGTTCCCCTGTACTCAGCACTGGTGAGGCCGCACCTCAAGTACTGTGTTCAGTTTTGGGCCCCTCACTACAAGAAAGTCATTGAGGTGCTGGAACATGTCCAGAGAAGGGCAACAAAGCTGGTGAAGAGTCCAGAGCACAAGTCTTATGAGAAGCAGCTGAGGGGACTGGGGTTGTTTGGTCTGGAGAAAAGGACGCTGAGGGGAGACCTTATTGCTCTCTACAACTACCTGGAGGGGGTTTGTAGTGAGGTGGGTGCTGGTCTCTTCTGCCAGGTGGCTGGAGATAGGACAAGAGGAAATGGCCTCAAGTTGCAGCAGGGGAAGTTTTAGATTGGATATTAGGAAAAAATTCTTCACCAAAAGGGTTGTCAAGCATTGGAACAGGCTACCCAGGGAAGTGGTGGAGTCACCATCCCTGGAGGTATTTAAAAGGCATGTAGATGTGGTGCTTAGGGACATGGTTTAGTGGGCATGGTTGATGGTTGGACCTGATGATCTTAAAGGTCTTTTCCAACTAAATGATTCTATGATTCTAATATGCTCTGGGCTAAGGTCCAGAAACTCCTAGTCCAAAAGAAGAGGTGCTCCCCTCCTTTAGCTCCTTTCACTGGCCTGCTGCCTCCTTACCATGCAAATTGGGTAGTTCAGAGCATACTGCTACATACCTCTTTCAATGTAGAATTTGAGGGGCGGGGGAATCCAAAACAGTGCACCAAATTTTTTTCTTCGACAACAATATGTTCAACAAACAATATGTTGTTATTTATTCAGAAAGTTTAGACAATTGCTGCTGACAAGCAAACCAGTAGAGAAAATATTTGGTAAATACCCACGAAGCTGTGTAAATAGTAGATCTCCATGAGTATTTCTACACAGTAGGATACAGAACATTTACCACTGCCAGGAACAAGATTCTGATTGTGTCCTAGCTTCACATCAGGACAAGACCCAGACACACAACACTCCACCATTTCAACCTTTGGTTTCCACTATGGGAAAACTCCATTACAAAGGCAAAGAGAACTTTATGAAGCACCCTGCAAAGTTCCCTAATACTTATGGTTAGGACACCAGGACTCCAGGGCATACAGCGAAGCATACCTGTCACTATTTTGAGGAGGCCTATATGAGCTCTGCATTGCAATTTGAAATGCAAAGCCTGTGGACCAAATTCTGCTTTCAGAAGCAGTTACCAGAGTAACTTCACTTCAGCCAGAAGAATCACTCCAGATTCCAGACTTACATCAGATTTGGTCCCACAGAGCAAGTTTCAAGCTACCAGAGAGAAATCTGAGACCTTTGGTGGCAACACTACCAACTGACTCTTCTTCCGGACCAGTGTTTGGCATGTCAAGCTTACATAAGGCCTCTCTAAACAGCTAGGTTATGTGCTTTTGTAAGCAAAGTACAAACTGTTTTTGCAAACCATATGAAAATTTTATGGTCCCCAGCTCTGATTCAAAAGCTGAGGATGACTGCTTTCTACTTGTTAATATCCAAACTTGGGCAAAGGGCCTCCTCAGATAATGAGATTTTAAAATCTTGGATTTTTAGAGAAATAGTATTTGTATGCTCTTTTCAGCTTTTTTATTTCTCAGTCTTCAGGGTGCACTTGGATCACACATTTCACTTTATCTCTGTAACATTATTAGACATTTTTATTATTTATTATTACTTATTTCTTATTGAAAAATAAAAATCTTACCCAATGACTAGACCTCAAGAGTTGTGTTTCACTAAGATCAAATATTATGAAATTCAGAGTATAAAAAGGAATAGTTTGCACTACTGTGTTCACAGAGACTGCATAGGCTTAGAAATCCTGTCTCCTTCCTTTGATATTTGGAGCACACAACTTCTCTTCTTCCTTCCTTCCACCTCTATAGGTGGGCTGCTGACCGGTGACACTCTCAGTGATCTAACCCCAAAATTCTGTATGCCACGCTCATGCCTAAAACAGCACTGAAAGGGGACAGTTTCTCACCCAGTTTATACCAAAATTTTCACCAGTTAGCTGCATTGGCTGATATAGTGTTACTCTAGCTCAAAAGCAGGCGAAACAGTTGTATCTCCTTTTTCATATTTAAATTGTCCATTGGAGCTATTTCTTTCTCCCAGACTTCAGTTATTTGTATGTTTGATATTTTGGATCAGATAAATTATGCAAAAGGACTAAGAAGTTTCAGAAAAATTGTCAAACAAACCACTTTTTTTTGGCTCCTGTTCACTGTCATACTTGGCAACAAATACATAAACTACTAGCTAACATTTGGTTCAGAAAATTAAGTGTAACTTCTTTAAATATTGAACACACAGCTTTGTTTTAAAGTTCAGCAGAATCTACAGCTGCAAGATATTTCAAGGCATTTGGATATTTACCAAAAAATAAAAGAAGGCTGCAAAACTTCTCTCTTTATTAACATTTTTATGGTTTATATTTTGCAATCAAATAATTAAATCATAATTCATAGATAGATCTAATGTAATTTTTCCAATAGTTCTTTCCAAATGCATGCTGTTTCTTCACACAAAGCAGAGGTAAAGAAAGGATGTGTTTATAACAAGAAATCAGTGACTTTGAAGAGAAATATCAGCTCATCCCTGAAACCAAACCCAGTTAAGCATACTGTCATTCTCCCTGTGATTCTCCCTAACACTCACACGAGCAGTTATTATTTGATTTTAAAATCAGTCTGGCCCACTATTTTAGAAAATGGTGTATCAGTAACATACAGAACTATTCAACATAAGTTATCATATATTTCCGTACAGAGAATAGTTAGTAATTTTAAGTTTTAGGTTGTCAGGTGTACAGTTACACCAGGTTACTTCCTATAAAAGAAGTGATCTCTCCAGTTAATGAAGTAATTTCCCTTATTAAAAAGGAGTTTACAAATCAATCCACAGATTCGATTTTAAGCAAAATGATAGTTTAATACTTACTTTGCAAAGACAAGGTTCTGTGCATGGATCTTCATTAATGCTACCAATCAGGCTACAGTTACAATGCAGGCAGTTTGGATAGCCCCTATACCCAAATGCACAACGATCACATTTTTTTCCTGTGTAACCTTCTCTGCATTGACATTGACCTGGCCAAGTCCCTTGAAAAGCAAAAATAGAGAAAAAAAAATAAGAGCAGGCAGTAGCCTGGATTCAAGATGTCTCAGAGGGTGCAAGTACTTTGGCATTCCTTCTTTATTACATTCCATGTTATATTCCACAGAGATACCTGGCATAATGTCAGTATCACCATCTATTTTTCATGTTTAGAGTACCAGAGGCACAGAAATTGCAGCAAAATGGATTTTGAGACAGCTGTCACCGCGTTCATAAACAACAGCATTAGATCTCAATCTTTCACATTGTTTACATAGTCAGAGCCCACCATCCCCACACAAGAACACATTCAGGGACCTGACATACCTTAAAATCTTAAGACTATGTTATGCCTCACCTCTCCTTCCTAAATATTTACCATTGTTTTGAAGTGTCACCTAACTGGCAGTCATTCACAAGTAGATAGTGTTCCCTCAAACTTCAATATCCAGAAATATAGCCAGATTTGAAGTTTAGAGAAAAGGCGCTTCCCGCTCCCTTACCAAGCTGTGAGTCAGAATGGTGCTCATCTTTAACACAGTCGGAACTCAGAGAGCCGAACGGGTCACAGCCACAGGGATAGCAGGGGTGATCATCATAGGGAGAAACCTACAAAACAAACATTCTCTGTCAAATTCTCAAATTATTAACTGGGAAAAGTTACTTGTCTGGGATCACCAGAACTAATACAAATGAAGACTGGAAAAGCTGATGTGGAGCAATACATCAAGGGACTAGTTTAATTTTAGCAAACAGAAGATAAGGGGATTGCAGCCTAGAAAAAACTTCAACATAGGAACAAAATTTGGTCTTCAATAGCACAGACAAAGGTATAGTAACTGCTAATGGCTGGAAGCTGAAGCCTGACACATTCAGCATAAATAGACTTTATTTTTAATGTAACAGCAATTAACCACTGTGATGGTTTGCCAAAGATTATGGAAATGTTTAAGACAAGAATGGATGCTTTTTGCAAAGACTCTGGTTCAAAGAGGAAGGAAATTAAATAAATCCTTGGCTCTGTGTTCAATGGGAGGACAGATTATCTATTCATGAAGATTCGTTCTGACTTCATGATCTATACATCTTTGAAATATAAGGCAATGCAATTCATATGGCAAGGATTTTATTTTCTTTCAGGGACAACTTTCCTTTGAGGTGCCTCAGTTGTAAAGCAAATCAGTAATGACCTCTAGATACACATTTATTGGCTATGAGCTGATTGAAGACTTTTCTTCAATGCTTCTTACAGCAATTGAATCAGACAATCTCCAACTCCGGCTTACTTCTTTGGAAGAGCTGTACCTGCTGTCTAGCCATACTCCTACAGACTCACCCTTCCTCTCTGCAACAATTTACACTGGATTTCTAAAGCATAGGTTTTCCAAAATATGCACTAACCTGCCAAAGCAAGACCTTGTGGAGCAGAAATTTCATTCAGTATGTCTCGTACAGAGACCTCTAACATTACAGGAAGTTCATATAACTTTGTTAGTCACATCTTAACAAGTGTCTTTTGTGGAGTTTAGGTCATTTTTCCAAAGAGTGACGCTTGTCAATAAACTGGAAATTACACAGGCTTAGAGAGTGCATGTTCTACAATAATCATGTCAAGAAGAGGAATATTTGTTGCAACATCTCATGAGACAAAGAATCTGATCCTAGAACCATGTAATGGTCCTTTTTAACACTGGTTGAAATGGGCTGATATACGACAGTACACAATTTTGGCACTTCTGAAGATGTTGAAACTTCAATACTGGCACTTTTTAGAGCTTTAACCACAGGAGAAATGGGTTTCCTATCAGAACATCTACATTCCCACACTAGGGCTTCAAGTTTCATCTTCACTTATTCTTTTCTTCTCCAACAGCTTGACCCGCCCTCCCACACAGCTGGACAAGCATTTTGTTTTTCTCTGAAAGTTTTGGTGGTATGTCATCTACACAAAAAAACCCCACCTCTATAGTTCTTAGCTATTGTGCAACTGATAAAAATATATATATTAATTACAATCAGCTGAAATACACATCATTGTATCATGCTGTAATTCACCAAAATATTAGAATATTATTTTCCAAATCTTACTTTGTGTGGTCTAAAATATCCATCAGCACACATTTCACAGTTGATCCCAGTAGTATGTTGACTACAGTTTAAACACACGCCACCTCCTATGTACTGGCCATGAATATCCATGCTCCTTTTCTGATCTGCAATACTCTGATTGTAATAACAATCTTCTGCTTTGTTATGACAGTTGCACTCTGAGAAGGAATGGAAAAGAAATCAATTTTTTTATTTACATTGTATAACAGTTCCTATAACACTGACATTTTTCAAAGTGGAAAATGTAAGTAGAATAGCATATCAATTCATCTCAAAAGTGTGCTTTTTTCCCTTTAACCACGCTATATGCTTCAGCAGTCTTGATAAACTATATTTCTTAGCAAGTAAGCACATTTCAAAACCACTGTCACCACTTTAATAGCACTGGTTTTAACAGTATTCTGTAGATCCCACTAAAACAATCCTGTTAGGACTGATGTTGATACTGATGTATGCTATTAGCTATAACTGTTCTTTCATTTTCTGTGCTCTGCATTACAGAAGAAAATCAGCCTAATTCTTCTCTTATTTATATTATAGACAAAAGCCTGTGAAGTCAGCAATGCCAGTACACAAGTATAAATTTGATTTAGGTTAGAGGATACCAAACAGTCCAAACAGCCATAAACATCTACTTTCCAAAGAGTGACATTAAGACTTGTGTAAAGACTTCAACTAAAAAGACTACTTTTCCATTTGCAACTGTAGATTTTATCTAATAGGTTTTTAATTGTCTGCAGCTTGTGCTATGCATTAGCTCTGTGAAGAGAGGAAAATGCACTAACTCGCCCTAACAACAGATCCAGCCATACTGGCACAGCTTAAGTCAGTCTACCAGACAATCTGAAATGTAATTGGCCAATAAGGAGTTTCTCTCAAAACATTTGTTATCAGAACAAAGTTGTTTATCTGACAAAATTTATGATCAACGTAGGAAATTTACATTTCAAGTAGCTAACAAAATGATTGATGCAAATCTGCTAGTTTTTACAGGAGTATAATAAATTCCCAAGTCTCTTTGAAAAAGAGATTCTGAAAGCTTCACTACGTGACAAATCCACTAGCCAAGAAGTCATATTGGATAGAATATTTAAAACGATCTTAACAGTTATGATTAGAAGTAGGTCCTCTACCTTTAAACAATCCCATGAAGACAGTTAAGTTTGTGGATTTTTCTTGGGAATTAGTATAGATATGTATGAAAAGCAACCTCAAACAAGAAAATAATAAGCCTTTATGAAACTATCTAAACCTCTGTGCACACTTACTCTCACATTTGTTCCCAGCAGAAATGGTTCCTGGTCTCCACGGTTTCTGGTGGTAACCCGGACAGCACTTGTTACAGCTCTCTCCACATGTGTTGTGTTCACACTGGCACTGCAATTTCTAAGAATAAAAAAAATTCACTTTTTAAAAATATTTTTAATGGATAATTTAATCAATGTTGCCAAAAGTCTACCTAATATCAGACTTACTCCAAAAAATGTCAAGACCCAAAAATACCCCACAATTAGCATTAGACTGCTCAACCATGCTATATCAACTATCAGGGAATAGCCTTTCTAGAACAGGAGGGACAAATCTTCTGTGTTGCAAGAGAGACTATTTCTTGTTGTGCCCCTTGAATTGTTTAAATTTAATGCCAAAGAAAAAGAGTTTACTTCAAGAAAGTTATGTTACCAGAGACCCAGATATGTTTGCACAGACAAGGAAGAAAATTATAGAAAATAATTTGCGTGCACCATATTGTAAGATCTCTTTCAGCCTCCTCTCTCTCATTCTCCTTAGGCAAACTCTTTTTTTTTTAAATCAGAAAAGTTGTTTTGTGAAAATAAATTAATGAGATTAAAGAATACCTTTGTGATTTCATCCAGAGGGCAGCTGCGAGCATGGCCATAACAAATACACATGCCACCAACAGAGATATCCTTTATTGAGTAGTAGTACTACAAAACACAAAGTTGGAAAAGGGATGAATAAGACATTTACATGTATTTACATCCTCCCTTCTACTCTGGAAAATAAAATACCAGCATTCAACTATTCTATGACTTGAAAAATAAAAGAAATACTTGAAAATAAAAGCAGCTTTGAATTTTTGCCACTTGGGGAAACCTTCTATTTTGTGATTTTTTTGTTGTTGTTTTGCAAATTTTTCCTCACTAGTACAAAACAATAACTGACTTTTAACTTTAAATAAGTATGCACAATTCCTCAGCTTCAGGAAAGACCACAAAATGTGACCTCAGCCAAAATTTATTTGTAAAAAAAAAAAAAATCCTTTTTTCATTCTATAAGAAACCATGAAACTTAACAAATTGCTCTATTTTAGTTTTAGTCTGGGGAGTAAGAGTATGTTTTCTTAAAACAGGAACTCTGTCGTCCCTTAAAACCAGTTTGTGCACTCGCTTCCAGACCAGCTCTTTGCTACTAGTATGTAGGCAGTACATTATTCTATCCAAATTCTTAGCTTAAAAATTGGTGATACAGCAGAGTAAAATCCATTAATACTGCCAGGTGGTGAGCAAAAGCAACATACATAAGGAAAGGATTTAATTTTCAAGGCAAGGAAGAGGCAGGAAATGACCATCTGGGTTCAGTTACAGCTGCAGTATCAACACAGTTGGTCTGTTTGTATCCTGGGAAGTATTTGCTACAGGGAAATGAAAAAGAAACACTTTTTGAGGATACTTCTAAGGGAAGAGTTCAAGACTCTCAGACCTAACAACTCTACAGCCATCTGGTTCAGGAAGAGGAGGTGGCCCTGGGTGGTCAGACATGCTGACTTCTGGACTGTTATTTCTTTGAAGGATCTTGGAGCTGGAGCAAACTAGCCTCTTTGATTTCATACTTAATTTTTTATGTTTTAAAATTTTTTATTATGTTTAGTATTTTAGTATTTTTTTAATGTTATGGGCTTGAGTTAGACAACACTCAGGGACTTATAATGAACAGTAAGTCCTTAACTACAGAGAAGGAGGTCCAGACCGAGAAAAGTAGGAGGACAAAAGCAGAGCTGTATTTCTCACTGCATTCCCTGCTTCATTTCCTTTGTCTTGTTTTCTTAAAACTCATAGTGTATGGCTTATAGCAGCTATGTGCAGCCTGAAGTTGAACTAGAAACCAATGCTAATCAAATGCTACAGACAGAAACGAATTAATAAATAGATACAGAAAGGTGCTGTTGAACACTTAGAAAAGTTCTGCATTGGTCATTTTACAACACTATGTACAAGAAACTAAACACAATTGGTATCAACAACTGGATGTAAAGTCTTCAAAAACAATAAAAACACAATCCAGAAGGCTGGAACTGATTACCTTGGTTGTAGCTGGTTGCACAGTGAGACAAAAGGTGAGACATCAGGATTTGGGAACCCTGCCCAATAAAACCCACATCTTGTGAAGATGAAGATGTGTAGCTTCCCATGCAAAACTGCACTAAGTAGTGCTAGGTGGGGTAGTACTAAGCCCTGGATTGCAGAACTCTGTGTGTTACAAAAGCAATGGGAATGCTTGTCCTCAACACCCTTGTTTCCCAGCTGTATGTTTGTATGCTTCTCTATCAAGCCTTTCTTTTTGGGGTGTATTTCTTGATATTACAATACTATCAACAGACCTAAAGGTCCATCAGCCTGCTCCACAGAAACATCTCACTTGCTCAGGCTGTGTATTAACCATTTCCCTATGGCCAGCAAGCCACAGCTGGAACAGCTGTCCAATATTCTGCGCTTGCAGTCTCCATGCTAGTAATTCCCATATGGGGCAGACAGAACAAGCAGAACATCCAGATTTTACGCTTTAAAAATGCTGCAGCTTACCTCTATGACCGAGGTAAGAGTTGGGCTGCCTTGAAAGTACCCACCAAACCCTGACCAAATCCAAGTTCCTTTCTCCCTTCTGTACCCAGCTATCTAGCCAGACCTCATAGAAGCAGTGTCAATGCACAAGGATTGCCTGTATCAGAGAAGCCACAAATTGCAAGAGTCCTGTTGCTGTGCAAGGAGGAGTTGCCTGTGGATGTTCTTCAAGGCAAAGAGCTACAAAGGAAGGGGAAGAGGAAACACTTTTCATATTTTTCTGTCCTCATCGGAAAGCCTACCTTCATAGAAAAATGAAGCCACTGATGTCCTAAAGTATGGGTCTCAGGTAAATTAAGAAGAGGCTCAAAATGACAAAATACAGAGCAGAAATACTGCAGAACAGTAGCCATGGTAGATACTGTTATTAGGGGCTCCAATACTGAATTTCTGTGAGAGCCTGAAGTCAGCCTAAGTGCTTGGTGCCGCAGTTCCCCCCGTTTCAATATCAAATGTGTAAAGATCAGTTAATACTCTCAGAATTCTATCCAAGTGTTTTACATTATTATTAGTTCATGAGCTATTATTAATTCAATTGATTACAACAGCTTTAAAAAATGAAAAAACTCTCATCAGATAACAAAATTCACAATGGCAAGGTTTCCAAATAATTATGAACAAGAGCACTCAGTCCTGAAATCCTTGATACACCAGGAAAAGTACTGTGGTTGCATCAAGAGCAGCCTCAGGTGACATTTCTATCAGCCAAACCATATTTTTTATTTTGATGATAAAGCGTTATAAACACTGTTCCTAGCATAAATCATTTACACAAACAAATTAAAAAAAAAAAACAAACAAATAAAAACAATCTGTAAGAAACGTTTTTTTGAAGTTGTTTGAGAAGATATTGTTGTTAATAATGTTAAAAGGAAGGCAAGAATTATTTAACAACCTATCAAAACAACTCTGTGAATAGCAAGGATCAAGTACTGCCTCCTCCTCAAATAGATCAGAAAAGGCTCTCCCATCAAGTCATACTGAATACCGTTTATGAATAATCAGCTTACCCTTCTGGTAACAATGGGGTCTAGTTCTTTAGGATCATTATGGCTGAGAGTCATAAGGTCAGCATTAAGAGTTCTAATACGCTGCAGTCGTAGGCGAATGTATCGTGCAGAAGTAAATTCCAAAAGCTTTTGTGAAGGATCATCAGCACTAGGCCTACCGTTGATCAGTGATGTGTGAATCTAGAAAGAGGGACTGGCTTAATCATAAACATAACTGTGATTCATTTGTAACAACAAACATCTTAGTGTGAGAATTAAAAACATAGAACTTAGGCTTGTTTTCCAACAACTCAGGATGGTGCAATACTAAACTACCTGGATTTCTTTTTTCTTCCCCATCCTCTACCTGCAGGTAGAGTTCCTGCTTCCTGACTCATGCAGTTCTGAAACCAGCACTCTCAGATCATCATAGTCTCAAGTCTCCTGGACTTTTGTGGAGATAGCATAAAGAGAAAAACAGTACCCCAAGCTAGTCCTTAGTTCCCATGGAACATGTAACTCTGACCATAAGAAGTTTTGTCCTTACAGATTTCTCCTCCACAATTTGTAAATATCTTATTGCAAAACATAATATGGTGCACATGCTCAGTATGGGGTCATTAATCCTATACCTTGCTGGGACAGGGCTGCACAATCAGCAGGAGTACTCAGTGATATGAGAGCGCAGTGGGAAGCCACAACAGATGACAATTGAAAGCAAGGGGCTGCCACCACAAACCAACCTATCTGGCCTCCATCTTTCTCACACAATCCCAGTTGGCCCCGCTGAGATGGCTTTTGGTAACGAGCTGCACGACTTACTCTGGCAACAGCCTCTTCCTTCTTTCCAAAGCAATTTAGGAACATGCAAGGATTTAGTCTTATATGACCATGCAGTTCCTGCTCTGTTTTATGGAAGAAACTGAAAAACGAGAGCCTGCAGGCCACAAGCAAGTGTTAAACAGTTCACCTGGTATCCACAACAAATAAGAGGTCATGCTTTCGGCTTGTCAGCTACATTTTAGCGTGTATGACATATCCTCATTTATGAAGAGTGATTTTGTCTCATATACTACTCTTGAATTTATAGTTTCAACTTTGTCCAGTACTGTCAAATTGTTCCTCTGAAAATATTTCTAAATATTAAAGATTTTTTTATTATTATTATTTTTTAAAAAATTAATTCTGTAGTAGAGCTAGGGGTTTCCTAGACAGTAACTGTGTTATTTCAAAGATTAAAAAAAAATTAAAAAAAAAAATCAAAGAATGATTCTCCATATACACTGCTATATTTGGCCAATGTATTGCTTACAAATTTATCAGTGTATGTAAGCCATATGTATTATATATTTTTGGCTTGCTTGTCCTCCATAATTCAAGACCATTTCCAAACAACTGTAGTTTCAGCCTTGGAATTCATCGTGAGCCCTGACTTCATTACGTAAATTTCTGGAAGCAAATCTTCAAACAGCGCATAACAGGTAAAAAACACAGCTTACAGTAGAGCAGCTATACCTCTTCAAACTTGTGAAAAATCTAGCAGCCAAACTGGCAAAATGTGTGATTGGGCAAAAAATGTTATTATTAAGTGACATCCTCATTTAGACACGTGGTCTTTTTACCTTACCAGTTCTTTCACACCAGGGCACTACAAGCTGACTGCAGAACTTTGGGATGCTAATAAACACTGGATACAAGGCAGGTGCTTGTAGAGATCAGCTGGTCTCCAGGACTTCCTATAGCCCCATACTTAAGTTCAATATGTTGGCCAGAACCAATTACAAAGCACTAAATACAAGTATTTTCAAAAGGGTGCCAAGATTCACTAGTACAGGCCGTGAAATATTCTGTGCAAGGAATATTCCTGTCTGTCTGCCATTCCAGTTATGAAGGAGCAGCCTGTCTTTTGCTAATGACAGCTTTTATGCGGGAGTGTTGATCTGCTTGAGGGTAGGAAGGGTCTACAGAGGGATCTGGAAAGGCTGGATCGATGGGCTGAGGCCAATTGTATGAGGTTCAACAAGGCCAAGTGCTGGGTCCTGCACTTCAGTCACAACAACCCCATGCAGCGCTACAGGCTTGGGGAAGAGTGGCTGGAAAGCTGCCTGGCAGAGAAAGACCTGGGGGTGCTGGTTGACAGCCAGCTGAATATGAGCCAGCAGTGTGCCCAGGTGGCCAAGAAGGCCAATCGCATCCTAGCCTGTATCAGAAACAGTGTGGCCAGCAGGAGCAGGGAGGTGGTTGTCCCCCTGTACTCAGCACTGGTGAGGCCGCACCTCAAGTACTGTGTTCAGTTTTGGGCCCCCACTACAGGAAAGACATTGAGGAGCTGGAGCATGTCCAGAGAAGGGCAACAAAGCTGGTGAGGGGCCTGGAGCACAAGTCTTATGAGAAGCAGCTGAGGGGACTGGGGTTGTTTAGTCTGGAGAAAAGGAGGCTGAGGGGAGACCTTATTGCTCTCTACAACTACCTGGAGGGGGTTTGTAGTGAGGTGGGTGCTGGTCTCTTCTGCCAGGTGGCTGGAGATAGGACAAGAAGAAATGGCCTCAAGTTGCAGCTGGGGAAGGTTTAGATTGGATATTAGGAAAAAATTCTTCACCAAAAGGGTTGTCAAGCATTGGAACAGGCTACCCAGGGAAGTGGTGGAGTCACCATCCCTGGAGGTATTAAAAAAACCACGTAGATGTGGTGCTTAGGGACATGGTTTAGTGGTGGATGTGGCAGTGTTAGGTTTACAGTTGGACTCAATGATCTTAAAGGTCTTTTCCAACCTAAATGATTCTGTAATTCCATGTAGTACACAGCAATTTAATTCCGTCATTTTTTATGGTTTTATGTTACTACACTCAGAAAAAAAGCAATGTTCTGGATAGTGTCACCCAATTAATTCCATGTACATCAGGAAAAATAAATGAGAAAAAAAATGTCACTAAACTGAATTTCTGGCATTCCTGAGTTTGGAGTAGTATGGCCCATCAGATATCAGACATACATCACAAGGGGCACTGTTTGTACAGAGTCAACCTAAGGGTCTTCTGGTTAATAGTGTGGAGAGACATGTTAATTTTCTTTGTCTGTTCCATCTGATCTGTGGGGCATATGCTTACATCACTGCAATAAACATTTGATTAAAGTGAACGGGACTTGATGTTACTGAATTTCATTGGTTTTTTTCTTGCTGAAACATAGTTTTAAGTTTATGTGAAAGTTTGACACACTTCAGCCTTTAGCTGCATACATTTCAGTCTTTTTTTAACCAAGAAATAAAAACATATTGGCTTCTATTAAGCTAAGAGTTACTAGCATTCTCCATGGAATAATGCTGCATTTATTATCATGCTCTTACATTATAGCATTCACAATAGAATAACCGCTGGTTTTAATGTATCATTTCATTATGTGGCTGCCTCTATGTAATAAATTACACAAGTACCATGAATAGAGTTTGTTAAAAGAAAGAACAATCAACAGTGAGTCTGTACAACTCATAGCTCTTTTAATTATGCTACATCCCTGAAACAATGCCAAGGCTTGTTTAGGAGTTCCAGCTGTGCTGAGCACTTCAACAGTGTTTGCAGCTTTATCTCACACAACCAGGTGTTCCTAACACAGGGGTTTTCTTTATTAAATGAAAAACCTGGCCAAACACAGAGACTCTTTA
Organism: Harpia harpyja; assembly: GCF_026419915.1. Taxonomy (NCBI): domain Eukaryota; kingdom Metazoa; phylum Chordata; class Aves; order Accipitriformes; family Accipitridae; genus Harpia; species Harpia harpyja. Next base: position 21,672,150 of record NC_068944.1, on the reverse strand, counting down.
CAGTCTTTCAGGATAAAGCAACTAATAATTCACAGCTAATAGCTACCAGCGAATTATGTGGTGAGAGAGAGAACAAAGAGTTTAGTAATAGGAATACATGGAGCCAAAGACATGTTTCATCCCAAAATTTAAAAGTTTGCTATACTGGTACATGATGTAAAGATAGTATCACTAAAGAAGAATAACAGATCATCTGGTAGTGCTGAGCAAGACCAACTCTAACTGTAATCCAAATGTTTTCAAATTGCTATCGGTCCATATTCTTAGTCACAAACCGCAAGTGCAAAACCAAACATACCTCTCCATGTTCCAGGGGAACTAGTCTAGAATAATAGGAGGTGCAGATCACTTCATCATCTCTCTTGTAAGTTGGCGGCCCAATTCTTGGCGTAATATTATAACGAGTTAAACATTCGGTATCACTAATTGCATAGTACTGCCATGGTCTGAACTCTGTGCCATCTATGGAGCGTTCCAAAATCCAGTTTCCAGGTCGTGGAGCATTAGCAGCTTTGATGATGACATATGCAACTTGAAAGACCTAAAAAATGCAAGAAGAAAATTTTAACACTTCATTATGCTGTAGAAGACCACTAGAAGCCAATTGGGCAATTCAAATTTTAAAAGCAGTATATGGTTTGCCTGGGGAGGGGATAAAATTTGGTACAGTGACTCTGGATACAATTTTTGCACAAACTTTTGACAAAAGGCCAGTCTAATCTTTTACTAAGATATATGTATCATTTTTCTGTCAAAACTCTCAAAATTACAACAAAACATTTGCTTATGTGACTAAAAAAAGACTAAATATATTCAGTGCATCATTCTGTGTTAATGTAATAGCTGAAATCTCTATCTAAACTGTACATTTCAGGATTACTCGGGTATAACATTCTTTCCATGGGAAATGTGCTATTTAGCTTTTCTGAACCACTGAGGGTTTCAAAGAAGTGGGCTGGTTTTTTTTCAAAACAGGTGCAGCCCAAACAACTCTTTGTTTCACATTTTAGCTGGGAGTTTAATCCTCTCAGTAATAGCATTTCTGATAAGCTTTTTATACCCTATATTAAAAATCTCTGCATTCCATTTTCATTCTGTGTTAAACTTATTTAAGCAGAAGACTGTTTACAGACACTGCTGAAAACACACAGAGACAAATAAGATGAATGTGACAAATATAAGCATGATAACCTTATTAAGATGTGTACTCTCTAAACTATGCAGGTATCAACTATTTTTAACAATCCTGGGTCAGAAGTGAAATCCCCATCCACACAACAGCACTGTACAGCACTTCTCTGACTAGGCAGGGCAGTAACTAAGTTTATATCACCTTTTAAATGACCTTGTCATGGCAGCTAGATAACCTGCACTGGCCCCCAACTACAGCATTAGATGCTAACACTGAAGTGCACTTACTGCAAAGCTACTATCTTCTTCCTTACCTAATACCCATTACATCACTTCACTTAAAAAGGCTGTCTTTGCAAATTGATAAGACTTCTATACAGCAGTTTAATGTTTTACATGCACTATAGTATCAAGCCACATTCATATGAAAGAAAAATGCCATATTATTAAGCCATCTCAGAGGTATGTATTCTTACTTGAGCAGACTGCCTGGTCAGCTGGTATAATCATCATAACTCCAGTCTGAATGTGCGGTATTAATACTGTGTTGAGCTCCACTTAGGTCACAATCAGTTCTTTCAGATATTTTATATTTAATTTTTTGGGGGGTGGTTTTTTTGCAATACAGATTAAAGCCAGAGCAAGAATAGCACTTGCCACAAAAGCAGATTTTTATTTTGTCAAATGGGGAAATAAACACAGAGATAAATAGTAACGGCATTGCATGTGCAATTCAGGAAACTACTTTTGAAACAAAACATTCAAGTGAGCAGAGCTTTGCTTAGGAGATCTTGCAGACATGAGAAGGAAAAAAAATTGGTGATACTTATCTTCAAATGACTTACTGAATTTAATACCTTAAAGTCAAACAATCTCAGTTTTGACTAAAATCAGACATAACATAAAACCATGATATTCACTTGGTCTGATTTTCTTTTCAGGCACGCCAGTTTTATCCTTTGAAACATTAAGCACATAGAAACAGAATATTTCCAGTTGTTTCAATAAATATGAAAATTTATACAAACTGAGTATTCTGCCTACTGACTTATAGGAATTTCAGCAAGCAGAAGTAAACAAAAAGAGAAGCCATCTCACTGTTTAGTCACAGGCTTACCGTCTTAGAAACAAAATTTCTCTGGGGTCTGTGAATCCTCTGTTGTTCAGCACAACCTTAAGATTTGATCAAAGTTAAGTGAATACCAAGAATTATAAATCTAGCTTCCATGAAGAGAAAAGCCCCTTTTAAATAAAATTTACATCATGCCAACAAGCTCCAACTGAAAAAAAAAAATATGCTAAAATACATGCTTTTAAAGGGAAAAGAACAGAATTTGGGCAGACTCCAAGTCAAGCAACTGTATTCCCTCCATACAGCCTGGATTTCATTGATTCAGTTAGCAGTAGTTGAGTTATATACCTGTTTCATGCTGGGTTATGCACAAGCAGAATCTGGGGTATCATCTTTTTGGTACCCCTAACCTGAAGACACTTGTATGTGACAAGAGTCATTTGTATGGGTATTTTTTCCACCACAGAAGAGAACTGCAGAAAACTATTACAACTAGAGAAGCTTTATTGACTGACCTTAGGAACTGCTACGCACCTCCAAGTTCCTTTGAAGTCAATCATCTCTCTCAAATGCATAGAAGATGCAAGACTGGAACCCTAATTTTATTTGCAATGCCATGGTAGAAAATTTTCCTTAAAAACTCTTATGCCTTTTATTTATTTTTCCTCTCTGCTTGCTGCCATCAACTAAACTACTTCCCCACTTATTACACAGTTGGCTGAACAACAAATGATCTACTTTTGATTACACTAAGATTCTTTAAGAACCATTATAGTCTGCAGCTGATGTAGCTAGTTTTAAATCCGGTTCCAACTAATAACAATGAGCTATCCTTCATCACAAACTAACTGCAGCCACTGCTGCAGAAATAAAAGATATTCACAAGAGTATGCAAGTTAAATTTATCTTAAATATTAAGTTTCTTGGTGAGGGAGGAGTGAAGGGAAAAGCCAGTTAAAGAAAAGAAAATTTTCACAGCAACTGTGCACATATCCAATGCACAATTCAATAAATTAAATCTTTTCAAGTCAACGTTTTTCCAGAAAAACAGCAGCCAAGTTTGGTACTCAAGACATCTAGGGATTGATTTTTCCTGCATGCCTACAGTTCACCAACAGCTGCAATGAAGATACTTGACACTATGAACCCAAAAGTGGCATTCAAAAAAATCAGTGAACGGTTCTGTAAACATTTAAGTATGCACAGTGTAAAAAACCATTGCCTTTTCCCCTGGATCCTCTCAACTCTCTTCCATTTACACATATAGCCCGTAGGTACCCAAAAATACTTCATAGATAAATTCACACGATAATGAATATCAGCAACACCAGGAAAATTTGTCAGTCCCTGAAATAATATAGGTTAAATATAGAAATGAAAGGATTTTGTATAAATGCACCTGCAGTTAAGAAGCCACAAGACAAGCTATCAGTAGGAGTTACATTCTCAAGAATTATGTTCCCAAGCAAGGGAATCAGGCTGGAGGAAGGGATGAAGGTGTTCCCAGCATTTGCAGATGAAGATGTTTTAAGGAATATCAGCAGGTAGGGGTTTCGCATACCTCATATCCCACAGTCTCTGCAACCCAAAATGGGTCTGAACCAGGAACTCCATGTAACGCAAGCTGATTTTCCAACATCCTTAGAACACTTCTTTACAGATTTTTTACTTTTGTAAGTTCTTCAGGTTTGAACATCACCGAAGGCAGTTTCTTACCACTTTCCACATCCATTCAGTGTCCCCCAACCAGCCATGTGATAAACTTGAGCTGTGTGGCAAGAGCTAATGATTTGTACACTTTAATTTGACTGTATAGCTTTCCCAGAACTCATTTCCATATTGAGCTACAAGGGTAAAAAGGGCAAGCTAAAGCAAGTTAGCAATTCCCAAGCAGACATAGATTAAAAGTGTCATTTTACAGGCATTTTAATCCCGATTGTAAAGACCAGCCAAATAAACTTGTACTGAAGAACATCTTTGTAGCAGCAATACCAACATAACAAGTCCCTTCTGCTTTATTTAGCCTAACAACCTTCTTTCCCTGAATGCAGATCCAGCAACACCAAGTGCATTATTCCTGAAACAGATTTATAAAAATGAACCCTTCTCCCCATTCATCAGGAAAATTTGTATTTTTTTTTTTTGCTCAAGACTATAAACTCAGCCAGCAGTGGCCACGCAGCAGATGCTAGCCAAAAGTCCCCATTTCCAAGGGCATAGTCAGTGCTCTACAGCCCACACAGATACATGCCCTGGCAAGGACAGTTTTCCTGGTAGTCTTTTTGGATAAAGACTCCCAGTTATACTTTTCAATTTACACAAATGGAGACAACAATAAGGGAAGATTCTGTCTTTTCATATTTATGAATATTTGAGCCCCAGGCTCCAAAAGTGAAAAGTTAAAGGGAAAGATGAGGCCCAACACATTTTTTTTCCCCTAAATTTCAGAAATGTTTAACCTATTAAGAATAGAGGTACCAACTCCTACTTCAAAATCTACACCCCAATTCAAATGCAAACTCTACCTGACCTTGAAAATACCTGAAAGAAAGATATGATTTTAGGACCTCAGGATCACTTTCAGTGTCCTATTGCATACCTTACTGAAATCACACTAGCATAATGTAAACCATATAAGCAGGAGACTGCAAAATGAACAAGCCTGGAGGAATGCAAGGCTCTTGGTAGACTGGTTCCTCCTAGTTTTATAAATTCAGCTATATCTTTCCCTCAGGATGAGTGCAGAGGGGGAATCTAAAAAACAGCTAAGTATGTTTTTCAAAATAGCATGACAAGTTCTGTGGTGAAAATGTTTATTACAACTAACATTACTCCACATTTTAAATGAAACTGCAGAATCCATTCTCTGTTCAATGCTGTCAACACATATAAACCTGGTTACCAGAAAAGCCTCTCAGATTTTGTTTTACTGTCCAAAAAGTCTAAAATTAATCTGTGCAAACTTTCAAAGAGTAGAAGACTACATGAACAGATATTCTGAGTATCAGCCTGTATTGTTCACAGAAATGTCTTTTTAAGGAATAAAGATGGCTTCAGGCTCTTAGAGACTGTGAGGCCTAGCAATTTCTCCTGACATTTTGCTTTGAGGAGTCTGTGTTGTTAGAAGTGCAAAATAAACTAAATCCAGTAGAATTTCTAGTCTCCTGAATTATCTTTTCTTTAAGATTTTGATTCATTATGTGCAACCATTGTTGTGGAATAGAAGAAAAATTCATTTTACTCAAGAAGTGTATTGCAAGAATGTACAGATGAGCACCCTGAATCTTGCATCATCACTTTTAAAAAGCTACAAAAGGCTGTTAAGGAAGCTTGCCACATACAATAAATTAGCATTGGTCCAGTGAAATCAACAGAATAACATCGTTTTATATCAGCAAAGGATTTGTCCCCACAGAAATCTCTTCTTGCCAAACGATTTCAAAATAAAAGCTCTGTACAAATCATATTATAATATTTACATTCTTTGTTACTTTCTAATAGCAGAAATTACAAATTACTCTTACATCAGCCTCTGAGTGCTAATCCAGTACTCAAGAAATATTCATGAGCTACAACTTAATCAGAGGTGGAGATGTTTTCTCAACTTGATGCTATGGGTCTTCAAAGAACAACTGGTCTTGCTTTACAATTCAAGAACTTTGTGATATACAAACTCGTGCCTTTCTGCTATACCTAGTACAAAGTACCCTCAAATACCTTTAAAAGCCTGACACATTGAAGCATAGTAATAAAACTGAGAAAAGTATTCTTCATTTAATGGTGTGACAGAGAAATATTTTACAGCTGGCCTGAGCACACTGCTGACATTTATAATAGTCAGCATTTATTTTAATTCATTATAATTTCACAAAGTAGCTGTCCAGAGGAGTCAAACTCAGGCAAAAATGTTGGTTTTATCTAAAACTGCTGCTGCACATTTTGTTTCTGTAGAATTGCCAGTGTAGGAAGTACAAGGTCATAAATCAAATCTTGGTATCTTGTACATCAATACTACATCTCATTGCTAAACTACTCTTTCCCCAGTTCTGAATCTTTGCCATACATTTAGGGGCAGGGGTGGAAGACTATCATACATCTGGGTCCCAGAAAGGCTGAAAGGCACACCAGAATACATGTACCTAGTTGTTATGATCCGTGTGAGCTAAAAAAAAAAAAAACCAAAACGTGATGTACCCACTGGTTACCCTTACAAAATGCTTAGCATTAGTTAAAAATAGCACAGACTCCGCAAAGGAGAAAGATCAAACCAGCAATTTCAATACTAATTTTACTAGCCTGCCCTCTTTTCTTAATGAGATTCCATCAAACTGCTCTTTGGTCCAGCTGTCTTTAGACTAAGTAAATCTAAGTGCAAGGTAGAATATTAGCTGAAAGAATATCTTCTGCTCCCTTTACCTTTGAGCCAAGAAATTAATACAGCCAAATACAGGACACAGGACAAAGACTGCAGCCAGAAATTCACCTAGGGTAAATTGGAGTAGAGGCAATTTTCATCAGCTAAAGGAATCTTCCCCATATTTGCCAACCAAGGCTATGTCCCAGCACTCGCCAACCTGACTGCTGGATTGTATCTGTAAACTGTACATTGCTAACAATCCCAAGAAACAACCCATTCCTCTTACTGCTAGAACTTCTGGTAATTACTCAAAAAACATAGTAATGACCAGGTGGTTATTTTTCACATCACAAAAGGGTGTGAATATATTCCATATTCTGGCAAGAAAAGTTTAAGGACATACTTTAATACACTACTTGACAGATTTAATGCACAAAGCTTGAAATGTAGAAAAAAAGTACCAATGCTAAAGATATACTGCAACACATATAGTTACAAATATTGACTTTCAGGAATACTTTTAAAGGTCCTAGAAGAGTATTTTAACCCATTCTCAAGGAAACTTATGAAGTAAACAGTTACTAAAATCACTAAGGTCCTTCATATGGTTTTCTTTTGTGTTTTCTTTACTTCTGCTGACTTGCTTAAAGTAAGCGCACCAAGTCAGCTCTAATAAGTCATTGACTTCAAGCAATCTCTATTAACCAAATCCTTTCTCACAGAGCAGTAATTTACATTCAGTTTGCATAGCCCTAGATGCCTTCTCTCTCTCAAACTCTAAGGAAAACACAGAAGAAAGGCCCCTTGGGGGAAACTTTTCAAATCAAATTAGTGAAACTGAGCGTGGGTCAGGAGAGGAAAGATACGTATTTGGTGAAGCATCAACAGCACTAAGGCTGGAGAATAAAAGATTTAGAGTGCAACTCAACTGGTCTGTTTCCAAAGTGAAAGTGTTCTAGGATGATAGAAACTACAGCATTCTCTCCTCCATTTTTCTTTCCTGTTTGTCCATTTACAAACCAAACACAAAGTCAACTCTTCAAACAACAAGAAAGTCCTATCCAAACCTTCTGTCACTGACAAAAGATACCCTGTGATTATTTTCCTAACAGTTCTGCTTTCTAATTAAAGAGCAAACTAGGCACTTGTTTAACCTATGCTTCATTTTAAAATACCGAAGTTAAAGCTTCTGTTTTAATCTTTAAAATAACTTTCAAGCAGGGTCTAGAGATCTTGCAAAAGCTTGTTACCAACTGTACACCTCAAGTATGCATTTCTTAGTTAGCAACAAAGCTTCTTCCAGAGTTTGGAAGTATCCCCATATTAGTAATGGATTGTTGAGCTATGATTTTCAAACAATTAAACAGGCCAACGCATAGATCTGTTCAAAGCAAAACAACAAGAAAAAGCCAAGAAAAATACATTTTCTTCAGAAATGATTTTGTCTTTTTTTGGAGCAGGGTAGGAGATTTCTGAGTCTTCCATGTCTAACAGACAAATGAATAAATTAGCAAATGCTCTGTACAGTTCAGCAGGCTCCTGTCTAAGAATGATGAATCCCTCCAAGCTTTGCTGTAAAGTGCCAAAACAGAGGAACCAACTTCTGCCCAGACAGTTCCAGCCTCCCCAGGGTCAGAAATCACTGTTTTAGAGATACAATCCCTAACTCTTCAGAACAGCTAACAGCAAAAGTTCATACAAGATATAATACAGAACATTTCTTCCCAGTGCTCCTTCCAACAAGATGGTGATCAGAATCAGTCAGAAGATAAGCACGGAAAGTGGCAAATCAACGTTTCTTTCAGCAACACTAACTTTGCCCAATTTTATGCATGTTTTGCTTTCTAGTCCTGAAGGATATCCCTCAACTGAGGAAAGTCTGTTTTTCCAGGGTTCTGGAGATCCTGCAAGTGAACTTTCTGACATTTTACACTTCAATCTGACCATTATGTTGCATTAACAGGTTTACATATTTAATGTAAGTATGCAAAAATACTGAGAAATTTAAACAGAAGAGTTTAACTTGAGATCTACTGTGAGATAATTGATGTGAATACAGTAACCCTCCAGTCACTTACCTTTCTCTCCTCCTCTGAAACTCAGTATCAGAATTACAATACCTATGGATCAAAAGAGATCATATTTGGAAGTATATTGTGCTCTGTTTTCTTACAGTAAATGTCAAATGTTTCTACCATGTCCTACTCCAAATCATTTACTCTTTTACTAAGAAACTGTACAATGATCAGGTGACGGGCTGATAGCTATAGTTAATAAAAAGAAACAGATGCATCCTCACATATAAAATCTGCACTGTTGACAATACCCTGAAAACACTGTTTGCTGCTTGAAAATAAGTCTTTGATAACCCAGACTTCAAGTAACATGCATGAAACCAAAGGTGGAAGAAAACAATATCAAAGGACTGCTGGGGAAAAGACAGCAGGGTCAGGCAGAGGAAGGTTACCAAGACAGAAGGACTGCCTGTGTAAACACTCTCATCCACACATATACATTTGTTTCTGTGCCATGAATTACAACAACCTGTGACCTATATGCTTACAAACACAGTCACTTCCACTCCAGTCTGATAGAAATGAAGTCTCCAAGATGCTCTAGAAAAATAATTGAAAAACACATCTGTTTAAAATCAGTTCATATTAGCTTTAACTATCCATGTTTAACTATGCACTACTAAATGGTTAACTGCTAAATATCCTACCATCTAAACACAGAAGAACTAAAATCAGTTGCATTGGCGTATATCCTACATACAAAAAATGACTCACCTAAATGTTACCCACCTGCCTTAAATCCAAGGTGATGGTGACCCAGTGGTATTGCCTTCCATTCTGAATGCTGGGACTTTGCCACCAGTTATTGGTACCATCAATTGCACTGGAAATTGGGTGCTGCTCTGTTTGAAAGCAAAAAATTAAACATCTCTTGAAAAGATATTGCATTGCATTTTCTCTGACCCAGCACATTTATTTCACACTGAGCACAATTTCTTCCTGTCATAAAGAAGTAAAAGCTGAAATCTGCCCCCAGTCAAAAAGGCTGTCATTGGACTTTGTGGTGCTTAATGGTGATTTAAGGTGCTCACACTTTGTCAGCCCTTTGCTTAAAGATAGTTTCGCTTATGTAGTCGAGAAACTAAAAGTAAAAAGTATTTGACCCCAATACACCCTGTATTCACAGGGGAGGGTCAAAAAGAATGACGCAAACCCATGAAACAAACAAACAAAAAAACCACATGAAACATGCCTTTGGGATTAGCACTGTGGTGGTCGCAGACACGGCACTGGGCATTGCGCAGGGGCCGTCCTGGGACATGCTCCACCAGTTTGCAGAACATCTCTGGTCCCTCCTCCCCGCAGGTGGCATTGGTGGAGATGTGAGCATTACTAGCCAGGTTCAAAATGGCAGGGAACAGGCCTTGAAAGAAACACATCATAAGGCAAGAAAAACACAGATGTGGGTATAAGACAAGTCTCTAAACATACAAGGTTTCATTACAAGCTTCTAGCTTAGGGTCAAAGATACAGGAAAATACAATGAAAACAATTTATTTTGTGAAAAGATTATCATACCACACCGACACCAGCACATAGCCCTGGGGCACTGCAGCCCTGCCTGTCCCTGCCCACTGCCTAGGGCTCCCCCAACCCTGCCCACAGCCCCATTTCAGCTCCCACAGGGCCATCACCCCCTGCCCAAGCAACACTGCAGCAGGGCCAGTCTCCAGCTCGCCACAGCCCTGCCCTACCCAGCCATGAGGCCCATCAAGCTGGGCCCACCCACAGGTCCATGGCCTGGCCCAACCTCAGCCTGTCCCCAGGGAGGTGCCCAATACCCAGGGCTGGGGCTGCCCCAGTGGCCCTGGCTGCCCTGCTCCTGGATGGGGCAGTGGGACAGGGCCTGGCTGCCAGGACCTGCCCTGACAGACCCCACAGGGAGCCCCCATGGCCCTCAAGGAGCCCCTGGCCCTTGTGGCACCCTGACCACGATAACCCAGTTATTTCACTCCACCTTTGGATGCTTTATTGCTGAGGAACACAAGAGTTAGTAAACTAACTCTTCCAGATTCTAAACCTTCTCTTCACATTGTGAATTGATCAAAACCAGGAGGACAACTGGCCCACTGCCAAAAGAGAGGAGGAACTGTACTGCACACACTCAGCTGGTGTGGAAAATGGCGTTTAACAGGAGCTCTCCGCAGCAGCAATGCCACCACCCTGACAACATGCTCCAAGCTCACAAGTTTTAAGGACTGCTTTTAAGGAATTCAGACCTTTGCTCCAAGCTTTTCTGCAGTCTGTGTAAGGGATATTTTGCTTGCCACTTATTAATCTTTACACAAACACTTTACCATACTTTTAAATGGTGGTGTTCTTGTGCACTAGAATAATGAAACAACAGACTAAGCATTTCAAGATTACTGCTACTGAACCAGGAATCCTTAGTATTTTTTAAAAGGAGTAAAGTTTTACTTCGGCTTGAAGTCTACTGATAAAATTTAAATACTCCATGGGACAGAATGAAGTTAGGCACAGCTCCTCAGCAGCCTTGTTACCAGTTTCCAGCCTTCCCTCCTGAGCTATAAAGCTTTTATTTCTTGCATGGTTGTAGTATAACAGATATACTCCATTTCCACTCAGAAGCAACTCTGAAAAAGAAAAACAGTTTTGGAAGAAAGAGTCCTGTCTTTAGAGATTAAACACAATGGGCTGAAATCTAAGCTAGAGCCTTAGTACAGCATATTAACAGTGCCTCAAGAATTGCTACTGCTGCAATAGTGAGGTATTAAAATCACATTTTTCTTCTGTTATAAGGAATTCTGAAAACAACAAAAAAATCCAGTCATATTTGTGAAAATACATGCCTTTTTCACTAGTAAAATTATATGAATTCTTTTACTTCATTGATCTACAACATACATCAAAAGGATTGTAATATTAATATTGCAATATTAATATTTTCTTAACTCTCCATCTCAACAAGGCAACATTAAATATTCTTTAATTTAAAGTGTCTTTGTCTGCCCAGTAATTGCATTACCCTGGAAAGCCTCAAGAAAAGTTCTAGTGCTATTTAAACCTTGAGTTCAGCTATTGAAAATGTGGCTAAATTCTAACCCTCTGCACCACAGTATGAATAATAAACTGTGTTTTCAATTGTGCTGTACTCAAAACTTAACAGGAAGGAGACAGAGCTTTTTATTTTTTTCAATCCTGACTTCATTTAAGTTAAATCCAGACTAGGTCAGACACCTTGTTCTCATTATAACTAAATTTAATGCCAACAAGGATGCTGAAGACATCCTATTGACCACTTTGGTGAGGCTCTTCTGTGAGTAACATGCTTTCCGCAGTCTTCTCTCACCTCATGCAGTATGGGTGCAGTATTACTCCAGACTTAAAGTTGAAGGCAAAGCAGAAATGCTGCCCTCCATTTTCCTACTGGACAAGAAAGCTCAGTGGTGGAAGAGGGTATCCTCTTTTCCATTACTCTCCAATGATATAAAGTCTTCTGTATTCAGTATTCATCACTGTTCATGTAGGCATCTGCCAGCCGGTCTTCAAAAGCTATCCATTACTTCCCAGGTCATTCATTACCTTCACGCAAGTTACACAGTAGTCATGCCATTTCTTTCCAGGGTTGTTAGTGACATAATTTGCCTACAATGCAGTCAACAGACTTGTGCCAAAGGAATAGCAAAGCTCTGAAAAGTGCTGATGGCAAGTGCTGTGCTGGCCAAGCTTTGTTCCAAAACCCCAAGCTCAAGTCAAGCTCAAGTCAAGCTCAAGTCAAGCTCAAGTCAAGCTCAAGTCAAGCTCAAGTCAAGCTCAAGTCAAGCTCAAGTCAAGCTCAAGTCAAGCTCAAGTCAAGCTCAAGTCAAGCTCAAGTCAAGCTCAAGTAGCATTCACCCTGGACTCAGCCCTTTCATCTGCTCATCATCAAGCATCTCACTGATTTCTAATAAGTTTGCTGATTGATAATGAAATGAATAATGATACGGTAACATAAAGGTCTCATGATGAGTTTTCTGGGTCCCACAGAGATAAGAAGAAAGAACATTCCAATCCAACTGAGTTGCACTGGAGTTTTGCCCCAGGATCCAAATAAAAAGCAAGAAGTTGTTAGCTTCATCCTGCAAGGTACTGCATCTCTTCAAATCCTAGGTGACTACATTTGCCTCCACTTCTTTAACACAATCAAATTTTAAGGCAACCTGCAGAGATGTGGCCACTGATTTCAGTGGAGACTGAGATTAGTGTAGGAGCTGATTTATTAAGAAACAACAAGTATCTGCAATAAACAAAATGGAAGAAAAGAGGTAAATTTAATGAGCTGTGTCTTTACAGAACATTGTTCCTCTTCAGTCATTCAGCATGTTCTTAAGAAAAAAAACTTTTCCTAAGAAAATCTAGGTACTCAGAATTGTGAGTTCAAGAGCCCTTAGATGCTCCTCTGATAAAAAAAACCCCACCAAAAACAACAACAAAAAAACCCCCATACATACACAAAAAACCCCACAAAGGTAAGAATAAAATCCATCTGGTAAGATATATTTTTATCTCTCTTAGGAAGAGGTAGGTATGACAAAGATGAGCAACCACAGAATCATCACTTAAATGAGCCATTTACAGATAAATAGGTGACTGTCATCATATCCTGCTATAAAATCCAAGCGGCCATAACAGACATAAAACTCTGGCAGAAGATACCACATATCATTAAACTGAAGTTTTGGCAAATGATACTTGCATTCTTGAAGACATTGATATAACTTTTACAGTTTGCTATCTAAAGTCCAGAACAAATGATCAATTAAATTGGATTTATCATACTTATTCCCACTAAAAAGGAAGGCAAGTGCTACATACAAAATCCTCACTGTTTCACTGCTGAGCTGTCAGGTTCCATTATCACACTAGACAATCATAGCTTTGAACGAGGCTTGAGAGATCTCAATATGAGTCTGTACAGAGTTCAGTAGTAGACTTCTCAGCTCGCTAATCTAGTTTGGTTGACTATATTCTATTTGTTAAAATACCTTGCAGCCAACTTTGCACATAAGTACTTGCTACTTCATCTTTCCACCATTGAACCCATCTCTGTTTGGGAACTACTGTTCAGCATTTTGCAAGAGGCTGTGGCGGTCCTGAGAAAAGCTGGCAGAATTTTTAAGTTTAACTCATTTTTCTAACTGCTGGCCAGCTCTTTTCATGGTAAGGTAAACTCTAACTTGATTTTTTCCAGCTACTCAGTTGCCCATTTGCCCCAAACCAGAGATTCACACACCACCCAATACCAGTAAACTAAGTGTATAGATGCAAATTTGACCTTAAAAAAGAATAACAACCGGTTCACTACAGCTCAGCACAAAAGTGGAGCACAATGTTTTCATTAGATGTTCAAGCAAGTTGCTCTCATTTGTAAGGACTTGGTTTTAGCCAGATGCATGACTAAAACTCACTCCAGGAAAAATGAAAACCTGAGTGGGTACTGTCAGAATTATGTCATTCAGACCTTTCCTAAGGGGCAAAATGCTCCAAGCTCCCAAAAAGCAGAGGGAATCAAATCCCTAATGAGGTGATCTGCAATGTGGATATGGCAGAATTTGTCACATTCACGCTCTACAACGTTCAATTCTTAAAGAAATTACAAGAAGGAGGAATTCAAAGGTTAGATGGATTTGTTGTATGTACAGCTCAGCAGGCAGACCTTGTGGTGAAGGACATAGCATTAATGTTTCACCAAAAGTCAGGGAAAAGGCTTGTTCATAATGAAGCCGGTTGTAATGTATTTGAATGATGAACAGGTGGTCAGCATGCAGTATGCCAGGCAAAAGAAAGACAGGCAAAGAGCTTTTAGGTAGATGAGGGAGTCAACTTCTATTTTATGTGCTTCAATGTGCCTATCAACTCTAATCCTTCAGAATGAATGCAGACAGTTGGAGCATGCAGCTTATTGGGGCAGATTCAAAGTGCTAAGAATTCACACAAAGTCATCACGGATTGAGATACATCATTGCATAAGCAAAAGATGTCTGCAACCAGGAGAGCCATCCCTCTATTGTAAAGTTTATGGCTGATCGTATGGCCTACACTTCTTTGGGAATTATTCTACCTGAAACCAGGGTCTAGAGAAGTCCTCAATAGCTCCTTGTTGCAGATACAAGTACCATCATCTTCCCTAGAGGCTCAATTTAATTCTTTGTCGTTTTATAAGTTTTGATTTTTGACTAATAAACACCCCTGAAGTTTTCACCAAGAATTCCAAGGATTTGGGACATTTCCAGGGTTCTGGGGCAACTCCAACTTTGACCAATGCACATCTGTTGATACATTCTGAATACACCTGATTTATTGCACACATGATCAATTCCATAGCATTTGCACAGTGGATCTGATATATCCTGGACTTGTTGAACATTTTGTCTAGCTTAGATAGCTTGTCTGTGTACAGAAGCATCAGTGCACTCCAAAGACATTACACTTACTCTACATGCTCAGACCACACAGCACATACACATCACTAATGGAAATATGGAAACCACACGCAGTTGTGCGCCACTTAGCAAAGGCTTTTTAGACATATTTATTCCCTTCCTTATCTTTAAAAAGTATTCTCAGTTTAGGACAGTTGGCTGCATTCTGTACAGCTAGACCTGAATGAAACCCCAATTCCATTCCCGATTAATGACTTTTTCACTCAGGAAATTAATAGTATTTCATCACTGTTCTGTTTCAGGTAGAAGGAAAGTAGATTTGTGTATTTTGGCAAAATCCATGCATTGTCTGTGGTTTTGACCATGTTTGACTGTATGGATTCTCACAACATGACTGACAGACAGTGTGAAACTGTACTTCTTCACCTTTTACAGATGGCATGTGGAAAACAGGAGACACTGCCCAGAATACCAATCTTCCTAGCGGGGGCATTGATGATTGAATTAATTTCTTTTACAAACACAGTTGCACAAACAGAAGGATACAGAGTTCTGCTTTACATAGGCTTCACTATGTCAGTAAATATGTTCAATAAGCACAATAAGTATGGTAACATTTTTTGGTATCCTGATCAACACAGTGAGGATGGCAAAACTTCTTACAGGAAGGCCACATTTAAGACAGCTTCCCTCTGAATCCAGATTCATTAATCTGTCTGATACCTCCTGAAAGCTGGATAAATTAAGGATGTGTTTGTTGGGTTGGGTTTGGGGGGGTGTTTTCGTTTGTTTTTTTTTTGTTGGGTTTTTTTTGGGGGGGGGGGGGGGGGGTAAGAACTGAGTCCGGAAGGTAACAATGTTTTCTGGGTTGTTCATCAGTGTATACAATGAAGACTCCCAACTAGACTTCAGTAAGCACCTCTACTGAGGCATTCAGTGAAGCAACAGCCTGATTTTTCCCCAGTACTTTGGCTTTTTTGTGCTGAGCGTAATAAAGCAGTAATTCGCAAGTGAACAAAGTAGATGCAACTTAAACAAAGAGCTGATGTGTGCAGTAACAATGAGCTTTTTACTGTGTCATTTCTCAGAACACAAATACCTGAAGGGGTCTAATCTCATTTAGAAGTTGCATTTTTAAAAATGTTAAGGCAGTCAGTGGTTCATAAAAGCAGGCAATGCTGAAGTTTGCTCACAAGCAATAGATTCTCCATTTACTGAAAACATTTACAGAGGACACAGTGACAGTTGTTCAGAATAGTTTGATGCACTTCAGGAAAACACAAAGGGCTAAGGACAAAATGTAATAAAATGCCACAGTATTAGAATGTATAAAATATGTAATAGTATTACACTGCAGAAGTTGAGGTCACATTCTTCATAACATTCTCAGACAGTTTTCAATAGCACAGATTTGTTTTAGTTGTTCTGTCTTATTCAAGTTTTGGATTAAATGAGTTTGCTAAATAAAAGCCCTGGAACTATCGGGCTTGGGTTCAGATTCCTTGCCCACTCAATAGATTTATCCTCATTATATTTTACCAGCAAATGTCCCTAGCTTAACCTTTTCTATACACTTTCATCAGAATCCTATCCTGTAATCACAATGAAAATCCAGGCTGATTTCCCCAAAATAAATAGGCTGAAATCACTATCTTCTAACAGCAGGAATTAAGGCACTAATTCCCTGTTCTTAAAGTCAGCAAGAAATCTGGGGTATAACACTCAACCTGCCTTATAATCCATTTTGTGGAGATGTTGCCTAAAAATATGCATTAGCTGCAACCTCAACCCATTTGAAAAGCTGAAAGCTTCACTACAACTTACACAATAGGCTTAGGTAGCAAGCCACTAGTAAGAAATTATTTTGAAAACTGATCATTTTTCTGTAGCCCTACAGAGAGAAGAATTTCTCCTAGCACAACACAAACTTTACAGGAGCTAACGAAGGGGTATGGCTTTATTAGCAGAACCTCTGCAAAATTTAATTTGCAATGTTTAGATTAAACTATTTCAGATTAAAACAAAACCTCACCACCATAATAGACCACTATCTTCTCCTAAAACCCGTTCTCTATTTCTTCTCATACTGTAGAGCAACGCTGACTGATGTGTCAATCAGAAATACTAGCTGGGGAAGATTACATTTATTTAATTCAATCAGTTTTCAATATAAGAACATACTAAGTTTGTCTGTTGAAGAGCTTCCAGTGAGGGATACTCCTCAACATCTCTGACAAGTCTACTCTAGTGCTTTATCACTTTAAAAGTTACAAATCTTTAGTCCTCTTTGCTGCATTTGTTATCTTTCATGATCTTGATTACAGCTTTTGCTTACCTGAAAGGCTGTTACCACACCCCCTTTTCTCTTTTCCAGACTAAGTAAAAAATCCTTTCAATCTTCCCACAGTCCATTTTCTAAACCTGTTATCCTCCTGAATTCTTGGTAGTTTGCACCTCTCCAACAGTGGGGCTCCTCAGACCTCATCACCAACTGGAGTAGAATAATTTCTTAAATTCTTGACATGTTTTATTAATACATGCAAGAATAAGTTTTGCTTTCTTTTCAAGGCACTACAGTTTGGTTTGCATTGCAGTCTAAGGTAAATAAAAGATCCTTTTATGTTGTACTGCAGCCCAGTCAGTCATGAAAGAGAAGTATGCATACTCCACATCAGGCCCTGGGATGAGATCAGGTTATCTGTAAAACAAATTACTTCGCAGCCATTTGCTGAACACTCACAAACACTTGCTTTCAGAACAATCTGCTGATTATTTTACAGCTCCGATTCTGTCAAGCTTTTGCAAATCACACTTAAAACAATCCAACTGGAGCACCAGAAGAAAGAACAAGAAAAAAATCCATCACAGCAGTTACTGTGACCAAAAACATTCAGCTTGAACCCTGCAAGCTGTTAGAGCACAAACAAGCTACAGAAGACCAAACCTTGCCCCTTCCTCTGGCCAAATGGCAAAGGGCTTCTCTGCCATTCTTCTCTGCAGTTGCTTACAGGCATTCAGCATTGATGAGAGCCTTAATGGAGACAGGATACTGCAGCAACAGGCATTTACCTACTGTGGTCTGCCTTGGGCTAGATGATGTGCTAATTAGCATTCAGTGCTCAGAAATATATTGGAAAGAAGTATAACACTGAAAATTAATAAAGATGCATTCTGTCAAATTCAGACTGCAAACACAGAAGGCAAAAGTTTGCTCACTCAAGAATGAACATCAGCTGTACTATTCTCCCCCCACTGGTTTCCTCCATATAGTTTGTGAAGATTAAAGAGCAAGAGTCTGGCATAACTTCCACATCTTCCTTAAAATTCTCAAATACCAGCATACAGCCAGGTTGATGGCCAGAATGTAGCAGAGAATTTGGAAAAGGCAAAATGTTTTTTTCCAAAAAAAGGGCAGAAAACCTGAACCCTAATAAAATTTCAGATTTCAAAGTGTAAGAAGCATGCTAAATATAAAAGGCAATGGAAAAGTAAGGTAAAGAAAGAGGGAGGAAAGCATTGCATCCCAATTAAGTCTTAATTGCAAGATGCTAAATTTCCCAATATGCCATACTGGAAGGATAGAGAGTTAAAATTAGGGAATTACCAAACTCACTGAAAAACATCTATAACAAAGAAAGCCCAGACTTCCAGATTAAACATTTAGAAAAAAGAAGGCCAAGCAATACTAATACATCTGCACAAGAAACTGAAGCTTGTCACCTCTGTTAGTTACACAGCAACTAACATTTTCTTACACAAGGTAGAGGTTTTTAACAACACGGATGGGTTAGACACTAGTTTAGACTGAATACTAACACTAAACCAATATCCTTTAGATTATGAAGCCAAGCGTTAACAAGTTAGGTAATGCAAACTTTACAGAGTTCCACCTTCTGAGTCCCTCTCATGCTCACAGCTTGCAAACATAGATGTAGACCATATAGAGACTACGTCACAACACATGTACTCAGACTGCAAGTAGAGAGGGTAAGGATGCAAACACATGGGTCAATGTGCAAATTCTTAACACTGAAGGAGTTTGCGCAACTGATTTTCAGTCCCATCCAGAGATTTCTACAAATAAGCAACCTTGTTTCTCAAAGGAGTGCACATCACCCTTGATAGCCTTCAGTTGAATGTTTTGAGATAATAGAAAACACTGGTACCTACAATAGATTTAATAGCTTGTATCACAGCCCTAAATGTGGCTTCTAGTATTATGGCTTGGTCCTCCAAAAATTTCAGGGATCTGAGGCAAAAAACATTTCAGTTCGAGTTCTTGGGGATAAAAAAAAGAGCATCAAAAAGCTTTATCACAGCAATTTCTAATACCTTCAATATTGGCAGTAACTTGCTGCTTTCCTTCAATCAGAACAAACTAAGGGGCAGTAGGAAGAAAAGAAGAAAACCAGCTTTCATGCTAGTGTTCAGCATCAGACAGTACAACTTGATATAAAAGGTAGGTAATTTGTGAGTACTCTCTCTCTATATCATTTATTTTCAAAGTATAATCAATATTTCTTCCATCAAGTCATGTCTTGCAAGTATTGATTTTTTTGTATGGTATTGGTCTGTTCAAAAACCTGCCTAGAAATTGTTGTCACAGAATTTACACCAAAGCAAAACAGCCAAAAGTTGACAGATGGGCAGGCTGCCAAGGAACAACAAACCTGCCAGACCATGAAATTAGTTCTTTCTTGTTCACCCAAAGCTTTTTCCACATGTTGAAGAACCTACATCATTGTGTTTGTTGGTTTGGGGGGTTGTTCTTTCTTTTATCATTACACTAGCTTTTTTTCCTGAAATCACCTTAATCTTGGGAACAATTTTCACTCAAACCTGAAGTAAATACAAGCCACAGCTATAATTCAGTTTCTTGTCAGTTTCGCTTATATGCAGCCTAAGACACAATATTAGCTTAGATCAGTATGACGGTAGTACTGGCAGTGTGATTGGCATGTCAAAGACTAGGACCTCAGTCATTCATCACTTGTGATGTGTCCTAATATCAACAAGGCAGAACATTTTTGTTCTTACTGATGTTGGATCTAAATTAGCCTTCCCCACACACACACCTGTTACTATGACTGCCTCCATAGATAATGGTTCACCCTGCACTTCTTTCCTATCACCAATTTTCAACCTGAGGCAACAGTCGTCTTTGTAAATGAAAATCCGGTCTGGGTTTAATCCTAATTAAATTTGCATGCATAAATGTGCAGCTCTAGGCTTCGCACTGAATCATTTATTATAATAAATAGGAAGTTATGACCCAAGTATCTATTCGCTCTCTCCTGGTTCTAAATTTATATTTATCACTTGCAAAGTCTAAAAGACCTGAGCTTGAGAAGAATTTTAAAGGTTTAGTGTTCCCAGTCACTTCTGTACTGTGACTCGGTATCATAACCAAACAAAATTTTACTACTTCTTTTCCCATGTAAACAAGTCTTACAGCACATAGCTGCACTACAAAGGAACTCTGAAATGTATTTTTCACTTAGCTCATTTAAGCTTGTTATTCACTAGCCATATATAAAACCAAATTTATTTCACTTTCCTAATTTCAAAAAATAATTTTTCACTTTCCTAATATGAATGTACTATCTTAATTTTACAAATTGCAGCTGCCTTGGATGAAGTTAAATTTCTATTTAAAATAAGTGGAATTTTTCCATTAATGAACAAAAGCTATTTCAAGTTGAAGAGGTTTTGGCACCGCAGAACAACCAACTTTCCTGTTTTACAACGATGTGGTTTTTTCAGACATAGAAGAAAAATGGTTTCATTCCAGCAGGCACAAAGCCATTATCAGGGCACAGACCGCCCTGTATCACTGCCAGATCTTCCTGGGTAGAGAAGGGAGCGCATTTCCTCCAGCTTGAATGGAGCCGAAAGGATTTGCAACTGTGTAACACTGAAGACATGCAAAACTTGATCATTCCCTTACTGACAAGATTTTTGCAAGTTGTGATTTAAACGGTTAATTCAGAAATAACCCCTGTAGGTTTTTTTCAGTTGTAACCAATTGTTCAACGTGCTATAGAGATGGCTTTCTGCTCTTTGCAAAAAGTAAAATACATCCTGCTACTTGTCTTTCTAGGCATTTTAATCTAGGCAAAGTAAAACTGCAAATCACCATGCTTGTTTACTTACATGTGCTGGTCTCCCAGCACACAGGTTAACAAATGTACAGGGCACATTGCAACTATTTTAAAAATATTGATAGCAAGTCACCTGTTGCACATTTTCTATGTTTCAAACCCTCACCACTTTCAAACACTCACATTATTATTTTACAGTAAATGCCTTCATGAAAAATCAAAGGCATTTGTGTCACACAGGATAAATTCCTGAAAAAGTGTAATTTTAAGGACACAAAAATAAAGAGGGGAAAAAAAACAACCAACATTGCAAACTTTTAAGAACGTTCTCTTCTGTATTGCCATCAATGCTCAATAACTCAGCCAGCTGCATGGAATTTTAATCAAGTGTCCTGAAAGTATTTTGCCTTTGGCCTGAAAACAAGAATGATGTATTGCAGCCCAAAGGGCAATTTTTAAAGAAAATTCTAACAGCCTGAAGACCAGGACTGAGAGTTCAAGTAATTCAATTTAAAATTCAGCAATGCTACAGTGACACTAAAACAAAAAATGCAAGGCACATTTTGGATCCTACCCTGAAATACCCCAAACGTTTTTGCTGATTACTGTGGGAAATGCAGCAATTATAGGTAGAGCTGCAGAGTGGGCAACTTATTTCTCATTGTCCTTAAGAGCAGAAAAGATGAGGAGGGCTGCTCAAGTTTGAGAGACAGACTGTATCATCAGTCAGTACGATGTAGTATACAGAAGGGTTTTTCTTCTTTGGGGCAAATATCCTGACCTCATCCCTGCCACTGCACCACTGAGAAGCCCCTTTTTACCCTCCTTTCCTATCACTACAGCAGGATTTTCAGCCTACCAGAGATAGCTAAACTTGGATTTGTCCATTACCACTATTAGCCATGGCAGCACAGCAATAGCACATCCTTACACTAAGTACCTACAGCAAAAAGTTTCTCAGCAACCAACATATCACTGGAGCTAAACATCAGTGTGGCAACCTCTAACAAATGCCAAGATACACATTGAATACAGCTGTCCACCGGCAGTCATGATTTGTACCTACTGCTTCATTGCTGCCTTCAGATCATATACTATCACTCACCACTATGGAAAGATCTATTCACCTTTAGTCATCAGGCAATTCATCCTGAAGTTCCCTGCCCAGCCACTTACATCTCTCATTACTTGCAAAGAGCAGCCTCCTCCACCTCACAGAAAACCTGCACTGTACTTTGCAGAATCATTTCTTCAATTAGAAATGTCTCCATTACAATAGTATCAAATATGCAAGAAACTAAGCTGCCCCTTGTGTAACCACTCTCAAGTAAAGAGTGGTCATCCATTTCACTCTAGCATTTGCATTTGCTGCGTGCCTTTAGCAATGATAAACTTGCTCTAGAGGACATTGGCAGACACACTGTAAACCTACTTCAAGGAAGATAAATTGGGATAGGGCTTGAAAGGACTTATTCCTGTAAGTTTTAGCTTAAAATTCATGTTTACTTCTAAAGTCCATTTCAGTAACAAGCTCAGATTTTTGCATTAGCAAAAAAAATTGATGGTTTCTAAAATTCTGAACAACTTTTATTGAGATTTATTGTTAATATCAAAAAATAACCCTTAAAAATACCCAGTTTTATTAACAAATCATGGAGTTCTAGATACATGGCAGATTCGCTTTCTATTTGTAAAAATGTTTTTCTTAATCCTGTAAATGAGATATATTACCCCATAAAAGCAAATTGGACTACTTGAACAATTAAAAAAGAGCCTTACCAAACTAACACGTTAGTTAGCAACTATTGAAGGAATAAATGAACAATTGTCTGTAAATTCACAGCAATTCTCCACAAGACAGTGGAGTTCATTTGATCCTTTGTTTTCCCATCAAAATTTTTATCTCTTCAACATATTTTAAAGGGTGTTTTCTAGTAGAAGTCATTGAGTACACATTTTAGAGACTCTACATGCTAAAGCAAATAAAAGGAATCCTAGAAATTTCAACAGCATATATTTCACAACCTTAATTTAAACCAGGGTTTCCACAGATCCTGACAATTCAGAAAACCTTCACTTCAAACTTGTTATCTAGCCCTTCTCAGCCAATAAAGTAGAAACAACCTAATCAGAGGCATTGGCACACAGCTACAAGCCTTTTTTGCACTCCCCTCTTATAACAGTGCAAGATAAGCACAAAAGGCAGCACTGTAAAGGCAAGTAAAATATATGAATGGTGTGGCATGGAGAATAACAAAACACACATTAGCTATTCATGCATTTGAATGAGAAATGTTTGTAAGGGAAAACTAGAAAAGAAAAACCAGTGGACTCTCTTCCACAGTGAAGCACCTTCAGGAGCTGGGTTTTCTCACTTCTGTAAAGCCATAGCCAGAAACAGGGAAGGCATAATTTGAGGGTGGCGAGACACTGGAACAGGTTGCCCAGAGAAGTTGTGGATGCCCCCTCCCTGGAAGCATTCAAGGCCAGGTTAGATGGGGCTTTGAGCAACCTGATCTAGTGGAAGGTGTCCCTGCCCATAGGAGGGGGGTTGGAACTAGATGATCTTTAAGGTCCCTTCCAACCCAAACCATTCTATGATTGTTTTTTCAAGAACAGGCCTACTGCTGGTGCTAGACTCTCATCAGTTCACTCACTGTCTAGAGCAGTGTGCCCAGGTGGCCAAGAAGGCCAACGGCATCCTAGCCTGTATCAGGAACAGTGTGGCCAGCAGGAGCAGGGAGGTGGTTGTTCCCCTGTACTCAGCACTGGTGAGGCCGCACCTCGAGTACTGTGCTCAGTTTTGGGCCCCTCACTACAGGAAAGACATTGAGCTGCTAGACCATGTCCAGAGGAGAGCAACCAAGTTGGTGAAGGGTCTAGAGCACAAGTCTTATGAGGAGCGGCTGAGGGATCTGGGGCTGTTCAGTCTAGAAAAGAGGAGGCTGAGGGGAGACCTTATCACTCTCTACAACTACCTGAAAGGGGGTTGTAGTGAGGTGGGTGTTGGTCTCTTCTGTCAGGTGGCTGGAGATAGGACAAGAGGAAATGGCCTCAAGTTGAGGCAAGGGAGATTTAGATTAGATATTAGGAAGAATTTTTTTACTGAGAGGGTTGTCAAACATTGGAACGGGCTGCCCAGGGAAGTGGTTGAATCACCATCCCTGGAGATATTCAAAAAGCAAGTGGACAGGGTACTCCGGGGCATGGTGAATGGTTGGACTCGATCTTGAAGGTCTTTTCCAACCGAAATGATTCTATGATTCTATGCTCCTAGATGCATCTGGAATAACCCTGAGAAGTCAGTGGAGACTGGCCAGGCTCCATCCAGCCTGGCAGCAGCTCTGCCCTGGGTAGGGAGTGGTGGAGGAACACCAGGCGCAGCCATGGTCCCCAGCCTGCCATCATCCCGGGCACCTAGCTTGCCTACTACCTTGTGCTGTGGCTGCAAAGCTCATTCTGCTGGCATCCATGTAAACAAAATGAGGGACAACTTGGACCCCTGCTCCAGTCCTCCCTGGAAGGGTAGCATTCAGCCACAATCAAACTGCACTGGAAGTACCAGTCGCTACTGGGTTTTTTCCTCTCCTTCCCACACAAACATTTCTTCATGCACTACTTTGATCAGATGAGTTTTGTGACAGAAGGCAAAATGCCAGTTGTGCTTCCAGAAAATTGAATAAAAACTATCAATACTAATCTAAGCGAGCATCAGTGCTAGCTCCAGTTTGCATTTATGCTCAATGGTTGAATTCCAAGGTTTATTATAGTCAGCATGACTTATGCCCTGATTTGTAAAGAGCTAGGATTTTGCTGTTAAAAACTTCTTGCTTCATCAGGTCCACAAGAAAAAATACTAATCCAATAATCAAATCAAGACTATAGAAGTTGTTTCAAATTACCTATACAGGTTCTGCACTGTCCTCTCAGCCTTTCAGCAAATAAAAGCTTATACAAATACAATAAAGGAGGCAGTGGACATGGGCCTATCCTCAAGGTCATTCTGGAGCAAAACAGCAGTAAAAATGCAGGTAGAGCCAAGGGGAAAATAAAGTTTCCACTTCAAGACAACCATTTCTTAAACAGCTTTTTAACCTTTATTCTCATGCGGGAATCAAGAGGAAGGCTGGATCTCACAGCACAATGAGCTCACAGAAAGGAATTATATTATACTTGCACAACAACTTTCAAATCTGAAACTTGAAAAGAATTGGTTAGGGAATATCTCTGACAGAGTTGTTACTGTATTAAGTGACAGTTAAAAAAAAATCAAAAGCTAACAAGTTAAAGATGATAAAACAGAAGGAATTGCTAAAGGCTGAAATCTACTCTGCCTACACAAAGCAGCAGTGGGATCTTCACGGCCTTGCCTGACAGGAAGAGCCCAGAAAAGACAAGACAAACCAACTCAGTCC
The DNA here is from genome assembly GCF_026419915.1 of Harpia harpyja. Lineage (NCBI taxonomy): Eukaryota > Metazoa > Chordata > Aves > Accipitriformes > Accipitridae > Harpia > Harpia harpyja. Next base: position 21,646,616 of record NC_068944.1, on the reverse strand, counting down.
ATCAACCCACATTAGCTGCTGCTTTACACAGCCTGCAAGGTTGGACCACTTGTGGAAAGGGCAGTGGGTGAGACTGCCTGCCATGCATCGCCCCTCCCTGCCAATAGCCCTCTGAGCTCACATGGCCATCAGAGCAGTAGTCATTTTCCACGGAGACTTTAAAAAAAAAAAATCAGGATTTTTGGGTAAAACCAAAGCATCCTATAAGTTTGTTTTGCTCTGCCAGGAACACAAGGAAAAACTTCTGGGGAATCGTAACTGCTGTTTCACATCAGGAGGGGAAGCCTAAATTATGCACATCTATATATCTTTGTAATAACGATATTGAAGGCTTATACTTTGATAGTGTTTTTATAGTCTTTTACTTCTATGCTTTCTGATTTTTAGAGTGTTATTTATATCCACTGTAAATACAAAATAAATCTTCTAGTTTTCCTGTAAAATTGTGATGTATACAGCTTTTAATACCCAAAAATGGGTATAAAATAATCACATCTCAGGGCAAAAGCAGTTTTTTCCCCCCTCTAAAAAACACAGAATGATTGAGAAATCATTAAAATAAAGTCCTTAAATAGCAGAAGTAACTAAAAAAGAATGAACACAGATATACCTAACCTTGTTTTCTCTGACCCACAAGCAAATGAAGCACTCACCTCAAACCTCAAAGCCAGAGAGCTGTACCCATATCCTAGTGCCCAGAGGCACTGTACACAGCCTCTGAGATATCACTTAAGTACCTAAAAACATATATAAATGGGAAGTTTGATTGATCTGCATCTACAGTTTATGCCAACTAACAAATCACAATTCCTGCAAGCTGAGCTAACCAATTTCATCTTGCAAAACTTCTCCAACACACTATTCCTCTGTTTGGTCAGGAAGGGTTGCCTGGAGGACAAAAAAAATAGTCACGGGAGAAGGCGGCAAACCCCACCTGAAGATCCTGTGTGAGACTGCTGTAAATACCAACAACTGATCAACATACACTGATAGTCCTGGATTTCCAGAGATGCATTTTCTAAGCCCTCAGGGAATGGAGAAAATATTTATGACAGACAAATATTTTTTAATCTTAATCTTCAGTCTACTTCGAATGCTTTCATGGGATTTTTCTCCGTCACCTTTGTACTCTGAGAAAATAATAGCCTGTGGCTTGTTGGTGCTGGCTTTCTTTTAAAATGAGTGAGGGAGAAACACAAAGCAGATTTTAAATTTAGGACTTTCTAATCAAGGTCAAGCGCAACATTTTCCCCACAGAATGTCCAAGATGTTCTTTGCAGACCACAAGAAAAACTGAAATTTCTCATGGTTCTTTCTTCCTCTCTCCCATCCTCAAGTCAGACCTCAATCAGCAAAATTTGCACCTAGTTGAAATCCATTACCTTTTACATTACTCTTTTACACTACAAATTCCTTTTAATATGACCAAGCCCCATTTCTATTTAATAAAGGTTTCAAAATATATTTGTGCTGCTTATTATGAATTTAGGGAGCCTTATCATTTTAACACAACAGTACCCACAAAGTCAGCATTCCTGGGGATATGCAATGTGGCCTATGTTTGAGATGACTTCATAGACAGGTCATCTAAAATTGACTTTTTTAGAGTACTATATAGAACAAAATCCATTACACTAAAGCCACAACAGCCAAACTGTGTCAGAGAAAAAAAAAGCCCAGAACTCCAGAATTACATCTGCTCTTCTACAGTTTTGCTGGGGTGTGCCAAGTCCTGCAGCCCAACAAAGAGGCAGCTGCTGCAGCTCCATGTTCCCAGGTCCAGTCAGTAGTAAAGCTGAGCATGCATTCCCAACAGGCACATACATAGCCACACACACAGTGCAACACATATATGCATGTATATATGGCCAGCCACATAGATCAACAAAGACAGAAACACACAAATGCAACAACCACCAACAGTCTCATCCTGTTCCCTGCTCCAGCTGATCAGGGAGAAAGACCTTAAGTAGAAACTAAATATTCATATACAGATACATATGCAATGTGGATTCCTGCAGTAGCTGGTCTTTGACACTTCGTGTATCCAGTAACTGCCCCCCCCCCAGGGCCCCAGGTCTCCCCTGTTGCTGGCACCTGGGCATGTGAGCTCCTGAGGCCCAAAGTCCCACTCCAGCCACTGGTCCACAGACTGCCTTGCACACACACCACCCCCCCATCACACCCAACACTATGGATCCCTCCAGTTACTGGCCAAGATGCTCAGCCTACCTCCTAGCTGGCCTTCGATCTTCTCGTCACCAGCTGCCTGACACAGACACACATGCATGCAGACAGGTCTCTTGGCTGGCCCCTAGACCCCACAGTCTACCCAGTAGTTGCCTTGGATCTCCTGCTCCCTTCATTAGCCAACTTGCAGACCCTCTGGTGTCTCCAGTATCCATCCCAAAATTATGGCTGATTTGATACCTGGCTCCCAAGCCTCCCATCCTGCTGGCTGGCTGGTCTGGCTTGACATTTGCTGGCGATCACACACTGACACACACAACACGCACACGCTCTGGTCTCTCCAGCCATGGGCACCTGAGACATGCAGGCCCCTGTGACTCACGGTCCCTTCTCCATTGACTGGCACTTTTATCTCCATGCACACAGCACAGAGACTCCCTCACCCAGGAGAACAGTTAGAAACAGAGCTTAACAGAAAGTCAGGACACGAGGTACATCATTACAGGACAAGCATACTGGCCTGCAACCTGTTTAGAGCCAACTTTAACATCTTACCCCTCTCACCCCTGCCGCCCCATACTTGTTCATTCCTGAACCACCTTGATCCCCCCGCCCCCATCTTTGGCCCTTCCTCTGCTCATCGCAAAATAAGTCTTGTGCAATCCCAGAATGTTCTTCTCCTGCATCCCATAACGAGTCCCATACCCCTGTAGACAGCCACCACCAACCCCACACACACCCACACCACACACAGCCCCCCCCCCCCCCCCCCATAAGCTCTGGAGATCTGCTCCCATAACTCAGTGATGGCTGTCATGGGACAGCCCTGGCAGGGGCTCCTTTCTCTGGGCTCGTTATTGGGGTTGCCCCACCTTGTTCCTCTGTGCTCCTTTGTGTGTGTGGACATGAGACTTATCACATAATCTAACAAGTTAAATAGGGCGTGGACAGTTAATAAGTATCTTGTGGCCCTGCTACTTAACCTGCATGAATATACAAGGGGTGTATAGGTACACTGTAACTGAGGTTTCCAACCCAGGGAAAAAGGGAGAACTTAAGCCAAGTATACCATTCTGCCCAATTTTGCCAAAAATTAAAGTTTTCAGCTTACCACATCGTTAAGTGATTCTGCCTCAGACTCCTATCGTTTTTTTAGCTCATCAGTCTCTTGCCTCACACTGCAAGTTGCAAACAGCACCACCTCTTAAGTTTTCCACAAGTCTCAAGGGACTTTAGGTTTCTTTTAGTGTTCTCTTATCAGGAAACAATACTCATACCAGTGGAAGCACAGCAGAAATGTTAAAGGAAAATACTTAAAAATAAAGACAAACTTTGCAGGGGATAGAAACCTTCCCATTTCCCATATCACTTAACTCTTTGTTGCAGATTTCATGAAAAATCTGGTATTTAAGACTGATGGAAATGAGTTCTGTTCAAGCCATTAGCATCAACCAACCTATGATGTAATATGGCAAATTACCTATGACATTTTTTTCATCTCCAACAGAAAGCATTTGGGAATGCAATATCCGGCTCATCTTGAAAGTATAAGAAGACTTTCTTCAAAGTTTTATGGTCATTCAAGTACATTCTGGAAGTCTGGCTCTCAGTTTCAAAAGTGTCACATAAAACTATACCAATGCACAAAACACCTTTGAATGCATGAGGCTGTAGCAAAGCAACTAAGAGTTAACATCTACCCATCTAGGCTTGTAGACTAAAGGCCAGATCTAAAAAAACCCAAAGAGACTGAAGTATTTTCCTGCCAAATGCTGTCACACCTACAATTAAAGCACTCACCTCTGAGGTGGAACTCACCATCCTGAATTAGACACCAAAAGGTTCTTATCCATTAAGTGGGCTGCAGTCATCCCACTGAGTGGTGCCAGGCTTGACTGACCCAGTTAAAAAAAACAAACAGCAGACACAAGTACAATAAAAAAAGTTTTTCTCCTGAATTTGGATGCCTGATTGCTGCTTGCAACAAGCAAATAAAAAAGAGAAGGGCTTGCAATTTGATTCTTCTTCCATCTTCAAATGCCCTAATGATCCAACTACAGCATCAGCTTTTTTTGTTGCCCATTCTCCTTCTGCACCCATTAAACTGAATTCTTGGCTGCACAGTAGCTCAGTTTCAAACAGAGGTTTGGAGAGATTTCATACACGCCTCCCCCTCCCCTGCATTACCTGTCACAGCAACTTGGCAATACGGCACTCTATTCAGAAATTGGAGATGCGGGTTCAAACCATCTCAAACTAAGGAGATTAACATAAATCTCTCACTTCCTGGGCAAGCGCTCTAACAATCTGATTTAGAAGCAAACCATATCATTTACATTTCAGCAAAAAATGTGGTTGCTGACCATAATAAGTTGTGTATTAGTCACAGCCTAAGCATACTTACTAAACCAGATTCTTGAGGCAAGGTAGGTTTGAAACCCAATTGATAAGCATGAGAAATACCTGTGTTCAGCTCTGCCCAGATGAAGCACCCCAGGCACCTTCCTGGGGCCATTCAATCCCCTGAGCATCAGCACTTAAAAACACATTTAGTTTACAACTACAGCCTTGGAAGTTACCATTACTGCACATTTACAGTAGCAGGATTATTTTTTAATTATAGAAAAATCACCTGACATTGGCAGAATCAAATTTATGAAATATAGGCAATACTGTGCAAAACCATTAACTGATTTCCCTTTCTACTTTGTAGACCTGTATCTGTTACCTCCAGTATTATTTAAGAATGCATTCCAGCAGAGCAAAGCTGCTACATAAGCCTCCAAAATGGCTATTTGCTTCTCAGGTTGTAAAACAACTCTCATCTGGATCCAGACACTAGTGATATGTGCTTCATGAAGAGTTACTCCATTATTGGACACAAAAGACTCAGCTGAAAATACAAACCCCACTTTATAACATGATGGGGACGCTTTAACAAAACACCTGCAATTAAAATACCAATTAAATTTATAGGTGTGTAGATATTAATCTTTAGGCTGAAAGAACCAATCATTAACCTTCAAAGTTGTTCAGAGCAATGACTTTACTACTCCGTGTTGCTTTTTCTTATATTGGACTTCAGCACTTTCTGACAGACCCTTGCAACCATCGTACGCTAGTTTCCTCATCTGCTGACAGGACAAAAGCAGAAAACCAAGAAATGCCGAGAATTCTACTAAGGTACTCTCCATGGGCATGCCAAGATACGTTTCCCCCAAACTTCTCCAATGCTCTTGCAACAGCTCCAAGAAATCTTTCTAGCCTTGCCACAAACTGTATTTTTACATGATCATGATGCTTACAAGTTTGAGCTTGTTTACTTTCTGCAAAAGCAACATGGCTATTCTAATCTCCATTGCATTCTTCACATTGTTTTAGGATCAGTTATCTTGAATTCTGGTTTTTGTAAGTTATCCACCAGGGGCATTTGATACTCACTGCTTCCTTGGATGATATGTGCTCTCGTGCTGAGAAAAAAATTCTATCAACTTAATCTAATAGGAAGAATGGTCTCCTGACCTGATCTTTCAACTAGAAAAATATAATTATGAATTTAAATAGCCCCAGAATGGGGTGGCTTAGGAGCAATCAAATACACTGGTATCTTCAATCACTGATACAAAAATATGCGTTTTACCAAGATGCCTCTAACAACATGAGCTGCTATATAAAAGCTGGAATATCAGCACTAAACTATTTGCAAAAGCTGCAGCAGATTACTGCAGTGTGACCACTGCAATTTTCTATTAAAAAAGAGTATGGACTCTTGCAACCTGTACTTGACCAGTTTTATGAAAATTCCTACCTTTTTAAACTCTGTGCTAACATACACATTCAAATAGGAGTTATTAGTGAATTAAGGTTATTCGGTGTGCATAAGATGGTACCTTACAAAAAAGATTGTGAAAAGTAAATTTTGCATCATTTTGTCTGGCTTTTCATTTGTTTCTAAGACTGAATCTTCATAACCAAGGTGAAGCATATTTATTTACAAATGTACAGACTCAGAAGTTTACTTGGGCTTGATTTTGTCCTGACCTAGAGGATGAAGTTTTGTACACATAATGATGTTAATAAACTCACTTGCTTTTACTGCAGCATGTAAAACATCCAGATGCTCATCTCCCACGCTATATCCATCTTGAACACCACACTTCACCGTAAAGAAAACTAAGTCGTGCATCTGCACAACATATGCCTTCCCACCATTTTCCATACTCAGTTTTTGTTTTTTAATAGAGACCTAATGTGGCTGGGGACTAATGTGCAAGGAGTAGGGATCAGTAGAAATGCTGCTGTTGATGCCACCAGGAGCTGAATCAAGCCAAAGGTGAGCGCATCTGGTGTCTACCAGTGCTTTCCCTCATAACCCTACATGCCACAGAGTCAACTACTGTCGACCCAGTAACAGAGAGTGAACTGCTGCCGCTCACAAACTTCAGGCTCACTAGGAAAGCACAAGTTACTGCACTTTGAACAAAGAGGATGTGTGTGATGAAGTTACTCGCAAAGCAAGAACTGGCTGTGGAGCGTTCCGGTATCCCTGCTGCAATGCACCGGCCAGCCCCACGTGCAAAAAGAGAGAAGAAAACTTTCGTACATTATCTCTATGGCACCCTCACGCTACCTCTGCCTCGCTCCTGGGAAGTGGTGTTCATTCCCTCTCGCCCCGTCTAACAGAGCTTCATCCGGTTTACATTAGCGACAGCATGAGGCATCCTTCGGGTCTGCCTGCTCCCCTCCCTCCCACGGAGCGGGACCCCCAGGGCTGCGGCCCCTGCCCGACTCCGGCCCCGTCTCCCGCCGGGGCAGGGGCTGCACTGGGGGCTCCGCCGCGACGGCCCGGGCCGCCCGCCAGCCCTCCCCCCCGCCCCAGGGAGCGGGGCAGCGGCCGTGCCGCCGGGGCCGCCCCCTCCCCCGGGTTTCTGCCGCTCCGCAGCGTCTCTCGGCTCCCACAAAGGGAGTGGGCGGCCCCGGAGGCGGCCGGGCGGAGTGGCCCCCGCCGCCGAGGGAGAAGAAAGGGCTCCAGGAAAGGGGGGGGGGGGGGGGGGAGGGCGGCTGCAAAGCGCGAAGATGGGGGAGAGGACAGATAAAGGAGGGGGGGCGCGGGGAAGAGCGTGGCAGCGAGGCGGACAGCACTGCCGGACCGCGGCGCGCCCGCCCCCCCCTTCCGCGGGTTCTCCTTGCAGCCCAGCACGGCCCCCCGCACCGGCTCTGCCCGGCGGGACCTGGGGGCACGCCGCCAAGGCTCCCCGAGCCCCGCGGGAGTGAAAACCTGCCCCGGGACGCCGCCGGCTCCTGCAAACAAACTCTACAGGCGTTGCCCTGCCCTGCACTGTACTGCACTGCACGCAGCGCGCACCCCCGCGCCCCGAGAGCCGCGCACCCCCCGCGGCCGCCCCCCGCTGCGCTCACCTCGGGGCTGGCTCTGCCCCGGTACCCAGAGCAGCGAAGCCGCCGCCAGCAGCACCAGCAGCCGCCGCTGCCCGCCGCTGCCCATTGCTGCTGCCGCCGCCGGGAGGGACGCTAACCCGCCCCGCCGTGTGCGCCCGCCTTATATGCTCCCCCGCCGTCCCCGGCCCGCCCCGCCCCGCGCCCGCACCGCCGGGGGCTCGCTCGCACACACGCACACCCACCCCGTGACACACGCAGCTTCACACGCACGCGCTCACCCTGACACGCTCAGGGACCCCGCGCCCCGCACCACACGTGTCCGTCCCCGCAAAACCGCCGCCGAAGCACTTGCAGCCCCGGCCGCGCGGTGCGGGTGATGCGCGGGGTGCGACGAGCCCGACCCCGACCCCGGTGCCTAAAAAGTTCTGGAAAGCTGCAATAACTCAACTGGGACTTTTTGCAAGGAGGGGGAGAAGGGAAAGGTGAGTATGCGAAATAACAAGGTAGAAGTGCGTGGGGGGAGAAAGCGTTGCTAAGCTAATTCAACATGCAGGTTTCCTATCCGGCAGGTATTTTCATGTGTTTAAAAAAATAATTCAGCTGCCGAAGCTTTTCTTGTAAATCTGTCATCCCCAACTTTGAAACTTCATGCCCTTGCTGGTATTTTTCGGGCCTCTGCTCCACGTAAACACAGCAAATCAGCCATTTTTGTAAATGAAACGAGTTCCCTCCTCAGTTGGCAAACTAAGAGGTTGACTACTTTTGTCCTGTAGGAAGTCTTTGCAACTTTTTTATGATCAGCTATGTCTTGAAACTAGCATAAAACGCAACAAACTCGTTGTAGAAATTCCTCAAGATAGAGACTTTTTGTTAGTACTTCAGGAAAGTTCATTCACATTAGGCTTTCCTATTTTAATGTTTGTCAGGTCGCAGAGCTACAGTACTCCTTAATCAATATTTCAAGTCATTTGCAGCAAGGAAAGACATTTACCTGGGAAAAGAACTGTATGCCCAAAATAAGTTGGTTGAGGTGTGGGAATTTTAGTCAAAAGATGCTGTCTCTCAAATGCGAATCTCCACTGACAACACACGCTGCTTATTTTTTAGGAGAACATTGTGCTGCTCTGTATGGTATTGCATTTAAAACCATATTTCAAAGTACAATAATGTGTATGAGTTGCATAAGCGGAGTTAGACTGCAAGTGCATTTTTCAAATTAGGGGCAGCTGCTCATGGAGTTCAGACTTCAGCATGGTTGGCTGGTTGTTTTTATTCATCAGGGTAAAAAAATTCAGGAAAAGAATAGTAATTTACGTATTTTATATAAAATAAAGCTATTTCTTATCATATAACTCAGAGTTATGAGTTGTACTTGAGAAGGCATAGCAATGTTTATATTCAAAACATAAACAGGAAAAATCTGTGGGTCAAGGAGATAAAAAATGAAAATTTCTGCCATAAAACCTTATCAAAGGCCTTAAAGCCTGCAAATAAATAACACTCCACATCTGTCCCTTCCAAGAGGTCCGTCCTTTGCTCACGCCAGGAACTTCTTAAATTTCAGGCCAGGCAAGGAGGAGGAAAGCAAAACATCTGTGGAGAGAAAAGTCAACAAATTTCAAGAGCCAAAGTGTCATTTGTTCTAAAATCATAGAGGTCAGGTTAAGGAATCCTCTGTGCGGTATCGCAAGTACCAGTTGGGAGCCAAGTACAAAGGAAAGGGAAAGAGGGAGCATCTGTGCAACATAAAATCCTGCCAATTTACAGCTTTATAATCAGTTTAACCATTTCTTCAAATTACAGCAAGCTGAAGAGTACTCTCTTACATCCAGGCAATGATATGTGCCAGTTTCTTATTACATGCATTTATCCTCATCAGAATATTCCACAAGAACTAAAGAATGTATATTGAGATCCAGCTCTGGAATTTATCATCTGACTCAATTATTATAGTTTAACTAAACATCTCTATAGGACTTGTAACTGAAATATATACATTGAATTAGTCTGCAGGACTACATCACCGTTGTTCAGTGTCCATTATAATCATTCCCTAGGAAAACTGACTCTTCTCAAATTTCATTTGAGTAAGTACCTTCTTGGAGAAGAGGATTACTGTGTTTTCTATCATTCCTTTTTCCACAGGTCATTGCTGGTATTACAAAGGACCAGGAAATCAGAATGATCCCCAGTTCAAGACATGGCACTATGAATATAATTCTTTCCTAACCTTGGTTTCTAATGAGCTCTGAATGATTATGACGTTAGATGAGAATCTCAGCTTCTTAAGCAAGTGTAACTCTGCTGCACATTTACACCAAGCAAGTGCATCAAGTATTACAAGTTGAAGATTAGAAATTTCTTAGTCTTTGACAAACTAATCTGATGAGAAAATGGAATGCTGTGGTACAGGTAAGATCTTGAATGAGTCAAGAAACATGTGCGAGAATGAAAGCATTTTAGCGCACTGCACTTCCGTGCATGTTTATACAGTCCCTGAAAACCATCTGCATAAACTGAAACTCTGAGTGCTACTATATCATATGTTTAACATAGTAGCACTGCAAATTAAAATAGCACAGGACACTTTTATATTGTAAAACAATTAATTTGCTACTGCTCCAGCTTCACTTGAAAGAAAGACAGAGATGGCACAAACTTTAGGAAGGGTAATTTCTGAATGCCTCACACTTACTTGTTTTGCTAATTAAAATTTACTACAAAATAAAACAAAAAAAGAGTTTGCTAAGTAAGACAAGAAAAAAGTTATCTGTAAATACCCAGAAAATACTCAGAGATGTAGTTATAGGAAACTTCTTAAAAACTTCTTTTCTCTCTCACCAATTTTCATGAATTAAAATTGCCTTAAGAGCTACTGTTTCAGCTGCAAAGGAATGGAAAATCCTAATATTTAGGATGATGTAGCACAAAGTGAATATGTTAATCTATCCATCTGTGGATAACAACCTATGGATGAAAACATTGCCTTTGGCAAAAACAGAGGTTTGGGAGAATTCAAACTGGAGAAAGCCCAAATACACAGAGTCTGAATGGAACCGCTCTGCAATCCTGCACCTAAGTAAACTCCAAGTGAACACCAAATATGTTTTTTCGGCTTTTGTCTGTGTTGCTGTGCTTAAGGCAGAGCTATTGTGTTAATGGCAGGTTCCCTTCAGGCCCCTCAGGAGCATGGTCACCTCCTGACCCTGGAGGGCAGCGGGGGCACTCATAGCTGTCAGCAGTGCTGTGTTTTTCCTCATCCATAGCATTTAATAACTTGCGTGTCTCACCATCCTACCTCACCACCCGTCCCACTCTCAATGATCCTTTCTCCTCACCACCTATCAAGGCATTTCTATACCGTGAACACCATTGAAGCAGTATCTGCTGGAATTGGGGTAGGGAATTTGGAATAGTTTCCAGAAGGAGGTACACTGATATAACCAGTTGATAATCCCACCCAGAACTACATTTAATGGCTAAATAAGGTTTTTATCAATAGCTGTACTGCACAACAAAGGGTCTCTAATTTGGGGCTGGTTATTGTTGAGCTTTTTTGCACACACTTGTTATCCATTCTGCCTCTCTGCCTTGTTATCTCATAAGCACCATGCAAGTGTTCTGAAAAAGCATTCTGGAAATAATAATCACTCGTAATCAGAGGAAAAAAACAATACAGTAAACTGCCTGTCTGCCTCTAATATGCATTCAGCCACTACTAAAAGCTGGTTTAGATAACTCTTCAGTTGTTCCCCAGAACCCTTCAAGTGTTTTTCTCCCTCCCTCGGAGAAGTACATCCAGACGTTAATAAATCTGAGCTGTGACAGACCAAAGAGAGGAGTAAATTCAAAGCGAAAGGCCCTTCACAGCACACCCTGCCCACAGCTTCCTCTCAACAGAGACACCACCTCTGCAGCTTGATGGTCTGACAGTGCAACCCAAGGACAGAGGTTCAGGCCAGGGCATCTCCCAGGTTCCTCCTGCTGTTCCTTGGCTAGTAGCCTGACACTCAGCTTTGGCAGCACAAGTCTTTGCCCTTTCTTGTAACTCGAAATATATGTTACAATAATTTGGCTCTGAGATGACAAAGGCTTCCATGAGGATTAAAGAAAGAAAATCTGCTGTTTCGGAGAAACCTGGGAAACAGCTGCTCCAGGAGGCCACACAGAGCTGTCAGAGGCCAGTGGAAAAGGCATGGGTGGATTGAATGCCTCCTGGCCGGCCAGAAAAGGCACCATGCGATCAAGGTCCCTCAAGGGCTTGCCTGCTTCATGGTATGAGCTTCACTGACCTCAGGAGTTGCCCGGATTTAAGTGCTCACCAGAGACAAGGGCTGGCTTTGGAGAGAAGCAGGTGCTCTAGGACAGTCGGAATGCAAAAAAGAGGGAGCAGAAAAAAGAAAACTGGAAACTGTGTACATTCCTACTCTGCTCCCAGAACAGTAAGTCCCATAATGCAGAGGGGTTTTAATGCTCAGGCTATCACCCGTGCCTGGTACATGCCCCTACCTTCATGCACCTCCACGTCCCTCACACTGTCAGCACCTAGGTTTAGTTGTACCCTTCCCTCCAGGCTTTCAAGGGACTGTGAACACCCAGTCACCACCTCCTATTACCAGCCATAATCTAGCCCCAGTGCTAAAGTCAGCGGGTCCAGCTGCCTCCTGCCAGGCTGCTGGGAACAAGGCACTGGGCAGCTGCAGCAAAGAGGCCGAAAACCCTGCCAAGGAGGAGATGTGCACAGGAGTTAGGAGAGCACAGAAGCATCATCACTGGCTGTTCTTGCATGGGGAACGTGCAGGGTCCTTCCCCGATCTCAATAAGAAAGGCACAACACCAAATAGTGTAATAAAAGTGCTTTTATAATAAGATACTAATAAGAAGAGGAATATAGATAGCGAGTAATTCTTAGATCTCTTCATCCTGGGAACCCTGCTTTGAAAATGCAGCATTGGATAGACCTCCATGCAAGCAGCATAGTGGCCCCAGACCCCCTGTTTTGAAATTAAATATGGAACTATCTCATTATATTGTGGTAAATATATCACATGCCTGGACCGTGCCTAGGCACCTGACTATGAAGACACTTCTTGTAACTCTTGCCTTTTCATAACTACCAAAGCAGGAGATGCAGGTAGAAAGACACACTGGGCAGCAGGAAGACATGCCTGCAAAGGGTGGCATGGTTTGGAAATAGGTTAATAGAGCTGCACTGGTTCCACATTGCAAAATCAGTGGTGATGTTTTTCTGTTGAGTGGTTTCTGCTGTTTTCCTACGAGAATTGACTCATTGGCATCAATGGTGTTGAAGGCAAGACTCAGTGTGTTTTCTGTGAACAGCTCACAGGCTGGAAATTGCAATTATTGTCCAACAGGAATGATTGGATGGTATATGGTATTATGGTGAATATATTCCTCCCCAAAAATTGCAATGAACTCACATTAGTTTTCTTTTGTTGAAAAAATGGAACCCATAAGCAATGGGGAATACAATACCATCACTGGTAATCAGCAACAACCCTTCCATAATGCTGTTCCCAGTCTGGGCATGGGACTCTTCCTTACATTTTGATTAAACTGTTTGCAAGAGCTTGAAGGTTCCAGCAACCCATGCAGGCAAAAGAACAGCCACAATTAAGTTCATGACAGACATCTATAACATGAAGAACAAGTGTTAACAGCAGGAAAGATCTTACTGATTATGTCCAAACTGATCTTGGACCTGTGGGAAGGATTTGTGAGACTTGCTTGAAGGATCCAAAACCATCGCTTCCAAATTTGTATTAGGAAGAGGAGAGAATATAACTTGGCCCTCACAAAGATGTGCAAACTGAATGGCATTTAATTTGTGCTCCTAACATCTCAGATAGTTCTGAATGGATAGAGAATTTATAAAATAATTTAGCTCATACTTTTAAACCACAATTGATTTGTGAGAGTAGATTAAAGTTTGTGACTAATTTTTGCTTCCTTATTATTTTGAAAAAAAATGTTAAATAGGAGTTAATCAGTTAATCATACCCTCTGATCTTTTCTCCAGTGAATTTGCATTTCTTCTCAAAGGTAGTCTGGTATGTAGTTGGGAAAAGATCCACAGGATGTCAGTGTTGTTCTTGTGGTTGAGCTTTTAACAGCAAGTGCTGAGATTTTGCTGCCCAGAGACATATACCTGTGTATGCAAAAATCTGTGTTAAAAGAAGGCATCTTGATGTGAGATTAGCAAGGTTTCATCACCCTTTTTTTTGTAACTATCTAGAGATAATGCAAGAAACAAGACTTCAAGAAAGCAGAAGATGAAAGCCAAGAGCTTAAATATGTGACCTTAGTCCCAGTTGTCTTCTGTAGCTTTTAAAATGAAGTAATTTATTTATACATTTAAACATGAATCTGATGTCAGCTTTAAGCTTCTGTTACAGAAATTTGCCATAGAATCTAATTCAAGAGGCAATTTAACTTTATTAATGTGGGAGGAAATATGTGCATAATGCGAGCTATTTTTTAATCTTAACTGCCATTCCTGCTATTGCAAGAAAGTGCCTTACACCTATCTGGAAAGCCATCATCAGCAAACTGAATAATTTATCACTTCCAGTTTTCAAGAAATTAGCCCTGCCTAAGACTGAAACCAGAAGCCATTTAAAAAATAATAATCTAAAAAACTGTGTCAGATTCCTAATTTGAGGAACAGTAGGAGGCTCCTAATGTGAGGTTCAGGGAGCATCATTTCAAAACCAGCACTAACTCTTCCTGTCTATAAAAGCAGGTGAATGTGCCTTCCTACTACCTGATGGGTACCCTTACAAATATTTCAACTGAATTTTCACAAGTGGATAAAAAAATGGCAATGTAGTCTGGAAATCTGTGTGCTTCACCTTTCTCATGCTATTTAGAGAGATCCTCTGCTACTCAAACATTACCATTAATATATAGAATGGAAACCGAGTTTGCGCTTACATTTTATCTTTAAAATTAGCTCTGCATTGTTTGAAGTGTATGATTTTTGAATTAAATACACTTACATTGAACTAACTACGGTAGTTATGGAATCAGTCTTTAAGTTGTGTTGGAAGTATAGCCTGACTTCAAAAATAGGGGAAATCAGATGCCCTATTAATTCATAAATAAATAAATATGGGCAAAAGAACAAAGTTTATGGGGCAATCTTATTTTAATTACTGTCAAGTTAAATTGCACTGACTAGAACTTATTTTCTGATTCCGTTTCTACTGACGTAGCTATCCACAGTGCATTTTCAGTGTTAAACGCTACTGAGCCTGACAGTAGCATTTGCTGTCTCTTTTGTGCTATGTAAACAAATGCTCATCTTGAAGGTGAAGAAGCAGTCTAATATTTTTTAATATCCAGCGAGGTATCAGCTCCACTTTAAAAAGAATTATAATTAAAAATTCATGAGATACTGGAAATGTTTAGAATCTGAATTGCATAGCAAGAAGAGACAACTGTGTCTACGTAAATATACACGTGATGGATGGACTGTCAGGCTGTATTTACTAAGGTAGTGTTTCTGTGTGAACTCCATTGCTAATTAGAGGTTTGTTTTGGAGAAGGAAACAGAAAGCCAATCAGTTTGATGAGGGGAGAGCTTAGGAGGTGAGCTTTCTAGCTCGTCTTTGACTTCAATCAAGAAATGCCTGTGTTTAAACAAATGAAATTATCAAGCTTTAGTCAATGGTTATCTGCAGCGACACTGCAGCGCTGTATTTACCATTCCTGGATGCCTCCCTGCACGTTTCTGGTCATCTGCAGGGAGCAGGCAGGGGTGCCATCCTGCGAGCGGCAATTAAAATTCTTTCCCATCTGCAAAAACTCCCAGGAACAGGCACATCTCTGGTAAGAAGCACCATCAGCCTGAAGATAATGTTTGTATCTCATATTGAGCTGCCCACTAAGCCATTGGTTTCTCTCTTTTTTTCAGTTTTTCTCATTTGTAAAAGTAGGGAAAAAAAAACCCCTGACTGGGATTACATGTGCAATACAAGCAAGCAATTTTTTTCTTTTTTTTTTTTCCTAAGGACTCTTTTATAAATGCTGTCAAGGAACAGGAAAAATAGCTATGATTGCTGTAGGATTTTTGATAAAGTATCAGGAACTACAGAAGATTGAAAGTTGCTTTGTCAAAGAGTGACTGAAAACAAGCCAATTATAAACAAGTCAGCACACAGAGTTTGCAGTGATTTTTTTGGTGAATACCTTATATTATAACATTTCCAAAGTACTCTATAAAGTCTGTAAGCTGATGACACAAACAACAGATATAATTCAATTAATTGGCATGACAGTGAAGCCACAAACACAAGACCCTACAGGAAAAAATAAACCTTAAATCCCAAACCAGATCACTAACATGTAGGTTAAGACTTTCCTAATGAGATTTTTCTTTAGCACCAGTTCAATTTCCAGACACTGCTAAGTTACTTGTGACGAGGCTGTGCCTTGGTGGATTGTGTTCTTACAGGATATTTAATTGTGGTTTTAATCAATTTTTTAATACTAATACAAATAATACATTTGTTTTAAAAGTAGAGAAGTACTTAAAACATATTGAAAAGTAAATACTTGTAATAAAAAGTTAATTATTAAAAACAACAAATATAAACTACAGTTAATCAATTTAATGTAATTTCACTTTTAAGACCTATGTTCGGTTCCATTCAAATCTGAAAATCTTGCTAGAAATCTTCAGTAAGCTCCAAGTTTTCCTGATTTTATTCTGCAGTCATTTAGAACAGCCACTTGATGGCACTGTAAAACTGCAAGTCAAAACGTTTAACTCCTTTCCTACCAACACTCACTTTAACGTGCTAATGAAATCAATGCAACCTGTATTCTCAAAGCAGAGCCCACCAGCTTCCTCTTTGCTGGTAACTTTTTGCATTTTTCACACCTTTCACAAAACAAATTAGAAAACCCAGGTTCAGTTTTACATCGACCCTGCTCCTGGTCGCTGCAGACTGGGGCTTGGGGCTGATGGTACCCGGCGGGAGGCTGGCCAGCTCTGGATGCTTCAGGCAGACAAAACAGTCACTCTGATGGAAAAAATGATGAGACAGGCTGTCTATAGGGGAGTTTTCCTGCTCCTGAACAGTTTAGCATTAATTAGCTTATTTCATAAAGCATGAGTATTATGCCTTATTTTTCACCTGCCTTATGTTTATTGGCTACATGAATGTCCTCATCATGCATATAGTGCCTGAAGATTGACAGTATCATCAGGCTTATTCCACACACTGTTCCCCTGATGGCATTTCTGTAAGAAGCAGAGTCCAGAGAAGGTTGCAGAACTGCGGGTGGGTGCAGGAGCTCATAGGCAAGGTTGAAAATGAATGCGAGTACAATGGGTACTTCTCGGCTACAGAATTTCACTGCATTTAAGGAAAGAGTATCTATCTTTGCTTCATCGAAATGCCACATTAGCCTCATCTGTTTGAAAAATGAAAAAAAACAACTTTCGTGGAGCCTTTTATTCCCTCAAAATTTCTGATATTGAGTTCATCCTGGCACCATATTGAACTAGCTTATTTGCATTTGACGAGTAGGATGCCTTGAAAGTTCATGGGTTTAATTGCATTGCCAAGGTAACAGGTTTTACTTTTATATATTTTGTGTAATATTGTGTAATAGTGACAAAATAATAAATTCAACATCCCTTCCTGAAGCAAATCTCTCACTGAAGTCAGTTTGAACTTTACCACAGGAAAAAAAAAGTGAATAACTGAGCCTGGAATTTGGAATTACCATGTGCCAGGCTTTGCAGCAGTGAAGCCAACAAAATCCAAAGAATTTGCTTGAGATCAAATCTTTTGCTAGCAGTAAATAATTAATAAGCAATTGTTACTAAAAAAGACTAACTAGGGAATCTAATAGCTATTCAGTTTAAATTCAGATGTCTTTTTTTTCTCTAATACATATTTTAAAACACCTGTCTTTAAAATAAAGTTCATTTTTGTGCCCATGCGAATTGGCTACATGTTATGAAAGAGCCTTTCCAAGAGTGTCTGAAACATAACAGCTATCATGACAATTTTCAATAAATCATTCCTAGCTGGGAGTCTGAGAGGAAGAGAAACTAAATGATGATTGAATTATCCTTTTATCTCTAAAAGTGATCTTTCTGAATCAGGACTGAGGCACTGTGAGGCAATGGGTTTGGAACACTTATATTTCTGCTGTCATGATTCCCCCTGTTCTCTGAAGAGCGAATGTCCCAAATTTCTGCTGTATGGACAAAATTTCCCAGGGCGGAGGTAGAAAACGGCCAGTGACTTAATAAGCAGATTAGCATACAGGGTAGTGGTAGCCATACACCAAGTAAACTCCTCATGCAGAAATGCTAGAGATGCAGAAATGCACCTGGTTTAAAACCAAAATGGGATCCACCAGTGTGACATGGATACAGGGCATATAAACCGAGAGTTGCACAGCTAAACCAGGAGTAACGCCTCCAAAATAAAGGCTCTAGGTCACAAATACCCAATGGCTCTGCTCCCAGCTACCAGGTTCCCAACCACATCTGTGCCACTGGGCAGAGCATGTCTGTGCAGCCTGCTCTCTCTCTGCCCAGGCTTTGCCTTCTTCACCTCCAGAGGCAGAGGAGGAAGAGGTGGCTGTAATCAAGACATGATTTAAAGGCAGGCGAGATGCTGCTTGTGGAGCTGAATGCCCCTCTCTGGCCAGAGCACACCTGCTCAACACCTTTCATTTGCAGAGAGATGAACGTTTTATTTCTGCGTATGTTTCTGAATGGCATCACCTGTTTTGCAAACAGGAAAGTAAGCACAGGTTGTGGCTTTGTAGCTTTTCAAAAATGGGCATGTGGCCATGCTTCTTAGGCAGTCCCAGTCCAGCTGGAAGAGCAAGGAACACACTAAAAGCCAATGGTGGGCAATGCTGTAAGCCACTTTTAGTGATGTTAAAGATCCCAGTTTCAACATCTCTCTGAAAAAAAAGAGATTGTGACAACATGCCACAGTATTATAACTGGCTTCAAGTCTCATTTTTTCTAATCTGAATGCAAGCAGAATTTGAATATTTTCTGAAATATCACTGGCATATTTTAATCACATCATCATTTGAGGCAATCAAAAAAATCACAACTACTGAACGGTACATATGTTTTGGTGTATTTAACTACCTATTCTTATACAATTGATGATGCATTTCAATGGTTCCTTTATGCTTGTCCTGGTTTTGGCTGGGATGGAGTTAATTTTCTTTCTAGTAGCTGGTATAGTGTTATGTTTTGGATTTAGTATGAGAAGAATGTTGATAACACACTGATGTTTTTAGTTGTTGCTAAGTAGTATTTAGACTAAGTCAAGGACTTTTCAGCTTGTCATACCCAGCCAGCAAGAAGCCTGGAAGGGCACGAGAAGTTGGGAGGGGACACAGCCAGGACAGCTGACCCAAACTGGCCAAAGGAATGTTCCATACCATATGACATCATGCTCAGTATATAAACTGGGGGGAAAGCTGGACGGGGGCTGCTGCTCAGGAACCAGCTGGGCATCAGTCAGCGAGTGGTGAGCAATTGCATTGTGTATCACTTGTTTTGTATATTCTAATTCTTTTATTTATTATTATTACTATTATTATTATTACCATTATTATTTTCTCCCTTTTCTGTCCTATTAAACTGTTTTTATCTCAACCCATGAGTTTTACTTTTTTTTTCCAAGTCTCTGCCCCATCCTGCTGAGGGGGGAAGTGAGCGAGCGGCTGTGTGGCGCTTAGTTGCTGGCTGGCTGGGGTTAAACCACGACAATGCTCTACTAGGATGCTCAGTGGTTTAGAGAGGAGAAATCTCACTAATAAACCTTGCAATGGCAAGCCTTACACAAAGCCTGGTTCCTATACTCCCGTGTCATCTCCATGTTCCTTAAAAGTCTTTGAATTAATACTTTAAATTTTTATACTGTGACTCCTTTTCCTAGCTTTTGTCAGGAACTAATGGGCTTTCAGTTAATAAATTACATCATGTACATTTAATAACTTCAGCAGTGTGTGCAAATCTCTGTTCAATGAAGATGTAGACTCACACATTTCTGTCTTAACTGCCACAACAACTGAACAAATTCAATGGATGTTGTACAGTTATTTCCTGCTAAAATGTCAACAGAGAGTTAAAATAAAAAGAATTAGCTGTTCAGGCATAGTTTTCTATTAATCAGTAGACAGAGGTCTTTCTAGCGTCAGAAGTATGGAAGGGATGCAATGATGTGATTGTAAGAGTCTGTAAGAAAGTTCCCCCATTTTTGGCATTGAGATAGGTGTGAATGTTTAAGATGCAAAGCCAGAGGGTCACATTCTAGCTGAGAATTAACAGGTGTGACTTCCAAAATAAAGAACATTGACTGACATTGATTCTGAATTTGGCCAGTTGTTTAGAAAATATTTTTGTCTGGTTAATGCCCCTGAATACAAAATACCTTCACACAGTCACAGGTGTTCTCAAATTATCTAAATGCAATGGATGGCATAAAAATGTTATTTAATTCTAGAACATAAGAATTTTAATAATCATGCTGGAAATATACAGTGTAGCTCTATACCTTATGAAAATAGTGGCCACCTACAAAGAGATATAACCAGAGGTCATAGTAATACTCTAGCACTACATTTATTTTTTAAAAAAATTTTTTTCACTATATCACTGTATCCTTCATGTCTGAAACAAAGCTCATCTGTCCGTACTTGTATCGGAAGCCCCCCCAAATTGCCTAAATGCCTCAGGAAGTAAGTCTTCATCAGGGGCCACCCTTGCCTTCAAGTCAACACAGAGCAGGAACAGGAGGTCTGCCATTGCAAATGCAGTGCTGCCAAAGCTTATGCCTCAGCTGAGCTGTGCAGTGGAAATTATGGTCATGGGTGGCTTGAGAAGGACTCACTGTGGAGCACATCAGGAGGAGCCTGGGGATTATTGCCGCAGTGTCTTGCCTAATCCCATTTCCTTTTTTTTTTTTTTGAAGCTGTAATAGTAAAAATTAATACTTCCTACAAGCTGTACATACCATAGTGGAAGAAATATAGACCTGCTTGCATGAAAGAGTACAACCACCCTTGAGAAGCTAGTTAGGAAAGAACTGCCTCTGTAGCGCTGTTGGACGTCTCTGGTCGGTCCTGTGGTAAAAACACAGAGGGAACCGGCAAGGCTTTCCTAATAAGAGCAAAGTGGGAAAAAAGTTTGCTGGGCTGTGAAATGAGAGACTGTTAGTCTATCACAGCTGATATTCTCACAAATCAGTGGTGCAGAGCTGTGCTTACTACATAGCAACCGAATCTCTTACAAAATTAGTTATCATTTTTGCAGCAGATGTTATATGCTGCACACAGACAACTCAAATGACAGTCCCTCTTCCAATGCTATCAAGGCAATGATTGCCCGGATAGTTCAATAAGTTATCTGGATACCACTTCTGCAAGGACATGTTATGGTTGTATACCGCTGCTAATGGAGAATTCCCCTTAATTTATTACTTCTACCTTTACAGCATTTTTTTTTTATTCAAAGCATTTATCTGAAAACTAATAAAGCATGTAAGCATTATAGTAATAGCTAAGATTTGTTTATGAGGTTTACTGGGGAGAGTTCGGGCTGACACAAATAATATATCTAACTAGTTGATTATTGTCCTTAGCAGAAGACAGATCCAGGAGAACATCAGCAGTTATCAATTATAAAAGACAACATGCCATGTCCAGTGCTTTCTGTTTTACCCATGTCCATATTTGTACACATTGTTTTGCTAATTAGAAAGACAAAAAAAAAGTTTGGCATCTGGGTCTTTCTGTATGAGACCTGGCTGGTGCACACTCCCTTCAGTCCTGTCTTCAGCAGCAGGATAGCAGTAGGAGCCTCGGAGGAAGGCAAATTTACATCAGATTGGCAGGTCCTTAGGCTGTCTTCCAGTTTACAGTTTCCTAATACTCAGCACCTACAGCCTGGCTCAGTCCCTGGGGCCTGAGAGCCTTTCTAGAGCCTTTGATAACACTGGCAGGTGAAACCCTCCCCCAAAAATCTACATAATTCTTAAATCTATGTGTTGCTCTATCCAAATTTGTGGGCCCTTTTTGCTGTGCCTACCCATGTGCTTCTTTCTTCCTGCTCTTCTTACAGGATTAGCAATTTACAACAGCTCTGAGCAGCACAAAACAGCTCCCTCCCTGTTAAAATGCTGATTCAGAGTAATTATTGCTCTTGGGTGAGTGTAATTTACAGGATAATCATGCAGCTTTCTGTTGCTAACATTCACCTCTTGTTTAGGAGGCAGCCTTGTTCAGCACAAACATTCGTACAACTCACATATGAGAGGGCATATCCTTGACTTATCATCATCTGCGATTTTTTTCACTTGACAGGTTGAAAAATGCGTACACCTATTTTCTCTGATGGTTCCCTTATCACCATGGGCCTTCCTGAGGCTAAATCTGCTCAACCATTCAATTTTGATTCTGGAAGCAATGTTAAGGCCATTAGCTGTGTCCACATAAGGATGCTGTTATAAAACTTGACATGCTTATTAATCATAAATTCAGTAGACATTCTGTTTCAATCTTTCTAGGGTCTGCTTATGCTTCATTTATGATGTAAAGTGAGGGTTTGGGGGGAAGATGGTATATTTTTAGATGACTATTTATGTCAGGTAGCAGACAATGTTTGGTATTTCCATATTGGTTTCCACCCAAGGAAGAGCACTTAGCTCTTTTCCACTTGTATTGCACATAGTTTGCTCCAGAGTGAGACAATGAAAAAGTGCAGTTAGAGAAGTTCAAGAACAGGTGGCTGCAGACAAATGTTCGCTCTGCCTTATCAGTGGGGGAATATCACTATTCCTTTGTCACCATATATTACCCAGTATTACTCCAGTATCGTGACACCATCATCTGGGGGGAAGGTAAAAACAGCATACTAAGAAATATTTTTCCTGCTGCTCCATTCCACCAGTGGGTTTTAAAGTGAAGCTGCCAAAATTTATATTCCTTAAATGTTATTTGTCTAAACCCATCAAGCACTGGTGTTTTCCAGGCTGCTAGTTAAATATACCTCATGAAGATTGTGCATGTTTATTCATTTTTCGATTACCAGACTGACTCAATTGAGACATTTGTAACACAAATAGCCTGGACTCATGAAATGGCTTAACGAAGTTCATTAGCCTTGGAAAACTTGAATCCATTTCCATGGATAAGGGAGGGAAACAGACTATAACCCTCTGCTAGCATCTGCCAGCACGTTGCTCTGAGCCCACCAGCCCAGTTTATGTCTTCACCCAGCCCTGGCTACAGATAAGATTTCTTATCACTTGGAAAAAAACTGGCTGCAACTCTGTTATAATTGCGTTTTCCTCTGATTGCCTACATTTGTTCAAATCCAATAAACTAAAAGTGAAATGCAGTGAGGCAGAAAATGTGTGGATCAGCACCAAAGATAACGTGAATGCAGTGGCCTGTGAACCGAGGCTCCTGAATTTCGCACATTTAGGGGAGTTAAGACAGCAGGACAGGAGGTCAGATTTAAGACCACAGCATGGGAGGAGACAATATGGGTCACCAGGTCTAGTCTCCAGATCTCACAGGCAACCATATCATAGGATGCCTTTCATCAGTTTATTGAGCTCTGTGTGTAATAAATTTTCATGACAAATGCACAGGCTGGCACTGTTGTTTCAAATCCTCTGCAAATATCGCTTGTCATCTTCCCTGGTCCAGAAAGATAAGATTAAAAAAAATACTCCAAACCCTTGCCCTGGTCACCCCAATCCAACCTCCTCTTTTAATGTCATTCTTAAATTTCTGTATTGCCATTTGCGTTCCTTTCGAGCCACACATCATTTTTCGCTTTTTCAAAAAAGCTTGTCTTGTTGTTAGCTGACCTGGCCACACACCAGGACATCAGTGCTCACCTTCCCCTTACTTCCACAACTGCTGAATGTGCTGTTGTTCTACCTCAGGTGGAATCATTAACTACAATATCCTGTCTTCCCACAGTCCAATAAGTGCTATGATGTTCAGGTACAGAACAGATTCATGTTTGATTCTCTCTATTGGGAAGTTGCTCATTAGAAAGTTGTAAAATAAGAGAGATGACGATTATGGGTGGGTCTTCTTCTTTCTTTTTTCTTTCGCCTGCACTTGAGCTCAAAGATCTTATTTTCCATTTGATTTGCTCTATTTTATTATTTTTAAGGTAATTTTTTAATGCAAGTTGTTTTTCATGTGCTTTTTTCACCTACTGGGCTGTATCTTCTGCCTCCGGGCTGTGATCTGTGCAATTACCCTTAGCTCCCCTTAACCACAACTTGACTCAGATCTCACAAGCCTTTGTTTGACCATACAGTGACCCATATTATTTCATAGGATTTCAAAAATCGTTGTCATACTAATAATACTAGATGCATCACTTGAGAAGTTTTATTTGTTCATTCAAGCCTTTTGAAGCTAAGCATTTGATATGTTTCCTTAAGTTAGAGCTTGGAAATGTAAAAGTCAAGCTATTAATTGTCAGCATTGAGTCTTCAAATGTCTAGAGGGATGTCTGCCCTTTCTTCTGATAATGTCTCTGATAAATCCCAAACTGAGACACCGGTATGTGTTTTAGAGAGTTTTAATTAGATTCTGTTTTATCATTTATCAGGCATATGAAGGTAAATGCAGAGTTTCTTCTTGTATCAGTAAAATTTGTGTAAGAGTCATGGATCTGGGATTAAGGCTCCACAGCAGCTTTGATTGAATTACTTCCTAATTTTTTTTTTTTGCAGTCATTATTGTAATGGTCTCTGGATAGAAATACCTAAACCCCTTCACACTGGGTCGCATTGATTTGCAGTACTGATTTGCCAAATTTCATGAGGGCTAAGATAAAAAGGGCTTGTGCTTTCAATTGGAGAAGTATGCATTTATTTTAAACACAGAATCAGGCATGAAAAACTGGATCATTTGGTGTTTGATTTTATTTCTAAAATAAGTTTATAACTTCCCTCTGGCTTTGTCCCTTAAGACTTTATGATGCAACAGCATTTTCAAATGCACTTAAACAATTAGAATAAAGAAACGGGTATTTGCACAGCAGCAATGAACTTTGTAATACATAACGTTCAGTCGCCTGGTCTTTATGCTGTGGCATGCAGAACCCCATGGAGCCAGGACACAGACACAATGACATTAACAATGCCTGGAGAGAATGACTTATTTTAAAAACACTCTATCAAAATCAGCATATTGGCAGATTGACCAGGGAGAGTCTGTAAGACTCTTACTAGATAATGCTGAATTAATGGTCTAGCTTAAATCCCATCTGTCTCTAAACTACAGGTACTACACTTAGGACCCCATGGACATGCTTCTCTCTGCTCAGGACTCTCAGGGTCATCTCTGCCTTTTATTTCCAGAACAGAGCATGGATTTTCAGATTCCAGAAAAGTAACTACAGTGACCCATTAAATGTAAAATACTTAAACAGTCTTTGGAGGAGGGACTGGGAGTTCTGCCAGCAGACCATAGAGTCATGCTTATTTTTGGACTCTCTCACCCACAAATGTTTAAGAAAACCCTGCTAATTTGAGCAACAGCTTTAGGAGAGGTGGGGATATTCCCTCATCCCAGAGGGAATATCCCTGGTCACAGGATGCTTCAGAGAGCTGGGGGTTGTACACCACAGGCAGCTGAACTGAATCTGCTCCGGGCACTGAAATAAGTCTGGGAGGAGTTGCAGTCCAAAAGAAAAACAGAAAAAAAGGAAGTATTGATGCATTCTGCATGAAGGCCAACCAAGTAGACATGTGATGGACACTTAGATGATCTGACTTCTTCTGTGAGACAGGCCAAGAAACACCTCTTTTTAGACCAGATTAGACTTAGGCAAGGAGAATTCAGGCTCTGTCTTCTACTTTCCAAGAACTGCTGTTTTCTTTCTTATGATGCATTCAAAATGTAACAAAATTACCTTCAAAAGCTCTGTGAAAAAGAGTACCTGTGGCAGAGGTGATGTGGCAGCAGTTATACTAAGAGCTACTTCATCCAGTTTGGAGAATGTTCCAACTTTTTTTTCAATTTGATTTGGAAAGCCACAGACCACGAGTAGCATTTAGCAAACATCCATATTGCTAACAGGCAGGTACAGGCTATTTTATGGGTGTTTATGAATGTAGATGTGACTGTTCATTAATGTAGTGATGAATAATAGAACAGTGAATGCTTTCTATACTGCAATGGTATCCTCCAAGTAATGACTTCAAATATGTTTATAAATGGTGTGAAATCTGTCACCACACTGGCCATAAGAGGAAGAGAAGGCTGAGACACAGAGACTGTGTGCATTTGACTAAATAAGCGGGACAGGGCCCTTGGTGTACTCCTGCAGGACCGTGGTGTGCCCTACGGCATGTCCATGTGCTAAACTCTCCTCTCTCTGCAGAGGAGTGGGCGAGCACCTAAGGCAAGCCATTTCTAGTGGTGCCCGGGAGAACTATCACGGGCGCAGGATGAACCAGTGCCCCAGAGGACACGGGTGATACCGCGGTGCAGGATCATGGGTTGCCTCTATTTGATATAGCCAGACAGACCAGCTATTTGGCTTGTGTATACACAGGGAAATTGTCCAGAAGTAGGAGCTGACCAACCAGTCATTTATGCATTTTCTGGAATTTCAAAATACTACTGCAAGTTTGCAGAAAAGAAATGAAACTTCCTGTAATTCCATGTAACATGAGAGGTGCTGCTGGCCACTGACCAGGAGGAATCGAGCCTGTCATTTCTAGTCTACATACATACCTGAAGCTAAACCTCTTTCTTTTTCTTCCATCCTATGGATAGTTTGAGCTTGTCTTCTGTCAAGAGGTCTGCAGAAAAACTTTGCCAAAACTCTTGTCAAATGAGCCCCTGCACAGGCAGTCATTCACCTCCAGGTCCAATTCTTCATGGGTCAGGCAATCCAGCAGCTCCACATGGGACCTTAATAAAACATTCCAGAAAAGCTCCAGAGACACACAGGCATTAAAAGCTGTTAACAGCACCATAATTAAAAACAAATTAACAGGAAATCTGAAATTGCCTTAAGAATTGTTCCTGTCTCTTGTCACATCTCATAAATCTCAAATTACCTTTGAAATTTGACTTAGTATTTCAGAATCACTGCAAGATCAACAAACCGCTAGAAAGTAGTTAAAAACCTACAGAATTTGCTTTCTTAGCACTAAGACCAGAGGATATCTTTGACAGTCTGCATGGCACCGACTACTTTAAAAACTTTGATTTACTTCAGAGGAAAAGAACAGCACAAGAGAAGATGGTTCAGTAGCTGCAGTTGTATTTGTAGTGAACATTTCTCCAGCATGACTGTTGCTTTCTGCTGAACTTGAAACAAGTTAACCCTTTTTAGCCAAAGCATCCTTCCTGTCACAGGAAGGGTTAGGTATTTTCTGCATCCTCATTTAGCCAGGTGGTTATTATAGCACCTAGATAATGAATGAAAATGAAAATTTCTTCCAAAAGAGTATGGGTTGAACTTCCCAGCATTTTAGAAAAGGCTATGCTTAAAGATTTAAACGGTTCCTTGTTATATTATTACATTTTTTAATAAAGCTGACCCAGAGGAACTATGTAAGATTTTGACTCCACAGAGAACATGAAATTTGCTTCAAAATCAATTACAAATCTATAGATATATGCTGATGAAACTGTAGGTATCTATTGTATGCTCACGGATTTAAAAGACAATGACAGAATTTGGTTTTGCAAGAAAAAATTTAAATTCAGTGGGTTAAGATGGCTATGGCTTCATTAAAAGCTTGATGCTATTGGGTATTTCATTAAAATCTAAAATCCTATGGAAGAGTCATTATGTGGCGATCTCGACTTTTATTTAAAAACAATGTAATTTTCCATCCCCCCTGCCCAGCTGCAGAGAAAAGCTTGAAAATGTTTCCCAAGTGCCTTCTAGAGACTCCAAACCTGCAGGCAAATAAAAGCCCATAGATAATAGACTTTAAAATTTCAGGTCTTTGTGAACACATTTTACAGTTTTTTTGAGGGCTGACAATCCTGCTTCCTTCAAAAAAAAAGAAATCTATCATTTGCATTGTCAAAAAACATCAAAAAATATAGCTTGTCATTTTTGTCAGTGTACCAGTTTTTTATCATTGCTAATAGTGCAGTTTCTCTTATTATATTAGTTAGTATAAAAAGTTCTTCAGCAAGTTTTGGGTCGTTTTTTTCCCCCGCACACTAACATTTTTGTTTAATCCACGAAGCAATTATCAGCTACGCTGCATCATGTAAATCCCATCGATTTGTTTGGGGTTTTTTTTCCCTGCCAAACTTGCATACATGAAATTCATTTCTGCTTTCTGCCAGGCCCTGTCAACAAAGGTCAGTGTTTCACTGGACCATCTACCTAAGAGCGGCCCAAAGGAATTGGTCCGTCCTCTCAGCACAGCACAGGGCAGGACAGGGCAGCAGGCAACTCAGAGAAAAGGGAACCGAAAAGTGTTTGAACAAAACCAGTCCAGGACACCAACAGATAAAGGACTATTTTTGCTCAGAAATTTAATTCCTGAGATGTCCAGATGAGGCCACTGTGCTTTTATTATCTCAATTTCAAGAAAGGTATTTGATTTGGTTACCTCAGAGTTTCCGTCTCCATAACTGCAAGCGTGCTCAATAGCCTGTTTTTCTGTTGGAGAACAAAGAAAAGGAAATGGTTATTTTTTTTTCTTCCTGCAGCAGTTACGGTACTCGCTGGGGCAGGAAGGGAACCGGACAATGGAAGCTGCAGATGTGGAATTTCTTTTTTAAATCCCCTTTGCTGCTGCTGCCTGACAGGCAGTGGAGATACAGCAGTGCAATAGCAGGAGATGCTGCGAGACTGAAGCAGAGCAAGCATTTTTGTTTGATAAAGAGCCCTGGGTGAAGCTTTCTGACAGTAAAGCTTTCCAGACTGTACTGCGCTGTATCACAGGCTTAGTTTCAAATCGGTGGCATGATGCAAAAGCAGGGAAGGGTACAGAGCGCTTTGGCTGACTCACGCTGTTAGGAAATGGGGATTTCTGTGGTGAGAGGCCAGCCCAGGCAGTGAACTCTAACACGTTTTGGAGAGGGGGACGATGTTCTCATCCAAAAATATCTGGCCAGCCAGGGGGGAGACTGTGGCTACAGGGAGACTGTGCTTCCTTTGTGTTTTGTTTTTGTTTGTTACTAGAAGTGACCTCCAGAAGGAAGAGCTCTGAAGCGACCACGGGGACGTGGGCATGCATGCGAGGCCAGCCACGGGGAGGGCCGCTGGGCAGAGCTGCAGCGGATTCCTCATTCCAGCAGTGTGATTAAAAGAAGGAAAATGCCTAACTTTGTAAATGGTCTCTAAAAGGGTTTTTTCTCCCCTTGCAGAAGGGAATGCCTTATTCAAATCCATTTAGGCTATCTGATAATAGGTGCATTCTTAACAGCAGCTGGGCAGACAACCCAGAGTAAGGACTTGTGAGAGGTTCTCGTTTTCGCTTCTCCACCTGCCTGGGCTGAAGGGCCACATTTTAGCCTTAGGTCCTCCTGTCACACAAAGCCAAATATGGCCCGAGCTTGGCCTGCCGTTGGGTTTCCTCTCCCACACTGAGTGGCTCCTATGCCTACAGCAGCAGGGTTATCTCTGCCACTCTGGGCAGCGCATTTGGATGATGGTTAGCAAGAACACTGAGTCAGAGCTTATGGCTGCAATGGGATTTAATGTAATGTTTGTTCATAAACTGACAAATATTGGTGGAAAGTGCTTGCAAGGGAGGGATCTGTGACTCTCCATCAGGCTACCAACCCGCTCTAACCAAACAGCTACAACTGGCCTCAGCCCTTTTCAGGCTTGTCCAGGCACTCCAGGGAATGCAATATTTCAGCCTCAGGGCCAGTTGTTTTTATGCCATGCAGCCCTGTTAAGGCACATGTTTTAACTGCGTGACTTGCTTATCTCGCCACCATCTTGTGCTTCTCACTGTGGTCCTGGCTCTTCTCCTGTTGTAGGACCCTGCTCACCAGACACAACTGCAGGGATGCCCCCTCTCTCCCCAAGCAGGTGCAGCTCTATGAGGGACCCAAAACTGAAAAGAGACTGAGTGGTGCTTGGCAGTAAGAAGGGACTGCAGGGATTGACTCCAAAGAGGTTGCTGGAGTGTCCCAACTCCCAGCTGCAGCTTCACGCATAGTCCTTTAGCATCTGAGCTAATGCAGGGTTTTAAGGTGAGGCTCTCTGAAATGAGGTGCTGGGGATGGTACACCCATCACCAAATCTCTCAGACAGCAGTAAAGCGTCTCCATCACCATGGATCCACTGGAGAGGAAAAGCCCTGAAAATCTTGTACTATTTGCTGCAATTTTCACCTAGTTTAAATCCTGCCTGAAGTTTTTGTGTACCCTTTTTAGGGTCCCTTTGAGTTTAAACTCACTGCATATTCCTGTAGCAATACAATTTCCTTTCATCAGCAGAGCTAGCTTCAGCTGTTGTCGGGTATTATTATACCTCACTGCTTCCTTCCTCTCCCATCAGTCCCTCTACCCCGGAGTTAAATGTCATTTATAGTTCGAGCTATTTGACTGCTAGTCCCCCTGTACCCCAGAATAGCCCAGAAAGACAGGAAAGTTTATGGGGAAAGGGACATCAAGTGGCTACATTTTCTGCAGCACAAAAGATCCAGTCCCCAAAAATCTCTCTGATAGATGTGAAAGTAGCACAGGACATTTAGGACAGAGTAATTTGGACAGAACTGCAGGGTATGACTGCTCACACTTGGCAACGTGGGTAGCAAGCAATCATCCAAGTGGACACAGATACCACTGGAAAATGTCACTGCTGCAGTGAACGTGGTACCCTTTCTGAAAGGAAAGAGGCCTATCCTCACCACAAAGGGGATATAAAAGCTAACACTTTTTACGAGCATTAACTTTTTCTTTTTTTTTTTTTTAACCAAACAGAAAACAAGGACTCACATGAAAAGTCTTTACCAGCATTTTTGCAGCATGCAAAGTTTTCTGGTGGACTGGTAACTATTTCAGTGAAATGAGGAACATCAAAATAAAAATGATTGTGAAAATGTCCTTTAAATCTGAATTGAAATGATAGCTTCTTTGTTTGCTTGTTTTCTTCTATAGCTCGCGTGTTTGTTTTTTAAAGTCACTCTTGTTAATTGTCCTGCAGCCATGGTATGTACCAGATAGCCAAGAAAGCTGACATGGTGAAGTTATATACAGCACCCTTGTGACCTTTTTGCAGTGAAGATACATATCTGTCCAATAAAGCCCAGGCCAAATGACAGTGACAGCTGCCTTGTAGCATTCAGTTTGAATTGAAGAGGTTTGCTCACAAGTCAGGAGCAAGTATTTCATTACAGACTGTGCACCAAGACCAACATAAGCCCCCAAAAGTGAAACTTTCCCTCAGCAGCTATGGAAACTGCCTCAGTGGACTGAGATGCACTTCACAGGCTCCTCCTTGTCTCCTTGCTTTGACTTTCCCGCCTCCTGCAAGCTGTTATCCTCTGTTGGCATTTGCATGTTGGTGTAGCACTTGCAAGGGAAGAAAACCTCACTTCATCTCTTAGGAGGGATCCAGGGTGTTATGGGAACTGAGCACTCAAAGAACGAGGGGCGAAGGAGCATGGTTTTTCTGAGGAAAGGTCCAAAGTTGCCTGCGTGGGAAGATGCTCTTCTCTCAGGGAAAGAGCCCAAGTCACTGCTGAAGCGGGGGTTGCGTTATGTCAGCTTGAGCCTCATAATGAAAGGGATGACCAGCGCACCTGACTTCTTGTGGGGACTGCCTGAGGTGCAGAAACTGAACCTTTCACGCAACCAGCTGGTGATGATTCCTCCTTCCCTGGGGAAACTGGACAGGCTGGTGGTTCTGAACTTGGGTGGCAACTGCCTCAAGTGTCTGCCTAAAGAGATTGGGCTGCTGAGAAACCTGAAGGTCTTGTTCATCAATATGAATTGCCTGACAGAAGTGCCAGCAGAGCTCAGCTTGTGCAGGAAGCTGGAGGTTTTGAGCCTCTCTCACAACTGCATCTCGCAACTGCCTTTGAGTTTCACCGACCTGACAAGTTTGAGGAAACTGAACCTCAGTAACAACCGCTTTGTGCAAATTCCCCTCTGCATTTTTGCACTGAGGAGCTTAGACTTCTTGCACCTGGGGTCCAACAGGCTTGAAAACATCGCAGAGAGTGTCCAGTATCTGGTCAATCTCCAAATCTTTATCGTAGAGAATAACAACATACGCACCCTGCCACGATCTCTCTGCTTCATCACCACTCTGGAGCTATTAAATGTTGATTACAATGCTATACAGACTCTTCCGGATGACCTCTACCTGCTGCGCCGGCTGCCACGCATCGCATGGAACCCAATGGACAAAGGCCTCCACATCGCCCACAACCCCTTGTCTCGGCCCCTGCCTGAGGTTGTCGAGGGGGGACTGGATGTCCTCTTCAACTACCTCAGGGAGAAAAAGGAGCACAACTGAGTTTCCACTGCACTTGGGATTAAGCCTGTCATCAAGACTCAGTCATATCAGAGCACTTTCCTGCACAGGCATTTCCACTTCATAATGCTCGGATTTTGAAGACATGGATGGCTTTAGTAACAGTTGGAGGAAAGAAAGTAAAGTATGATGGTCTTGATTAAGTGTGTGAAGAGTAAACTTTCTAAAAATAGCCACCTCTGTAACCTTCAGTGTTGGTGTGCTTGGGGTTTCTTAGGAAAAAAAAACAAACAACAAACTTGTGATAAAATGTTTGCTCATCGTTTGACAGAAACAAATTAAGGCAGACTGCTAGAAGTGCAGAAATGTGTATTTGCCAGCTATTAGGTTGGAGGAATATTAATATAAATTGGATTTACTATATGTGATTGCAGTTGCACTTTAAATCCTGCTCACTTCTTCATACACAGATAAACCACTACATAAACAAACACTGCTATCAAAGTGAATCTCAAGGAAAATGTTTAATTTACTTTCGGCTCTGAATATATCCTGAGCTATATTAGCTCACAGACAGTATATTACTGGGCAGTTCAATACCATTTGTTTCTTTCCCCACAGCTGTACACTGGCCTCTATAAATTACAGGTGAAGATCACCATCAATTAGGCCATTTCCCAGTTCTTCGGAAGAAGACCCCAAACTTCCCCTAAGCCCCTAGATCCCCTCCTGAGACACACGGCCTTTCCTGCAGAGCCTCCTAGGATGCCGCCAGTGGTCCGTCACGTCAGTCGGCAGCAGCATCCACACGAAGCAGAGAAACAAACATGGGTCCTTATTCCTTCAAACGAAGGCTGTCAAATGAAGTTGCTCATTACTACATGAACAACTGCATTCCATTCCCTTTCCCTCATCCCTGCAATCAGAACCGTGGAGTAACTTTACTCAGGAGGCAGTACATCTCCTAAAGGTGAAATATTTCTTTCAGGAAAAGCAGCGTCAAACCAATCATTGGCTTAAGTAAGAGCTTCAAAAACAAATACTTATTTCTGTGATTTTCAGAATCAGCCAGTAGCATAAAAGTCACGTCTTATGTGGTTTCTCATATTGATCTTCTGTGAATGTCCTTCATCAAAGTTTTATCTGGTAATAAAGAGGCAGTATGAAAGAGCTGTTAACAATTTATGAAACCTGGTTTTTTTGTTCCCTCACAGCAGTGCAAAACAGAAGCAACTCTGTTAAAATCAGTTGAGGTAAATGCTTGTAATGGCAGCATAAAAGGAATGAACCTGTAATTCTTGAGCTAATTAAGACTATTCAAAGCCACTTTTAAAGTGCTTCCTATCCTATGTCAAATCTCAAGAATCAATGATTACTTTCTAAAACGTAATTTGCTTGAAATTATGGAAGGCTGTGGAAGGCTGATCCTGCTTATAGTGAAGTTAATGGACAACCCCTGGCTGAGGGAAAAACTCTTCAGCAGAGGTAGAAGCAGCCTGATAACAGCAGACAATTATGTAATTCATAGGTGCATGCAAGCAAAGGCTGCACATTTGGCCATGCTAATGTTATCAGTGCAGTAGCAATGAAGAACTGGTGCTCACAGAATATTCCACTCCAGGGCTGCCTACCCTGATATTTTATTATGTTGAGCTGTTTAGTGTATTGTTTGTTATCTTAATTGAGAATTTCAGTATTACACCCAGGAACTGCAGTTTCCAGGGTGCAGTCAAGGACAAATCTTATGTTTCTAGCAAACAAGAAACCTTTTTGAAGGGCACATTTGCTCAAGCATTAAGCAAACAAACAAACAAAGCAAGTAAACAAATACCAAAGCACAGTTATTTTGTGACTTCTTTTACTTAATATATGTTTCAAATACAAAGATATTTTATGTGTAGCTTTACATGTATTTATTTCACCCATGCAATGAGATTTATAAGGAAGTTCCAACTTTTTTAATGAACAATATATCTAATAAATTATTATGTGATTCAATTAGCAACAAGAAATAAAGCTGCAATTATTTATAGAAATACCAACAGATAATTCTTGGAGGGGATTAGGCACAGATTATTAACTTTTTTAAATGTCCATTTCATATCCCTAAGTCTGGCATTCACGTAAACACTGCAGTCCTGCAATAGTGCTTTGCAGGAAAATTAGATGCCTATGACATTAATCACCTGAAAAGATTTTCCACATGTCAGTATCCAGGATTATATGACACCAGATAGCCTCCAATGTGATCCGAGTAGAAGAGGTATGCACAGTAATTTACATGGAAAATGTGAGACTGGACTGTGTGTGTTCATTAGGATACCACTACGGAGGGTGAGAAACAGTGCATGGTTCAAGAAAACGGTCTCTAGACAGGGGATTAAAAGGCAAATTTGACATAATCAAACGCATCTGGAAAAGCAGTTATAATATGAAGTGCAATACCAATAATTTAAAATTCAATTATTCAACTGAATAATAATAACCTTTTAATCAAGCTAATAAACCTTTGTAAGCATACAAAACATATAAAAGTCTCTGCCTTTTTAAACAGAATAATAAAATTCATTGAATAAATGGTACTTTAATGTATAATTCAGTTTTTACCATTAAGAAGATAATTTCTACTGAACTGCTTTAGTCTTTCTTTCATTCGTAAATCAAGACCCTTATAAATAGCTTTCTCAGAGGTACAAAAAATGATCTCACATGACTAAAGGTAGTGTTCTGAATTATTCCTGTAAAAAGAAAAGACTGTATATAACTGTTAATGTATAGAAATATGCATGAGAGGCAAATAAAGATATATGTATTTGCATCTGAGAGGGAGCAAGACAGAGAATGTAAGCAAGAGGCACAAGAGGGAGATAGAAAGCATGATGTCACATGCTGGCCCTAGTTTTGAGCAGGGCATTAGCAAAGAATTGGTGGATCTCAGTGTTGTCATCTGATATTAGCTGTACAGACTACAGGGAAAAAAGGAGCTGAAACACTGCAGGGAGTGTAGCCGTATCTCATAATATATGACGGCAGTACTACTTCTATGTGTATATTAAGTGATACCATGACAGAATCTTTCAGAGAATTATATGCGGAATGTTACACTTGTTTCTAGTACTCACTGAAGTTTTCTCATCCTAAGTCTCACAGCAGCATAACTTTTGATGCATCTATTATTTCCGTTGTTATTGGTGGTGGTGTTCTTCAAAGCAATGGAAAAAGTGGGATCCGCTTGTGGAAAAGGATACTTTCTGGCAGGGTGACTTTTCTATGGCTATCGCTCAGAGAAGCTCTCAAAGAGCTTAGAAAAATTCTTGATGTGGACTAAACAAATGGCAAAGCACAAGAACAAAGTAGAAAGAACATAGTCAGGAGTCAAATGGTTGGGATAAATGTAATAATACAACAGGGCTATACAATTTGTTCCTCAGGTATCATCAAATACACTGGTGATACATTTGGTGAGGTGAACAGATTCCGTCTATTCTCATTTTAAATAGAAAAGAAAGCTGCATTCTGTGAAAAGTTTAAAGTCTGGTCAGCAAAGCCTTTGAAAACTTGAAGGCTTCAGGCTCTTGGCCTAACCAAAGTTAGTGACTTCAACCTTTGACTGAAAGGAAAACATCTTAATCATCTGAAGTGTAGCTGTAACACCTTGCTGGAAGTTAAAGCTGAAACGCGTTGTACCTACTGCTCTCAGGCTACTAGCCAAACCTGCCATATGGGCAAACTTCCTCACACTGCTTGTGACTGGTGACTTCCCAAAATCCATTGCAATGTCCCAGCAGCCCCATGGGGCACCCATGGGCTTGTCATCTGGCCAGGAACACCAGCCTGTTACATGAGCGAAGCAGCAAGAACCTACAAAGACCAATTTCCAAGATGCACTGGTGTGGCACTGGGGTGGCATTTCAATGCAAAGATTCCAGCTGAAAGTTCTTGAAATTCAGATTAAAGATTTTATGATTATTATTTTGGTTGAAAAATATGTCAACATTTTTGTTGTCCAACTTGCCAATTTTTTTCTCCATTTTCATCAAAGTTCCTCTTTTTTTGTCAAACTCAAGAACTCTAGGCATTTTTACTATAAGAATATGCAGTCTGCAGTTCAAGCTGTTTAGGATATAAATGAATTCATCTCCTGTTACTACACTGTAGGTTCAGGAAACAGTATCTTTCAGTTAATAGATTTAAGAACTTCACAGTCATCATTTAAGTGAGGGAGGATGCATCTAAAAAGTATCACATTAATCCTGGAGAGATTTGACCACATTCTTTACTTTGCTAGGCCAGCGCATTACTTGAAAAAATATATCATAGCATATAATTTCCACAGGTAGAAAAATCATTGATACTTCAGCTTATTTCCTTAACCAAAGAAAAAAAGCCTCAAAGGTCATCACCACATGAGAGATAAATAAAGGTAAATAAAGAGAGATAAAGAAAGAAAGCAAAGAAAATGAACTTATCATCTGGTCAGTATGGTTTCACCAAATTCCAAGGGTAAATTTGCTGCACAGTCTTCAGACGGCAGTTCTTGAGTGATTCAAGGGGTGTTTCAGACTGCCTTGCACTGTTGTATTAGGTATAATTAATATGTCTGAAAATAATTATATAAAAATAACAACATATAATAACTTCTAAATTATTAAGAAAATATCCATATTATTACGTCACATGTGCTTCTGCAGTCCACACATGTGGGAGCTGAAATCCTGAAACAGTTACAGCCAAAGGAAAACTTCGGCTCGCTGTAGAAGGGCCTGCATTTATATGAGAATATATACATTTAGCATTTTATATATGGCAAAAACAAGATTTAAAAACACAATAGAAGTTTAAATGGGTATGAGTCTCTAGATATATTGGGACAGAGGTACACTTTAATACTCACACGTGGAGTAAGTCTGAAAATCCTTTTATGAAATTGCATAATCCTTCGTCTGCACAAGAGGCAGAATAATAATTATAAAAGATGAAAAAAACAGTCACTGAAACAGCTCTCCTTAGAAGTGTATTAGGTTATCTGAACCCCCTGAATATCCCAAGAGGAAATAAAATTCATATAAAGATTTTTTAAAAGTGGGAAATACATAAGAAATATTTTTTCTCCCTCCCAGCATTCCAGAGAAAAGCAGACTGCCGACATTATTAGTTTTAAATTCTTCTTTCATCCCCCGCCCCCATTGATTCCATGCAATTATCTGTGGTGCAATAAGGGCCAGCCAGCCTTCAAAAACCATCCCTCAGCACTCTCTTTTGCAGCCCAGCGGTACCAACAGTGTCCTGCACCAGTACGGCCACCTACTCCACCAGATTACTTTGCAGGGTTTAGCAACAAAGCCTGAAATTCATACTCCAATGTATGTGGAATCATGTCATGCATGGCTAAAAAGGTGGTTTCCAGTGAAGCAGGAAGTGTGGCAACAGCTTCAGAAAAGGTCACTGCAAATTATGCTGCCTCATAAAGTGAGCTTACCCAGGCAGACTGAAAAGAAGACCAAAGGGCAATGCTTTATGTTTTCCTAGTGCTCAGAGGAGTTTCAGATACCATAAATTCATTGATGGATAGCCTGTTTTTAATTTCCACTTCCCAGACATTAAAAAAAAATAATTCTCTTTTCTTTTTTGATACAACTCTTTGAAGGAACTATAAATTGCTCCGTTTTCTTCCTGATCTCCAGCCTTTGCGTCATGGGTGTATTCATAGAAGCAACAAATTGCTTTTCCCCTCCTGCAAAGCCAGTGTTGCCAGGTGTGGGTGGGTGTGAAAATGTATTGAGGGTCCGATATCTCACCCACCATGCAAGGGGGGCAGAATGGGGGAGGCTGGCAGGCTCCATAACCACTGGTCATGAGATGGGTAACCTACCCAAAACAGGTGTTTTGCCCACGACACCAACTTTATGCACCTGCCTTAGAGGTTTCAGACAGTGGTTAGTCGCCGGACACTGTTTCCATGGTTGATAGATAGAGAGATGGACACATTACTCCCGGGAGGCACCAGGAAAGGAGTGTTGCAGAAGTGCCCCATGTTGTCCAGGGGTCTCTCCTCACTGGCCAGAGAGAGCCCCAGGACATCTGCAGACTAAGTTAGGCATCTGAAGCAAGGTCAGAGAAGCTGTAGGGTACAGATACCTTCCTTCACCTGGCCTTGCGGCTGCAGCATGTGTGCATAGGACACAAAGCACTATCTCCCAATACAGTATAACATTCAGACTTGCTGAGAAGGGTTGGAAGATACATCAGAGAAACACCAACACACCTACAAGGCCCTGTGCCAAATGCTTTCAATGGCAGAAAATCCGCTCTCCCTAGCTATTAAAATGCTCCACCTCAAAATAAGGGTAAGCAAGACACATTTAAAAGAAGCCTCTGTAGTTGTTAGAAAAGGCATTCCAAAATCAGCTAAAAGAAATTATGAAGTGAGCAACAGCAATCTGTTACAGTAAAAAATTGCTTCCATCTAGAAAACAAAGTTATTTTCGTTATACTTTCCTTGCTTGTTCTTTGTCCTTTCTGTTTTTAAAAATGTAATGGAAGTCTCTGTATGTATATATGGGGTTTTGTATTAGTCCATGCATGTATATGTATTTTCCTTATGGGGGACAACAGAGGCTATTAGTGGTTCCTAAACTGTTTGCCTGTGTAAGCAGACAAGTCTCTCTCTGACACAGAGTAATAAAGTGTCATGTCAATGGCACCGATGGGAGAGCTGAAGAATCCAGAAGAATAAAACCTTCACTTTGGGAAGTTCATTCAATCGAGTGTGACTCCATAGCCATTTCTGTGCAGAAGGGTCCTGTATATCTTTCAGCACACTTATCTTCTATTTCCAGTTAGAAAATAACACTGTAAAGAATAGATTGTAATGTGGTATTTGTGTGTTCTGCCCACATACAAATGAAGTTACAAAGATACTAACCTTGAATTCTATTCATTAAAAAAAAAATCCCTCTGAGCATGTGTGTGTGTGTGTGCATATGTTTGGAGGTATTTGGGAGCTTTTTACAATGCTTTGCAATGTAGTATCTGAAGAATATGTGTGAACTGACTGAAAAGTAGCATATTCCACTGCAAATAAAATGCTGGTAATTTAGCATCAAAGCAGGACTTAAAACACGTGGTGGTAGTTTACGTTGCTTTTTAATTTCTTGTACATTAGATTTTCTGGGTGGTTTTTAGTGTTGGATATCACAAAGTTCATTGGGACTTTTATTGAGCAATGTGGAGATTTAAAATATGGAATAATTCAGAATTGATCAGTTTTTTATTGATCAGTAATCATACAAGCAGATACACTCATTTTCTGTTAGTCACTAAAAGTTTACTACCTCTTGCAGTGAACTATTTAAAATGCATTCTTTAGACCATCAATGAAGAAAAGAAATTAAATTATACACAGCCTGATCTGTCTAAGAAAATTTATAGCTCTGACACCAAACTGAATAGTTTTGGAGTTCAGTTTGGCCCAGATGTTTGTAGAAAGCTCAATGGAAAAGTGTAGAGAATTTTCACACCCAATTGTCTAGGCTAGTCCTAGAGACAGGGGGTGGAACATAGTTGGTTCAAAATTTAATTTACCTTCAGAAGAACTTTAGTAGCTGGTTGTTTATCAAAAGCTGATGTATATGTTTTAACCATCCCCTTCAATCTCCATATTTTATTGAGGTAAGTTAATATAACAGTCTTTACTATGAATCTTAATAGCCTCATCTTACACTGTGTGAAAACATAAAGCCAGTGTCTCACATGCTTCAGGTACTACATTTTCTAGTCCTGCTTGGAGGACCAGAGGTTGCTCTGGTCTAAATGATCCCCCAGGGCTTGGAGAACAGAAAGCAAATGAATGCTCTTAGTTAGACTTGGTAAGTTTTCAGTTTCGCAAAGCCCATATCAGGGATAGATTTGATTTATTTCTCATTTGGCACAAAGTTATGAATTTACAACAGTTAAGATGTTTCATCTTCCTTGGACTGGCATGCAGATATTAGAGTGCATGGGTGAGAAAATTCAGCCAGCGTGTCCAAATCCTCATAAGGACTACCCTTAGGGGAGCATGTGGAAATTCACCAGGGACTCAGAATTCTCTTTGGTGTATCAGGTGTCCATTAGAGAGACTATTTAATGTTCTTTAGCTAGGCTAATATGTTGCAAAGCAGTGACATTTCAAGACTCATCCGTGAAGATAATAGCTCTTCTCAGTAAGTCATTTTCACATTTACATCAATTTAACATAGTCTAGATTTGTATAATGATAAGCATCACTTTTCTCTTACCGGTGTTGCCAGGGTACTGAGTCACCAAACTGGCATTTCTGCAACAGACCCCCTCTCTCCTGTACTTCTCAAACCAGCAGCTGGCTATTGTGAGCAGGACCTAGGCTTGTGTGCATATTCAACAACAAATACACAGCAGAAATGCCCCACGTTTGCCTTGCTGCAGTTCATACTTACAACAGTATATTTTAAAATATCAGATAAATAATAAATGTAAGAGGGGCAAGGGGGAAAGAATTGCAATTTTAGAGGCTACTGTTAGACATATAATCACTCTAGTGAGAAGCCAGGACAGCTGATACAGTTTCTTCTATGCTAGCTATCTGCATTTTCCCATAAATTCTGTTGCCTTTTTCTTTTCATTTGTCCTTCCTCCTTTTTTTTTACTATGTTCTCTCTTTTCTATTGCTACCCACTCTTCTTCCTTTTTTTTTGTTTTGCCTCTTTGTTTCTTATTAACGAGTTTTGACATTTTTAATTAAAGTTGACTGCTTGACTGATGCCAGTTCGACCCTTCTTTTCTGAATTTGCCCTCCAAAACAAGTTAATCATTAGCAGATTAGCTTCATCAACTACAGAGGGCAATAACAACAACAACAACAAAAAATAAATAAAAAAGAAGAAGAAGAAGAGGAAGAAGAAAAACAACAAATAGAATAAGCGAAAAATGGTGAACAAGCCTCAGGAAGCGGTAACTAGCCTGAACAACAGAGTATACTTTGCACTTAGTGGCATTTTTCTGTGCCCCTGTAGCTCATAAATCCTCAGTCTCCAATATAATTCTAGATGGACATTTATGTTAACCAGCTAGTGAAAGGCTATTGCAAATGTTAAAGACATAGGAAAGAGTCTAAGCACAACTGTGAACAAACAAGAAGTCCTGTCCTCACCTGACTTATTGTCTTGTTCCCAGTGAAGCTCTACATAAATTCACTGCCTCTGTTACCTGTATTTTGGAACTGAGGAATTTCGGTCCCCCTGGTTGTCATACTGCCACAGAATGATTTAGAAGCAGGAACAGATTCTCTTGTCTAGCCCCAGATTTTGCCATGTGCTGTAGACAGTGAGATTTATGTCTAGTTCTCTGCTTCTGCTGTAAAAATATGCCCGCCTCGCTCCCTTTCACCTGTATGTAATACACTCTTTGGTCTCAGTCCTTTAAAAGGGAAGCTGCAGTCTGAGCCTGGAGCAGTGATGCGTAGCCACAATTACAAAGTGGTAACAATTAGGCTGTTCACAGAGAGGTCCTCACTTTAACTTCAGGACAGGAGGAAAAAGGTAGGATAAAGAAACAGAAGACAACAGAATCCCCTAAAGAAGCACAAATTTGCTTGCCTGGTTTGTACTGACCTAGCTGATGTACATGTGTGGTGTGAAGCTCAGCACTGCCCTGCCATGACTGTCAGGCGATTTTTTTGGAGGGGGCTCTCCTTGCATGGGGTGCTCACCCAGCAAAGCAGGACCAAGGGAACCGCTCCTACAAGCCTCAATTCCCATGACTACAGTGGGAACTGTAGGCACATGGAAGTTAAGAGGGCTGGACCCAGTGTACACAGGGCGTTATGGTATAAGATATGGTAACAGCATAATAGTATAATTTATCCACTAGTTCTGGAAGGACTCTATCAGGGCTGAAAATAATGTTGTTGTTTACTGCTGGGTGCCTGAAGGTGCATCCAGCTCCATGGAAGGTGGTGCTGCATCAGTTTTGCATTTAAAAGGGAAGGATACAAAACTCTTCAGCCTCCAAAGAGAGCCTCCTGTTTCAGGCTCCATAGAAACTCACAGATAGATCTGAACTGACTATGATGGTCAGTTTTAAAGTCCCTTCTCAGCCTGACGCTACAAAACATAAATCAAACCACTGTACAGTATCACTGAACAAATGCAGTTAGAGTCTTATTACATAAAAGCAGGCAAATAATATGACTAGAAGGGCATTTTAATACATTATACTCGTTACTTGGTAGTTTGATGTCAAATACATGAAATATTAAGCAAGATATAATAATCCCTCTAGTAATGTAAAAATGTTCACATTTTTAATCTAGAGATCTCACTGATGAGGCATGATTGTTCAACATCCTAGAAGGCAGCTTTCTAAATTATGCTATTCCCCGTGGCAAGTGAAGGACAGATCACGGACTTAATGGAAGGAGCATTTCGTTTTCCCTGTTGAACAATGGGATTTACATTTCAGCCCTCTAGCAAGCAGAGTTACTCATGATACCTTCTAAATTAGT
Source organism: Harpia harpyja (assembly GCF_026419915.1). NCBI lineage: Eukaryota > Metazoa > Chordata > Aves > Accipitriformes > Accipitridae > Harpia > Harpia harpyja. The sequence continues at coordinate 21,604,044 of NC_068944.1, read as the reverse complement.
ACCACCTCATAAGTTGCACCCAGGGTACCTCCTAAATTAAGAAGTAATACATTTAGGAATCCCTGAAAGGCTTATTATTTCCTGTCTAATATATCATTAGCACTGTATATAATTTCTAACACAGTGTGCTCACCCCTTCTTCTAGTGAAAGATTCCCATAGGTTAAATAGGGCATTGTAGAGGTCCATTTCTGGCTTCCCATTTTACTTCTGTGTCTGCAGAGGAATTAAGGCCAACTGTAAAAGAATCATTCCCCTGGTCTTTCAGTTTATGTGCTTTCGTAGCTGCAGAATAACAGCAGAATTGCTGGTCCATTATGTTTTCATTTCTATTTGATGGTATAAAAGTAAATGCTATATTCATAACCCCATCTCCAGATGAAAGCAAGCTGTCATTCCAAGGTTAGGATATATGCTTCTGTATCCCAAGCCTTCCTGGCTGTTTTAGATGCCTATGCTGCTGCAGTCATCTTTGAGCTGCTCATACACCTCTGTGTCACCACTCATGATAGTGGCAGGAAACAACACAGGGAGAAGAAATGCTGATATAACAGTTCCTGTTGGGAAGTAGCTGCTCATTAATATGCACTCAGGCTGTCATACTTTGAGATGCTGGTCAAAGGTGTTTGCAAAGCTGGAAATGAGGAAATGTCCACCTCTTCAGCCTTACCTGCGCTAAGAATTTAACTCATTGCTGACAAAACACATCAGCAGCTGGAGTACCTGAAGCAGCCCTCACACAGGTTTAGCCAGAGCATGGAGATACTGCTAAGAGCTTAATACATCCCCCTCAACCCTCATCAGACTTCCCCAACTGTCTGCTTCTAACATAGAGCATGTCTGTGGCACCGGGATCCGGTTGCTTCGAAAGGCTTCACTCGCTTAACATCGGTGTCAGATGCCTTCATCCCAAGTAGGGGGCTGTTGCCAGCAGAAAGCTGTTTCTAAGCAAACTGGATCCCTGCAGGCATTTGCTGTGACAAAAGTGACTGAGACCGGGCCTGGTCCCCACTGGCAGGGGTTACAGCGATGCCGCACTTCCCATGGTGTTTCCAGCAGAAGCCTCGCTGAAGTTCAGCTACTGTCCCTCAGCAGGTTCAAGACATAGAAAATGCTGAATCTTCTGACTTCAGAAGGAACGTCCATCACTTTATTTAGTTAGTTTTTATTGTGCTAGCTAGAATAACTTGCATCTATGAGCTTTTGATAATGTTCTTAACTGCAGCTAATACGCATGGCACAAAGATGCCCATCATCTTCTTGGAAATGGGCAGCTGAGAATTTGCACAATAGGAGAGTGGGGGTTTTTTCAGACTCACAAGAAGGCACTTATTATATGTCTTTCTGGAGATACCTTCCAGCTGCTCAGTGAGGTGACAAACAAATCCATCTACAGACTGTTACTTCTTTTGTGAATAGCCACCATTTGCATTATAAACATTTTAACAAAAACACATTGAGCTAAATTTGACCCTATGACTTTGATGAGTCTAGTCCATTGACTTTGTGGAGGAAAATTTAGAGCTGGGTGTTGTTTTTGATTAAGCTCATGAGTACAAAGAACTCTCTCAAAAATTGCCACTGTGGGACCTCAGCCAGCAGAGGGCCATAACCAAATACTGGGAACTTGTTATCACTCTTTGATTGTAAGTATCTGTTGGCTAAATATGCACAAAATTAGTATCTCTTATTTTTAACAGATAATCTTGTTGCATCTATTTTTAAAGAACAAAGTTTCTTCTCTCCATTTTGAAGGTCCCACTAATTAACTTAAATATGGTAGATTGAATTCCAGAATGACTAAATTTGATTTGTAATGAGAATCAGATCAACAGATTTTTCTTATCTCAATGCAAATGTCCCTCATCTATGTGAATTAGGAGTCTCAGTGAACTCTGAGTTGACTTTCGCAAACTCCCAGAATTCAATTTCCTGAGCAGGAGACAGTATAGATTAGTTTGATTTATAATAAATCTCAAGTCTCCCAAGGTAGCTACTGCCAGCAGTGTCTCCTCTTTCAGAGCTGTAGATCTTAAAATATAGGAGTCAGATACTGAGGTTAATAATTAATGTGAAGCCTCCAGATCTTATAGCTTTTCCAATCTAAAGTAATCATATAAAGTTCCAAGAAGTAAAAAACGAGACAGAAGAAAGTCACAAGAAATGCATCCTTGATACAGCCTATGTGTGATTCAGGTACTTTAGTGATACAGTGTGTGTTCATTCATTATCAATAGAGACTGGGATTCGTATTTTGAACCCATGCAGGAGCTGACTTCAGTTCTTGGAAATCATCTCTCTTCGTAGCAAACACTTCATCATAAGTTTTATCCTTTTCTGAAATTCAAATTTAGACCCTTGATTGCAAAGATTAGGTCTACCATATGAAGCATCTCTGAGTTACCACAGAGCATCTGTTGCCCCAGAATCCCACACTAGTTCCAAAAGCCTCACCTCCACGCGTCATTAGTGAGTCTAGAAACAGTAAGAGAGGACATAGAGGACAGCTTGGAAGTCTGCAAATTAACAGAAAACCAAAGTTTAACACACACAGCAGACAAATCTCAGGGATTCTGTAGCACATGTGCAAAAAGAATAGGTGCCTGAGCAATGGCCTCATGAGGAAAATGAGTAGATGCTGGTGTATGTCAAGAATCGCCTTTTGCCTACAAACATTTTTGGAGAGGGGTGTCCTAGTATGGGCAATTTTTTTATCGGGACCTATTAAATACAACACCGTCTGAGCTAACAATGTTAGACTATCCATCCTGCAAAATGTTCCCAGAAGGAGGTCATAGGACAGGGAATCACTTTATCAAAACTCCATGCCTACTCTGTCCTGGATATATTTTGGGGGAACTCTTTAAGAAAATAAGGGTGTTTGAGTAAACGCTAAAAGTATTAGATGCATAAAAATGGATGTGTGGATTACAGGCTTAACTCCACCAGAACTGTGCATAGAGTGGCTACATCTGTATTTTATGAGTTCGGTCAAGTTCAATAGTTAGAAATGAGTTTTGAGAGCTATGATGAAAGGCATTGTAAAAATTCATAATATTGATTAGACTTTTCTGTTATAATTGCTTCGGATAATATAACGTACAAAGGCATTCAGAGATGTAATGAACACTGTGAAAAGGACTGTGCATAAAAATGTGGATTGAAACCGACACCAGATTTGCAGGAGTAACAGAAAGCCCTTTTACAAGGTGACAGAAATACACCAGAGAAAAGAGACTGGACAGCAGCTGTTTGGTTCCTTACACATTTACAATGTATGTCTCACTGATGGACTGCTTTATAGTGGACTGATCCTTCACAAGTGTCTGAGCACAGGGTGCTGCTATGCCAAGAGAGAGAAAACCTTTTCTTTTTTTTTGTTTAATGGGCAATGTCTCTAACAAGGACAGTCCAGAAATGTTTTTTTCAGGAGGCCTGTGTACACATTTGGATACAAAGGCTGGGCCGGAGGCAAGGCTGGGTTTCATCCTGCCCTCCTCAGCTCAGTGCTACGTGGGTGCTCTCAGATTTGCTTGCCATCGCTGCAGCAGAGCAGGAGACAGCCGAAATCAGCTTGCTTCCATAGGGGAGTATGCGGCAGATGGCACTGTTGCTTTAGCAGTCCTGCCTCAGTCTCTTCTTCCCTTCGTAGGAAGTCCCAGGTACATTTTTCCTTCCTACCCTCCCTCCTTTTGTGGGGTTTTACCCCATTTTCTGTGCTCAGGTCCCTCCACACCCGAGCGCGACGCTGCAGCGCCAGGGCCCCTCGCTGCGAGCATCGCCTCCTGGGCAGCCCTGCACCCACCCCACTCCGTGCTTACCTCCACACCAACTCCTCCTCGCAGTTGCTTTACGTAGGGAAAGCCTTGCATCTGCATACTAATTTATTCCCATTGGTTCCCTTGTATGCCCAATTTAATTAGTTTGTAACATTTCAGTAGTGTTTTTCTCAGATGTTAATAGCATGTTGGGGAAGCTGAGCACGTTTCTGCCATGTCTTTTCACTTGCGGCGCACACGGACTTTTATCTCGTTCCGTAACTTTGTCTCAGCAGTTTTTTTCATTTGGTTTTTCATGCTAGATGCCTTGATGCTTATCTCCATTCATTTTACAATTCTTATGCCAAACAATTTTTTAAAAGGCTAATATTTCTGGGTTTCCCTTACCCCTTTATCATCAGTCATTTAGACATTAAAATAGTTTAGACTTTCCTAGATGTGTTTTAATTAGAGAGCTACTTGTTTATTTACCACTAGCTGCATATGCATGAGCTGGCTTTTTAATGCAGTTCTATCCTGAAAGCTTCCACTAAAATCAACCAACATCAAGGCAACTGGAAACTTATCGGAGATTTAGTCATTAAAAAAAATAACTGAGGAATTGCAACCGCTTTATGTCTATCCTGGCAAATGCTTACCCAAACAGGACTCTGCCCTGTTAAAAAGCATAGACTTGAGGCCAAAATGTGTAACCCTCAGGTGCCTGGCCACCTCTGTGGAAACTGAACCCCACCATTTGGTACCCTTTCTGCAAAAGAAGAGTTTGATATTTCAGATCAGGGAGGTGAGTGTCCCACAGCGGGAATGGGAGCTGCCTAGTGCAGATAATAGGAAACCCTGGGCACAGAGAGGTGTCTGGATCACACCCCCAAGCTCAGGTCCTATTGCCTGAACCAAAGGTGCAGGCAATATCTGCTGTGCCCCTGGGTCCGATAGGTAGGACTCTTGTCTGAGGGTAGCGACCCACATTTCTTCTTTGCTTGAGCTGGATGTGGATCACTGTTTTTCTCTGGAACATGGGAGGAACCTGAGGTGTGGGTGCTGGCACGTACTTCGTATTTGTCCGAGAAGTAGGAAACCTTCCCTCCAGGCTGAGATTGTTCATACCCAATTTTACTTCCTCCTGTGGAAGTGGTGGAAGAGTAGGGAAAGAAAAGTGACTTTCATGGAAGATACAATATCAAAGCAAGCCTGACTTGAGATCCTGGACGTTAGAGTCATCTCAGGAGGGGCATTGCTCTTCTTTGGACCCAGCTTCCCAGCACTTTGGGTCAAAAAGGAGGTACTTGGTAAAGGTGCCACCAGGATTAAGTGACTGTTGAGTGCTGAGTTCACAGTCACAGTTTTGAAATTAGGCACTAAATCCTGTTTTGGTAACCAAAGTTATGTCTACACTGTGGAAGTCAGGAGTTCTTCCCACCTTCTGTTGTTGAGGAAAACCATAACCATGTACTGCTGCCATTTTGAGACAAACCTTGCTGTCCATCATCCTTTTGCAGAGTCCCTTTGTGCCCTGAGTTTCTTGCAGGGTGATGCAGTGAAATTCAGCACATCCCAGTCTAGATCTGGGGACACAAGGATTACTGCAAGTACTACTTAATTCCTCACTCATCACTTTTGCCTTGTAGCTTTGAGCTAGAAGCATATTTGAGCCCCAGCAATTTAAGATCGATTTTTGTGTCCCTCTGAAGCCCACATGTCTTCCAGAATTGTTAATCTAATTGAACCTTAGGGCAAGAATGATAAAACATAATACTTGGAGATGCACATGGGAGCAATGGACTGGCTAAATCAGGAACACCCATGACTGTGGGTGCAGGGACTTCCTGGCTGCTAGGACAATGGAAAGTATGGGAACTACTAATTTGGTGTGAAATCCTAAAAGTCTGTGGTGCCCTTTTGTCACCCTGTCTTTTTGTTTGTTATAGGAGTTAATTGACATTAAGGGATTTAGAGAATGAAAGACCTATCCTTAGGTCCTCCCATCAGTTTTCCTACAAGTGCAGGATTGTCCCTTGCACAGAAATGTTCATCCTCTTTAGGCAAGAAGTGCTGCCCTTTTGGTTTGTTTCTGGCTGCATTTAGCATCAAAATTAATCTTACTATGAAAGCGATCTGAAGAAAAAATTGTGTGTGTGTTTTTTCTAGGAGAATAAACACAAAAGAAAAATCAGGCAAAACAAAGGCAAAAACTGTAGACTGAATTATGTAATCCTTACTCATGAATATTAACTGGAACTATCCACATGAGTAGATGTTGCAAAAGCAAATCAGTATCTCATAGGCTTGCTTTTGTTTGAAGACAGCTGGAAAACAATGTAGTCTTTAATGACATATGCATGTTAATACAAATTGTACACTCTCCACTAATCTAATACTCACGAAATGAGCACATCCATCATGGAAATTAAACAATAACTTCTTACTTGAACAAATTCTGCAATGAATATGTTGCAAAAATAATTAAGAGACAATGTCAATTGGCTAGGACTTTATCATAACAGAATGGTCTCCATTTGTGAGGTTAAAAAAGCCCAAGAAAAATCATGGACAGTTATAAAATAAAGTCACAGGCATGTTTTTTCACACTATGAGACATATTCTCTGACAATATTTTATTATAATGATACTGTTTCTATTAAATCAGTTGATTGAGAGATGCTTTAGACAGCTGACTGACAACTGTTCTCTGTAACATTTTGGAAAATCTGGGTCTTGACTAGCTTCAAGAACAATTTTTTTTTCCTCCTAGCCAATAGGCAGCTCTATCAATAAAATAATAATTTCTTATTAATGTGCTATATATTTTTGAAGAAGGAGGCTATTTGATTTCTTTATATAGTCAATTAGACATGACAAGACATGCTTTGAATACATCACCACCCACTCATTTCTTCAGCAACATCCATAAGAAAGGAATAAAAGAGGTATTTTCAAGTATCAAAAAAATTCTTGCTAATGTTTGGTTTCAAAGACAGGAAAAGGTCAGTTTGGTTCTTATTTAATCTCAAGCTTTTCCTTTGGGCAGAAAACATTGATATTTTCATTCCTCTTAGCTATACTGGATTTTGCCACAGGTTCTTCATATTGGTTGAATAGACTGCCTCATCTCCTGCACTGCAAAGACAGACAATGTTCTGCAAAAATACAAAATGCCTAACAGCCTCTGGGAATCTGCACAGGGCTGGGAGCCAGCGTTTAACTCCCAATTCTGCTAACTCTTGTTTATGTTTCCTAGTACTTCCCAGCCTTTGTTTTAGACCTACAGCTGCCATTCTAGGAAGCTATCAGGTTTTAGTCCCTGGTTTTACAAATAATTTAAGAGAGAAGTTGCACAGGTTTACTTCACGTAGAGATGGAGCCAGAAATCCGTATTCAAACTGTTGAAAGCCCTGATGTGATCAGAAAGTATAACACCATGCAGAAGTCAGAGTACTGGCTATGAGAAACACAAGTTCAGTTCTCTGCTGTAGCCTGTGAAAATCAAACTCTAATTTTTCACCTCAGAGAATCCTGCTACATGCTCAATTTAAGCTGATTGCATGGAACAGCTAAGGAGAAACAAAGCTGGAAAGCCTTAGCACTTGTTGGTGAAGACATTTCACCTTGAACAAGAGTTTCATGCACCTGTGAAAGCCATTAGCAAGAAACCTCTTAGGTAGGTTCCTTCACCTCACTTCTAGGTGACCATGTAGGTCCTTCTACATGTACAGGTGGGCTCTTTTGTGCTCATTTTTCAACTTCTCATTTCGTATTGTGTGTGATAGTATCGCTTCAAACAGCAAGGGGAAAGGGACCTTCTACCCCAGATTAGTTTATGAGCGAGTTTATGAGCTAGGCCAATCAATCCTTTGTCAGGGTCACAGCAGAGGAGAGAATTGAACCTTGGTTTCTAATTTTCAAGGTGAGAGCTTTCAGCCTTAGGTATACGAATGGAAAGGGAGCAGCATAATCTCTTTTTAAGGAGAACTAGTGAGTACTCTAGGTTGTGTAGACAGGCAGCTCTGGCTAATGACAACTGGTACTTTCAGAGCCCACCCACCACATCAAGTTCCTCACACGTGGGGAGCTGGTAGGCACAAGTCCCAGCAGCTTGCTGAGTTTTGATGTCTCTCAGATCTGATGAAGGTGAGCCCCTGCTAATTGCTATTTGGACTTAAACCCAAGCTGAAGTTTAGATCCAAGCTGAAGCAATTATTACCTTCTCCAGATGTTGTAAATATTCTGGTTGATGATATAAATGCCGTTAGCAAGAAGGATTTTTGGTTTGGGTGGGATTTTTTAGATAGCAGTGGCAGTTGTACACAATGAATGATTTGACTTGTCATTTTTACTTTGACATTGTCATTAACTGTAGCTATAAAAATGCATTTTACCTCTTTTACAATACAGACCTAATCTTGTTTTCATTTAAGTTAATGGTTAAATTGCTATTGACTGTGGTGGGAAGAGCTCCATACCCCTATATATTTAAGCGCTGTAATGTAATTGCTTCACTGTATGGATCAGTGTTTGTAATACAGGATTTAAGTTAATAATCCTTTTTATATCACTATATATGTGAAAGGCAAACTTATAATACAGAAATAATACAGTCAGTGTTGGCAATACGAAAGGTTAAATCATACAACTTACACTTTCCATAATAAATGTGCAGATTCTAATTAGAATTAGAACTAAAGTGAGCACTGTCTATGGATTTATCTTAACTCACAAGGATTATCTTCTGCTTTATAATGTGAATGCATCTTTTATAAATTGAGAAGAAATAATGAGCTTCCAGGTTGATTGAAGCTGTCAGAGTAACTGGGGCAAGTTAGAACTTGAAGACCATTGGTGAGTGGGTTTTAAAAATATATGCCTGCTTATCTTAACTCATATTCTGCCTCATTTGATAGGCTCAGGGCTTCACCTCTGCAGAGGAAAAGATGTGGTACATCGTGTTTTGAAGAACATAAGCAGATTTGATAGAAGTCTGGAGGTAAGGGCATACTTTCATGAAAATGCAAATGTAAGACTGCATGGATTTCACTCCCATCTCTTAAGCAACCATCCTGAACCATCTTCTTTCGGAAAAAACACCCATTGCAGGTAAGTTCATTGTTATCAGTTTGGGTTCTGAGTTTTCTTCAATCAATAAATGCTTCTGAATTTCTAACAAGCATGCAAAATATTTGGTAATGTTACACAAAGCCATTGCAAAGGGGCAAATCGGTTTACACAGTATTATTTGTGTAGTCAGAGCAAGCATATATTTGGCATCACAAACCTGAAATAATTTATTACTGAGGTCACAGGGCATTAGTAGATCAAGTGTCTGGTAACAGAGACAATATTTCTCTGTTCGGTTTGCTACATAAGTAAATATGCTGTCTAGTAGATAAAGTGGAATCAGAGTATAATTTAGTCAACATAAAAAAACCCCTAAAACACACTGGAGCTAGTTATCTAGAAACTTCTACAGCTAAACCTCCCATTTCATGAGAAGGAAGTAGCTCTGGTTTATGCTGCCACTGCCAAAATAGAGGACAACCACACAACACTGAAATACTCATTAGCATAGGCAGCAGTTTACCAGCAAAAACACTCAAGCACATATTTACTAGAAAATATTAGCAGCTATTACTCCCACCCCTCTTCTGTAGCAGAGTCACTACTCACACGTTCAATCAGTGCAGCAGTTTCCCTTGTGCCCTGCACTGAGGAATACACCTGAAGAAGCACCCCTGAAGAAAAAATTCGGCTGTACCCATGAAAGGAATGGCCTCTTCCTCTTGCCCCTCATGTAAATGTAGAAGGTGAAGGTGCCATGGGATCACACAAGGATGGGGTTGCTGGATCTGCACACTGCTCCCTGTATACTTGAGCGTGGGGTTGCTGGTTTCTGTGAACATGCTTCTTAAAACACACCTCTAATGCTCTCTGGCTTGCATATGTCTTCGAGTAAGTAATTACCCAGTCAAAAACTGGTAAGGACCACAGAGCCAGCCTTTATTAGAAGTCTGTATGTCTAATTGCAAAACGTAAACCTCTGAAATGTGACCAAACCAAATTTTCTCCCTCCCCCACCTTTCAAAAAAAAAAAAAAGTTAAATTGTTTTCTCAGCAGTTGAAGACCTCTCACAGCAGAGTTGGGAATGCTTCCCTTCCCCTTCCTCCCTCCCTCAGAAAGCTGTAGACTGACAATTAGGGCATGTCCTAAGACATGGGACTCTCCTCAAGCTTGGGGGTGGGAGGGGGGAGGATATCGCTTTTGAGAAAACATCTTCTGCTTCCACAAAGAGCTTGCTAATCTCTATGCTAATGTAAAAAGAGACAAAAAGTGTCCTCTGCCTTGCCTCACTCTTTCTGAAAGAAACACTGTCCATACCCACTTTCAGATGGTGGCAGGCTGTAAACCATGTGAGAAGAGAAGAATATGAGTGCTCTCTATCAACTTCTCCTGTCTCAAGAACTGCAGGCCTAAGGCACAGCTCTGCTCACAAAACTCTGCTCTGTCTCCTGGCATAGGCAGCTCTCTTCTCAGATCCCAGATCCACATGCTTGTTCCACTGACAGCTTACAGGCAGCAACTCACTGTATATCAAAGCCTAAGATAGAATCAGGGCTCAAATTTTCCACGCTCCATGCCAAACTGTCATGATGCAAACCTGCACTTAGACACAGCATTTAATCAATCTCCAGAGACTGACAGGGCAGAAAACATGGATGTCCCCTGCCTCCTGGTGCCTTGGACTGACCCACTCCAGACTGTTGCATTAAACTTCCTTTCTGGATCTGGATCATTATCTACTAGTCTTTGGAGTGCTTGCATTGGCTAAATTAGCTATATGGATATGAATCAGGAGTTTAGGGCAGTGATATAGAAACAGTTTTCTAATTCTAATTAGTTCTGCTCAGTTTTATAGGATTTTGTAAACTTTTGCTTTTCTTTCATCCTGGACAGTTAGATTTCCCATGTGAATAAATCATTTCAAAGAAGCGTAGTATCATAGAAAGGTTATATCAGAAGGGACTTTTCGAGGTCAACTAGTCCAACCTCCTGCTACAAAGCAGAAGTGATTTCAAAGTCAGATCAGGGTTGCTCAGGGCCTTTACCTGTCAAGTTTTAAACTCCCCAGTGGTGGAGTTTCTACAAACTTTCTTGGCTCCAGGACTTAAGCAGTTTTGCTCTAAAAAAACCCTTTTTTTATATCCAGTCCCAATTTCCCTGGATGCAACTTGTTATTGTATTTATTTCACTTTGTGCATCTGAGAAGGATTTGGTTTCCCTTCTCTATAACTTCTCCTTAGGCAGTGGAAGGTAGTTAGCTCTCCCCTTGAATTTCTCTTCTGCAAACAAAGCAACCCCAGCTCCCTTTCTTCATGTGTAGTGTCCTCCAGCTGCCAACCACGTTGATGGCCCTCCACTGAACTTGGTCCAGCTTGTCCATGTCTCTCTTGGACTCAGTGTCCCTGGACTGAGTACGGTATTTCATGTGCAGCCTCTCCAGTACCATGTAGAGGTGAATAATCGTGTTTCCCAGTTCACTGGCTAGGCCTGTGCTAAAGCCACCCAACAAGACGTCCACCTCCATTGCTGCAAGGGTGCATTGCTGACTCCTGTGCAATTTGTTGTTCACCAAGGCCTCAAGTCCTTTCCTGCAGAGTTGCCTTTCCGCCAGTCCCTAGCCTGTGCTACAGCATGCAATTACCCTGTCTTGGGGGAAGTACTTTGCATTTACCTTTGAACTTCAGGAGGCTCCTGTCAGCCCATTTCTCCTGATTGTGGGGCCTTGTGTGAGTGTCAGCCTTGCCTTCAGTGCCCTGATGCCTTACCCTAGTTTAGCTCTAGGCATGAGGTTGCTGGTGGTGTTCATCAGTCAGGATGGTGATGGACACCACTCAGGGCATCTTAAATGGTGTCAACCCCAGTACTGCCAGTTTAGTTCAGTTGTTAGATTTTTCTCACATGCCAGCACAATGCAGCAAAATCTGAATTTCTCTGGGCTATTTTGTCTTTGGTTTGGTGGTCGCTGTTGTTGTTGTTTTATCTCTACAGTTCTAGCAGGAAATTCATGGAAGCGTTTCCACCATCTTTATGATTTATGAGAAGCAAACTTACTTCTGCATTGCATTTGACCAAAACATGAATTTAGCAGAAACATAGTAGTAACAGTAGCAGTGCTAATGCTGCTGAATGAGGCAGTTACTATTTTCTTTAAGCTCTAAGCCTTAAAACAGCATATGCCTAAGTACATTTCAGTGCTTTCGAAAAAAATAAGCAAAAAAGTTCTCTCCTTACTAAAATGGAATATGAGGCATTTGTGGGGGGAAAGGCATTCAGTAGAGGCAGCTAAAATGTTTCCAGAGGAAACATTTTCCCATAATATCTGACAACTCCTCTCCAAATGCCTTATCTACCAAGCTCACAGCAGTAGGGTCAATTGTACATTGAATTTTTTTATGTATTCCTAATTCATTCTGCAAGCACACACATATGCATGCACCCATACATGTGCATGTGTTTTCACACTTCTCTCTTGTTCTTTCTCTGTCCCCCCCTGTACTTTTTGTTTCTTGCAATTGCTCTTATATAAGCTGAGTTGTAAAATGATTCATTTTCTGTTTAGTGCAAAACTACTTTCCATTTAGTCTTACTACTCTATTCAAACCTTTCGGTTTTGGATACAGAGGGATTTTAAGTTTAGTTGGTTTTTTCAGGTGTTTGTTGGTTTGGAGGGGAAAAAAAGCTTCTTGCAAGCTATTATTTTCAGCTTTTAACTATATAATGATAATAAGGTTTAGTTTTTAAAAATCAAAAGCCTAAAGCTTTCTTGTGATTTTGCATAAAATAAAATTTCTGCTTTCTTCTCCCTCACCAAGGATAAGAATTGCAAAACTCCAAAAGTATCTTCAGCTCATACTGTTCTTGTTTTCAGTTTCCCTCATTCAAAACCATTTACATCTGCAGACTTCAGCATCTTTATCACCCACATTTCAGAAACTCTTACTGCTGTCTCTAGAGGTTGTCCCCATTCTCACCATAGGAGAGTTAAAAGGTATGAGAAATCATATACCATTAGCAACAACGCAAACTCTTGTTTGCCGAACACTTAAGAGGGAGATCATTGAGGAGGAGAAGGATGCTCTCAGCCATTTCTGCAGCTGCCCAAAAGACCAACAGAATTGCTCAGTGCAGGCTGCGTGCTTTGTGCTCTAATTGTACTGAGCATGCCAGGACAGTATGCAAGGATTTATTCCCCCCACACTTTTTTTTTCAGTCTGTGCGCATGAATGATTTAAGGTTTTGGTTGTTTCCAGGAGCAGGTTTGAGATCCTTGCCAAATTGGTAAACCCAGCATGATTTCTAGGCAACAATTTCCAGCAATGGCTCTTGAGTGCTGGTTGCTGACTATGACCATCTCGGAGCTCCTCAGCAGCTGCCTCTTCCCAGTGGACAGCTCATTCCTAGAGCAGGAACGTGGCTTTTGCAACACTGAAAGAACAAACTTTCCCCTCCTACCCTCCCCTCATTTATGGGAATTTCACAATGTGGTATTTAAAAGCTGAGTGACACTCACTTAACCTTAGTGAACTGATTTTTGTAATGGTTTTAGTCTTCCAGATTGCTTTCGCAATGGAAAAGACTCATGCTATTTTAGACTGAAAGATGAGACTTTCCACTGTACCTTCAGACTGAGTGTGTGTAGTGCAGCCAGAGGGTTTAGGGGCATCAGGAATGCTAGCAGTAAAAAGATGGCATGCAGCAAGAAGTTTTTATAACCTCCAAAATCCTACCTTCTTCTCTGATTTGCCCTCAGCTTACTAAGAATGGGAAAACATTTCTGCTGTTCTGATAAACACACATCAGTCAAACCATAAGGGCACCACATCATCAGGTCAAAATATACCCTATGAAAAATTAAATAAATGATGTCACTATTCTGAAGTCATAGCAAAGTTGCACATTAAAAAAATAAAATACTGCAAACAACCAAACAAAATCCCCCAACAAACCAGCAATGTTCAAGCAAGTTTACTGTTACAGCTGCTGCAGATACATGTGTTACTGCTCCGTTTGACTTACATGTGGGACTGCAGCAAATTGAGAGGAAAATCGCATCAGGTTATGCCAAGTCAACTGGAGAAATGTATTGTGTCTCCTTAAATGCATCCTTTCTCCCCGTTTGCAGCTGAATAGTACCACAGCTGTTCATATGCTGTTGGCAGTGCTATATATGTGTTCTGCATTGACTTCTGCGAAGTGAGTTACCTTGGAGGAGCTGCCTTTAGAAATGCTGATCTGTTGCTGAATACTGAGCCCCTCCAGGGCACTTCTAAGTGGTTGCCTGAAGGTGGGAGACCAAAACTGCAATAAATCCTTCTGGATATTCAGGGCAAAATATAGCACTGTCAAATGAGAGAGAATCAGCCAATTTAAAAGTATTAATTTGCTTGCCATATGTTTTGTGAGTGTATAAAATAGTATCATTAGCACTAATAAAACTGTCATGGTTACAACATTCGTGATTATCTACTATATGTGGTATTCATTTATGTACATTATGGAGAGATGTGGGAGTGTTTACAAAAGGATTAACATATTACCAGCAGTGACAGCTACACTGAAAATTGTCTATTATCAGATCCAGGTTTTCAGTTGCTTTTAACTTTTTGATCTTTTCATGTTTTTTTATGCCTGAAGCTTGATTTTGGGGGTGGGAAGGAGCAAATATTTCTGTTACTAAGCTCAGCCATTGACAAAGAGATTAAAGGAAAAATATATTTCTTTGCCCTAATTAAAATAATTTTTAAAACAACTTAACCTGTTCAGAAAGTAATAATTCTATGGAGTATTCAAGGCTCAGACCAACCAACATACAGGACTATCCACTGAAGGGTTGGATAAGAAGGATGCACTGAATATTTATCCACTGGGTGACCTTCCTTCAAATGCTTTCACTGAGACAAGGAACCAAAGGAAAATAGCATCTGACATACTTAGAGAGTGTGTTGCAATGCATATGTGGAAGGACGGGGAAAGGTAAGACTGGAAAGGCAACTACGTAGAGATATTTCTATTTTTTAGGTAGCTTTGGTCAGCAGATTTCCAACAAAATGTTTGTTGACTCAGACCGCCTTGTAGAGACTTCTTGTGGAAATGCATTGGTTTTGTCAAAACTGTCATCAAAAAGGCATCTCAGGGCTGAGGCTAAATTGTTCCATTACTAACCATCATCTAGAATTGAAAAGTACTGAGAATGCATTTGCTAACAACCCCTAGCAAGACAGAGAAGAGTTTTGCTAAGCTATGCCACAAATATACAGTAACCAAGCATCAACATTGCAAGAACAACCAACGAGAGGCAGAAACTGGAGTTGGGTGGTTAATACAAACTTAGATTCTCCATGCTTTCAGACACACACAGAGAAGAATCCCGAGTGCTGAAATATCTTGGTCGATGATGTACCAAAGGATTGGTGCTTCCTTGTACTCTCCAGCTTCAAGAGGAGGGAATTGAATATTGTATATTCTCTAAAATATGTTGTCCTTTGCTATTGGTCTTTTGCATTTTTCAGTGCTTTCTCTCTTTATATTCCTTCCAGTCTGTTGCTTGCCTAATATCATTTCAGACTTAAGAACTCCGTTGAAATATGACCAGCGTTTTCTGTAGTGACCTAAATACCATGTGTCCTTTTGTTGCTTTCTGATTGCAAGAGTTTAAGTTCTAACCAAATAATTATGCCTTCACAACATCTCCAGGCGGCTCCTTTTGTTTCCATTGAGCCTGCACTGCAGTCGGAAGAATCTTCTGAAATCTTTTCTTAGCCCCATTAACTGGTGAGTGATAAAGAGCTATGCTCTGAAATACAATTTGTTACTTTATGAATGCTAAGCTCTTTCAGAAACAGATGGAGGTTAGCTCTGTGGGAAAAAAAAAAAACCACCCCAGCAATTTTGTGATGCTCAATATAACAATTCTTGGAAGAAGTCTCCTTTCATATTTAAAATCTTTCGCTTTTTAAACAAGCTGGTACATTTAGAACCACCCAGCTGACGTCGAACAACTTCTCTGGAGGTACTGACGGCTTCTCAGACTGCCTGCTTCCTAAGTACACATAGCAGATTCCTTGGCAAAATTTGCTAATATAATTTTACCTCTTTGCCAGAAAAAATGATAATCCAGTCCTAGGAGTTCTATTTAACTTTTGCTTCAGCTATAATATTGTCAATTTAAAAGGTGGTGGATTTTGGATCTCATAAGAAATCACATTGGATGAAGCATGAAATCTGGAAATCCAAGGACTTAAAGATATTGGTTATATAACATTCACTTTGGGTTTTTTTTATACTAGATGTTAGCCTTCTGAGCAGCACATGAGCAAAAAAGCATCCTAATAATGCTGTGAGAGGTAAAACCAAGTTCAAGTGGTAACACTGCATTTTCTACACTTGGTACCCATTACTGGCCATAATACATAGAAGTTTGCAATGCTTTCTGATTTCATTTACCCCAATGTAAACTCCAGAGTAAATCTGTTATGAACATGATTATTTTGGCTTTGTCCCAATGTAAGTGAACGAAGGATTTATTCTGCTGTCTATTTTGTCCCTATAACAACAACAAGGATTACTATCACAAAATGATGGAGTGCAATATTTCTGATTATGCTAATAATAAATTCAAAAGAAATCCTTCAACCTTACATGCACATAAGCAACAGAACAAATTTTCTTGCATGCATGTCAAACAGCAGTTTATTCCCTTTCTCTTCCAGACAGGTTTAGAAGGTAAGCTGGTACAACAAAATGACAGCTGAATCTGTAAACTCTCTGTCTCCGTTATCCGTATCTGCCAAGCTGCTTGTCTACTGCAGTGATAGGTACCTAGGATGTATTATGTCCTTAATATTGTTGGTTTTCACTATTTATCCAGTATCAAAAACATACTTAATACTCTCATAAAAACAAAACAGTGATTCCACCCAAAATGTAAATAATTTGTAACTACGTACTGCAGCTGAGCAAAATGCCTCTTTTGTGTTCACAGAGGAGCTGTTCTTGCACAAGCAGCAATGAATGTGCTTTAAGCTGGTCTGCTCAAATACTATAACTAGCAATACTATATTTTATAGTGGATTTTAACACAGTTTACCACTGCTGGGACATTGCATTCCCCATCACATTCCCCAGTCTTTGCATAAGCAATTAGAAACATGTCAGACAAGGTTCTGATGATACCTTTTGCACGAAGGACTAGTTATTCATACACATTTCCTGCGTACAAATGTGATGAAAAAAATTAAATTGAACCCTGCAGTTAAATCTTAATGCAGCTTGTTTTTTTCTTTTTTTTTTTTTTCCCTAGGACTGATGCCTCAGGCAAAGCAAGTGTGTTTCAGTAAGGAAAAGGATTAGCATTTTCTAAAATTTCCAGCCTTTTTATCTACTACCTTTTCCTAAATTGCTAATGCTTCTTCAACTATTAAGGCTGCAATGGCTTCTGTAAACGCACTTTCTGATTATGTGAGTTAAGTTATGCATTTGGGACCAAAAAAAAAAAAAACCCCAAAACCAAAAACCTGAGTGAGTTATGTCACAAATTGCCTTTAGTGCTTCAAATCTAGACTATCAAATACACAGGCACATTGTTCAGGATTGTTCCAGCATGAAAAAAATAGCATTATGGGGCCTTTAGAGAGGTAAATTAATAAGAATCTTTTTGTAGGTGAGATAAGGTTTGTGGGTGGGAGTAGCATTTTTTATTAGACCAACCAGCAGAGTTGGAAAAAGTAGACAGGAAGGGCTTGTACACCAGGAAGATTACCTGCTTTTTCCCACTGTATTAGTTTTTCCAGTAAAGACCTGCAAATTTTAGCTTGCCCATGTACTTTTACCATCACAGTAATAACCATAGTAACACAAGGCCTTTTAAAAGCAAGCTGCAAACTAAAAATGAAAAAACAAGAGGACATCTTCATCCTGCAATGTTTTTGAACTTTCTCAAGTTCGGTGAGTCCATTGAGGTTACAGTAGGACTATTCGGAATGAGTCTTTATAAATTAAGGCCTGTGTACTGCATTGCTGAGAACAAAAAAAACGCTTTTTTTCCAGGTCTTCTTCTTCTAGTAACACCAGAGGACAGGAGGGGAGACAAGCGGCCTCCACAAAGCATGCTTTTGTGAGGCTGCCTGCATAATTTTGCCCTGGATGGATGAATCTTTTTAGGAAAGGATATATTGGCAGACATTTCTATACCCTTCACGCTTCTGTACAGGATTTAGCAAGTATTCATTGTTCGTACATGTTATGCATGGTATCTGACAATAATGTTTTTCCCTTACAAGTTAAGAAGCTGCACTGTGTCCTTCATTTCTTCCAAATTGCTCTACTCTTCCATTCACCCCATTTCTTCTCTTTTTCTAGTCTCTGTCTCCTTGGTTTTGCTATTTTGTCTGCATTCCCATAAGCAAAGTTGCTAGTATATTGGTTAATATATCTTTAAAAATGTCAGGAATTTTTGTCTCCAGGACCATCTTCTCATTTCTCCTGAATGTATTTCACTTCTCGTCCCAGAAGCATAGAAAGTAAAACAAAATTCAAGTGAGGTGGCATAATTAGGCCACAATTTTATTAATAAAAATCATCTGGGGACAACTGTTAATAACTTGTATAGGATAGGTCACAGTTTCTTCCCTAATTGTTTTCACCTGCTGGAAGGCCGTTTCCTCCTTCCCTGCCACCCCACTCCCTACCATCTCCCTGCCCTATGAAGATCTCCTCCCTTGCTCCTTTCCATGGCTACTTGCCAGCCTAATGTTGGGGCTTTCCGATCATTCAGGGACTAAAGACCTAGGAAAAGGAGGCTGTTTCCTTCCGGTGACATAGTAGGAGCTCTGCTTTCCACTGTGCTCTCATCTGATTTGGCTTTATCAAGCAAGGTATCAGATTCCTCATCAGATAAGTGTCTGAAGTGGCTTTCTGTCGCCTGCCGAAATGGGCCAGTCTGAACTTACCGTTTCTAGTGACCCAGCCAGGTTCCTGGGAAAGGCGAAAAAGTTCACCTCGTCTCAATCAATCCAGTGATGGAGGAAAATTACCCGAGTCCTCAAAATGTGGTAATGACTGCAGCAGGCTAAAAACCTATCTGGATACAAATCCCAGTGTAATTTAGGCATGCGGGGGCCTTCTCATCCTTGCTGTTTTCTACCTTCCTTGCAATTCTTCCACCAAATTCATGTTTGAATTATGCCTGAGCCAAGTAAGCAGTGTTTTCCTGAAGCCAGGTGAAGGAACTCCCCTCTCAGTCCCGGTGAAGTGGGTCCAGGACAGGGAGGCAGCTCAGTGAGGACTAGGCACCAGGTGCTGCCAGCAGCCCTTCCCAGCTACCTGCATAGGGGCTACGAGCATCCCTGTCCACATGTATCTTGCTGTGCCTGTGGCTCAGCAGGAAGGAGGGAGTGGGCTCAAAACCCAGAAAATTACTTTCTCCTGAAACAAAAAATATATGGTTTCAGCAGCTGACGTTCCGAATCCTCATCCTTAAAAAAAACCCAACAAACCCCATGACAACATGAGACTGCCAAAGTTAATGAGAGAGAGAAAGCCTGCCTGGTTTTGTAAATGTGCCCTTTCTTAGATGGAATTGCACTGTGCTACCGTCTGTGCAAACAAATATGGAAAGCTTGCAATTGAAGTAGAGAGAACAGGGGAAGGGAAACGTGAGAGAGAAAGCAGCTTCACCAAGGTCATGTAGGCAGCCAGTTGCAGAGCAAGAATTAATACCCTCAATCTCCTAATTCCCAGTCCTTTTCTCCTGTCATCTGAAAATGCTTTATTTCAGGCACTTGCTATTTGCTGGTCTCAGTGGGTCAAATTGGACCAGAACATTTCAATGAAAAACAATAATTTTTATGTTCCAAGAATCACACTGTACAATCCTGCAGCTGAGGTTTCTTAGGTAATATGCAGCTGTTAGATGGAATGAAAGTTTGCTGTAAGTGCTTGCTGCCGAAATGTAAGAGTGAAAGATGACTTGGAGAGCCTCAGGAGTAGCTCAGGCAATGTGTGTCCTCCCACAGATAGAACAAGGAAATTACATAGTCAGGGACAAGGCAAAAATCATAACTGTTTTTTATTAGTTTCTGTCCTCTATTTGTTAGGATTATTGCCTTCACTGTTGTCAAACCATAAATCTGTTTTTTCTCCTTTACACTGTAATTACAATCTTGTTTGGAGGAAGTAATATAACTGGGGCTGAAAAAATACCCCCAAACCATCCTGGTACCACTTGCTTAAGAGGAAGAGATACCTTCTTTAAGTAACCTTAATAATACATTTTGCTCCTAATAATATAGTATAGCAGAACAAACTAAAATGTATGGCAGTCATCTTTTGGGAATAAAACCAAGAGATTTAATTGAACATCTCTGCTGGAGCATTTATTCATTCTCTGATATCACATTACATGTAAAAATATCAGGACACTATTTCAATAACAAGATGATGTTTCATTTAGACTGTGAGGTTTTTTCCATACTGTATGTATTCCAAGGTCTGCAAAAGCTGGCACAATTGTAAAACTATCATAATGATGAATGGATTGTGTTAATTGGTATTAAAGAATATTTATGCTGGATTGACTAAATTAAAAACTTTAATTGGCCAGAGACACTTGGGTGATGATACCCAGGGAGTCCTATAAGCACTGAATTGAAGTAGGAGCTCATCCTTGCAATTGATGGCAATATCACACAGTGAAGAAAGTTGCAATGTAACAGTAAGTGTAAAATTCCTACCTTAGTTTTATGATACCGAGAGGTACAAACCACATTCCATTCTGCATGGCCTGAATTACAGATCTCTATTTAGCTGGACAACACAAACCTGCTGTTACAATTATGTCTACGATTACAATGCTCTAGCATGTGCATTGCATTGTAATGCAGTTATTTATGCTGTACCTTTTTGCTTAAGGCAGTAATAGATCAGTACATATATGAAAGTCAAAGGAAATTGTTATGCCTCATTACTTGAGAGAACTTTCCTTAAGATAGATGCAAGTGAAACTCAGAGATATTTAAGTTTCTCCCTTCAATCATTCAATGATAACTTGCATGCCAATCTTCAGAGAAGTTTTTCTCTTGGCAGAACATGTTATTCCTGCAGTAGATACTTCTGTGCTGCTTCTATTCAGTACCTCTGGAATCTTCACCCACATTTAGGAGCACATAGCTCCGAACCACACTGAGCAGCAGAGCGAATTGCATCTCTCTCTTACAGAGACTGGGCAGTGCAGCTACCTGGAACACTGCTGCCTTCACTGGCACTCCTCTAATCTGGGTTTCTGCAAATCTGGTTTATAAATACAACCTCACATATCCTGAAACACTACACAATCTGTTAAGAGCCCTTTGCCTCTGTCCTTCCCTCAGATCTGCCCAGCAGCAATGAGCGTTGGGGCCATAGACAGGCCAGGGAGAAATAGAATTTCCAATACATTTCTGGAGCATTTCCAGGGGACACTTTTCAAAAGCAGAGCATGTGCCCCACACTTTTTGAAAAGAAATAGATAAAAGGCATCTGAGCCCTCTGGTTACCTTAGAAAAATTCTCATATAAATCCACTTACCCTTCCACAGCACTGAGTAACTTCCTTTAAAGATGACTTCTATCACTACAAGCCAGGTGACACTGAAAGTTACAGGGCTCTCAGGACAGACAGTCACCATTTCCTATGCTGTTTCTCATAGCACCTCAGCAGTTGAAAGCACTAGTTTGATGTGGCATTGGCAAGATTATTTGTTCAGCCTTGGTTGCACTGACTTGACTTTTGCTGCATACTGGTCCAGATGTCCTGAGAACACTACACCAATATCCACCGTTGATAGTGATGTCAAAGTGTGGAAAGATCATTAGGTTGCACCAAGCGAGGCTGGATGGAAATTTGCATGGCATGAGGTAGCCTTACTAGTGACACCTTTAATGGGGAAGCAACCCATACGTTATATAGGCTTACCAAATTCCTCTACAAGGTGATTCCATTTCTGTTACTAGAGAAAAAGTGTTTAGCAATATTTTGCTAAAATATAATAAGAAAGTTTTGGTTTAAAGTAGCTTTATTCACTATTAATGTCTCATTAACTCTGATCAAAAGCAATCATACACTTGTTTCCTTAATATTACTTATATTTGACAGAAAGCAGCTGCAGGATACATCCTCAAGTCCACTCATGCTTATCATCACTGTTAGGACTCTTAATTCACTGTGGTATACTTTAATGTACTATAACATTTAGAAATGGCATTTGGATGTGCAGTAATATGATTTTGCACAATTAACCTCTGGTTCCTTTCCATATAAGCCTGTTCTAAAGAATTATCAGTTATGCTGTATTGTTTTCAAATTACATTGGGTTTTGTGTCTTTTTCCTAATAGGCTGCCCTTTCCTCAGAGAGAAGTAACACACATTGGATTGTAATAACACTTTATTGTCCTTGCAACAAAACACCACGAATCACAGAGATAAGAGATGAACCCATTCCCCAGCCCTAGATCAGACAAGTCCTGACCACAGTTTTTAAAATCCAGTTCTACATCCACATGGTAGTTTTTCAAACAACAAAATGAGACAATATAAAGAAGGAAATCTTTCTCCTTGAAATGAAAATTTAAAAAATCTAAATAATTCCACCTTAAAATCTGTGCCAAAGACCAAATTGTTCAGTTCAGGGCCATCCTAAGATAGAACTACATAGTTCATTTTATTGCTCAAGAAATAGAAACTAGAAGGCTCTGTTGCAGTGTAGAGCAGAGCAAAAGTATGTAAGATGGCTTGTTTGGTAAATTTTGTCTTGAGCTCTTTAATTCTTTTTCTGGAACTGGTAACTTTCCAGAGACTTAGAGAATTACGGAAGTACGGGATGGTTCTAAAATCATAGAGAAACATGGGTTTTTTAATTTCATGAGAGTAGAGATGTGTCACTAGAACAGCAAGCTCCATTATAGAGTGATGGAGGCCAGCACTGAAACCTAAGAAGTTTTCAGATGAGGAATATACCATTTTAGTTTATTCAGGATACAGTGGGTAAAAATTCTAATCTCATTTATTAATCTCACTAGTGAGGCATAACAACACTGAGTCACACACCAATGTAGCTGATCTCACAGATTCGCCCTTCTGGTGGAGTGAACGGGAAAAAATAGTTTATAAGATCTGTTTGATGACTTACTGCTTTCCAGTTCTATTCTGTCAAAATGCACAAAACTCTTGACATAGGTAGGAATTTCATTTTTTTAACATAGGTTTTAATGTTTTCTTTGAAGACCCAGCATCTCATCAAGGAGAATCTTTCTATAAGACTCTACAACAGCTATAATCCTGCTCTTTTTTGCTAGCATATTTTTAAATGACAGTAACTTATCTGACTTTGTTATTATCTGAATTATAATAATGCGTCTGGGATCAGAATTTAGCCCAACTTATTTTTCCAATGTTTTGTGCTACTAAAAGGAATGGATTTGTCTCAGTCAAATTATGCTTTCTGTTGTTTCATGCATAACTTCAGCTGAAGACTATCAGAGTTGTATCTGTGCATCTCACCACAGAATTTGGCCCAAGGGTTTAGAGCTCCTAGTATTTACAAAACAGATTATATACAATTTGCTGACACAAATATATAGCTTTAATACTGCAAGGCTTTAAAAATTTATATTCATGCCTAGATGCAGGATAACAGTGGAAGTGAAATGAGTAAAATCTTCCTTTTCACACTGCTCATTTTGTGGTAGAGTGATATGATTCAGCAAACTAGTCTCATCTGGGTACGTCATTGCGTCGACTTTCATTTGAAGTTACGAAGGTTTTCACGAAAGCATGTTCTTAATCCCCCCTGCTTCTTGCTAGATTTTCTAACCTTGGACTATTATGTTCAATCACACATGAACACATTTCTCTGGCATTTGAGCTGCACAAAATCTTACGTGTGTGGTTTCAAACAAGCTTTAATGCGCCGCCAATTTGTTCAGTTTATTCAGTATTTCCAAATGGGGAAAAATAAGTTCACAAAGCGGGGAAGAATTATTCCAAGGCCAGTGTTTATATCAAAGGAAGAGGTTCAAAACCATCATCAACAAAGTTTTCCCCTCAGCTATACCTGGGAGAACATTTGGATTTGCCTCAAGTAACCAAGAGAAGAATCTGGGATAATGAATTCAACCATGATTAAGAAAACTATCTAAGGATTTGATTTTACACAACACAGATGTGAAGTGCTGCACAAAGGCAAGGTTAAAAGAGATGCGTAGAATGGTCAGTGTGGGAGGATGTAGTCCAGCAGGAGAGGATGGATGCTGGATGGCTGCCAAGCCTCTTGTACGTAGCAGGAAAACTATGGTCAGCTCAAATACCTGTTGATATACTGACCAGTGGGCTGGAGCTCATGTAGCATCATAAATGCCCACTGCTTGCCCAATCATATGTTTTCAACCCTCAGCACTTATGAATAAAAGCAACTGTGGATGGAAAGACTTACTTTGACTCCCCATGGGGGACTTTTTGCACAGCAGCTCACTCTGGTCCTGCAGACCATCTGCTCGCATGGGGACATGGCAACTTGGTGCACCACATGGCTCTGGGAGAGGAGGGTTGCTCCTGAGGTTCAGCCACATAAGTGGGGCTTGGGAGATTGGGTGAAGGCTGCACCATAGGCATGCTGGATGGCCTTGGGAGGGATACTGAGGGCACTGCCTTCCCTTCTGCTTCCTTGTGCAGGTATCTACTCCAGCACAAAGCAGATGTTGCCTGCTGCTGAATCCCACAGGCAGTGTTTCACACCGTTGCAGGTGATGAGGTGCAGTGCAAGACAGCAGCAAGGGGAAACCCCAACTCCTTTGGGGCTTCAGTATCTGCTTTCTAAAATGGCGTCATAAATCACACAGACATAGGGGTGCAATGAGGAAACAATGTCCTAACAGAGGGATAATGTGAATTCCAGAGTAATGTCATCCATTCAATATAGGTACATTTTTTCCTCTGGGCTCATCCACAGAAAAGAGAATAAATAAAAAGTCTGACATCTTTTCATTTCCTGAAACTCTCTTTGTGTGAGATTTTTTTTCAAGGCTCATTAGAGCTACTTCTCTCTCCTATTTCCCTCCCCCACTACTACCCCTTTTATCACCCAATTTACCTATCTCGCTTTGCACATTCCTCTTCCATTTTCATGCATCCTCTCTTCCCATGGCTTTGGCTATCACTTCTGAAGAGCCTGGAGTGTGTCCCTGGGGCTGGCTTCCGAGCAGGGAGCTCCAGTGCTTCAAGAAGGTGACCTGCCAGTAGTTTTAGGCTTGACTGAAAAATCAGCAAATAACACGAACATGATAAGATTTGTGCTTTGCATACGCAGTTTGGGACTTGAATCCTTGGTGGTAATGCAGCACAGAGGTTGTGCATGTGCAGGGGGAAAGAGAGAATTTATCTTCAGGTACATTAACCCACACAGAAGGAATAAACGCACAACTTCCACACTATTTACTGAAAAAAACCCACAAAAGAGTTGAGTTAGACACAGAGAATAACCTGTGGACTCTGTTGCAACCATGGAGCTGAGCCCTGTTGGCTTATTGGAAAGAGAGGAGGAGGAAAAAATAGAACTTGTTCTGGTACAGAAAAGTCTCTCATGCTGCTAATCAATTTGGTGGCCAAATTTGCTATTGTGATCTGATGGTTTAGCTCTGCCAACTCATGTAATTATCTCTATTCCCATTCTCCATTAGTGGCCTTTTCAAAGGATATGAGTTTTCACAGTGTCAGATTATGCCATGCAGTGAATACCACACCATCAGTGCATTACAAATGCAATACAGCATAAATGCTTTACAAATATAGCCTCTTGTGACAGCAGGTGGAACACAACGGTTATGTGTTTCTAGGCCTTGGGCTTATGGTTTCCTAATGGGTGACCTTTCCTCCCTTCACATCCTTTTCCTCGCAGATTATGGTGTGGTAGTCCCATGCTACCTCATTAGCTGTGGGAAAATCAGAGTATATGAAAAGGTGAGGAGGTATTCAGGTATCTACAGCTGACAGCACAAAAGTGCTGGAACAGCCAGTGGACTCTGGCCAACCATTTACTCTGCTTATCATTCTCCCAAACATCATTTCACAAGGTGCTGTTGCAGAGAAGGGCGTCACACCAGCCCACAGGCACACCCCAGTCTTTGGTACGGTTCTCTGAAGTGCTGCTGCACAGGAGCAATATTTTCAGATGTAATCAAAACTTGCAGAAGCCACGTGACAGAGCTATTGAAAGACCTGCTGTGGCTGAGAGTGAGCAGGTGGTATAATGATTAAAGGCAAAATGAAATGTCTGCTTTGACTGAAGGGATATGGGCTGTTTTCCCAGGAACTAAAATGTGGTTTGGGGACCTTTTAAGTGCATGCACACATGCCAAGCACAGTATTTAAGAAATGCAACATCACATACAATATTTAAGAAATGAAACATAACATTTGAGAAAATGAGAAACACACTAAAAATTCAAAGCAACTTCTTTTAAAAAAAACTCAAACCACAAAACTGAACGACCAGATGATTCCCAAGAGAATCTGATGATTAACTGGCTAAATCAGGACATCTGCAGGATGTAAGAATAATAGAAGGAAGCGGGACTTTTGGCTACCACTTTTATAATTAGCAATTGTAATGATCTTAGCAGTGTCCTCCTGAAAGAACTTGAATATTCATGTTGAGGCACAGCATTATGTTTCAGCGCTTTTGGTAACTGTAGCCACTTGCACAGAGTCAAGCACACACTCAAATCAGGAAGTCAAAATGAGTGCTCCAAATACTTTCTGTTGGAAATTGTAAGGGAAGCTGTTATTTGCATGCAGTAAGATGGGGAAGAGAACCATAGCATCCAAGAGCTCCCTCGGCATTTTCAGTTTCCTAAATAATTGTCCTGCTTCTGCTTCTTTTTTTTTTTTTCATTGCAGATTAAATTCAGACTTGACCCAAGCAAATGCAAAATACATCTGAATCTGTAAAGTTAGATTTCATAACATCAGACCAGACTATAGCCAAAGGCACCCAGAGTAGCAGTTACTATCTATAGAAAGGCAGGCATCCATCCACTCTTCTTGACTGGATGCTAAAATTTCATAACAACCTAGGCTGAGCCTGTAGGTCATACAGGGTTATTTGCAGTCATACTTAATTAGTAGTTTACTGGATACTCTGACTGCTTCCCAATTTTATCACATTCACAAATAAGTCAGACACATGCCTGGTCAATCTGATACTGAAAAGCCGGTCGAAGAAACTCTCTAAGACTCATTTTGGAGTTTTAGAAAGCAGGCATTCTTTATTGCAGCGCTGGATGCATGGGGGATAGTTCCACCTAGCATGCATACCACAGCTTTAGCACAAACAGGTTATATAGAATAACTAATTACATATTAATCAGATTAGTATACATATACATAAAAATGATTATAACTGATTATCATAGTACTGCCTACATCCAATCATGCGCAATGAAGGATCCATCTGAGTCGAAGGGCTGCTTTTATGACCACCAACCCATTTGAAGTTGTTGTTGGCTGTCCTTGAAGTCTTTAATTCTTGTCCTTGTTCTTTGATCTTGAAGCTTAACGCAGTTTCAATCACATGTGGTCAGTTTCAACATTGTTCTCATCTAGCGTACAGGAACATCTAGTCATAAGAGCAAAGAACTGCAAAACTTATGAATAATTACTAGTTAATCACTTGACTACACTTTTGTAATTATCTCCCCAGCTACCCTTTGTCTATAGTTTCAACCATAATGTTAATATATGATCATTTAACAAATCTCACTTATACAGTTATCTAGCAGCAAACCAGTTGTCATAGAAGGTACAAAATATTAAAACCATAAAAATTTGAGCAAACCACATGAAATGTATAGACATATGCTATCAAATCTCCCCTACCCTTTCTCTATGTTCATGCCACAAAGGAAAAAGACGGATGAGATGCATCATCTTTGCAAAGAAACATTTAGACCAGAGTCACTCCTCTGAGAAGCAGTAGAAATAGGGACCCCCACCTGCTGTCTGATAGATCTGGCATCCTCAGAAGGTTGCATACAGCCAGGGATGATCTGCGAAGAAATTACTTCCTTTGCTCTCTTTAGTCATTGGAAGAAGAAAGCTCAAAGGTACTCACAATGATTTAAGTGTGTTCACGTGTGCACGTGTGCTTTGACTGTGGCCACTAGGCAAAACGTGCAAACCCCACTTAATGACTGACGCACACTAACAAATGTTGTTACGCTTGTGAATTGCTCTTGGGCAACTAAACTGTTTATTTCTATCCAGGGCAAGAAGGAATTCATTAGCAGAGCACCAAAAGACAATGATTCAGGTGCACTCCGCATCCAGAGGAGCAGGCTGGCAGCTGCAGTGTGGTATCTAGGGCAGAATCAGCTTGGTAGGTTGATGTCTAGAGAGTGTTACAGCCATCTAACAGGCTGGTCAGGTCAGATCCAGGCTTCCTATCAGTCAGGGATCAGACTGATTTCATTTCCTGTGCTCAAGCAATGCAGTGGCTATCCACAGAAAGACTCTTACTATCATCAAAATCCTGCATTGACAATCAATATTTACTCTGTCTTTTCCCCTGTTTAATATGAAACTATGTCGGCATACAGCTCCTCCTGGGAGTCCGTTTATAAGTTTATCTATGCTTTTGTTGGTTCCTTGACAGAAACTTCTGCATGCTTCAGATAGCACCGTGCCCTATGAAGTGCATTTTGGGGAGACAGGTCAGCTTTCGAACACAAAGAATATTTCCACGGATGCATGATTCTTCCCCAAGCATCTATCTTCCAGAATGAAAGTGGCACTGCTGGTGGTTTTCACTTCAGAGGCTGGCATTCCCTTCACAAGCAATCTGAGTTGTGACACAATCAGCTCCGGCGATGCTCTGTACTTCAGATAGCCATTGCATTAATTTAACTGCTCCTCTCCACTTCAGCTTTCGGTTTAGGGTTCATTTCCCTTACCATCAAGATGCTCCTCAAGTTCCATCAGTGTGAAGTTCAAGTGCCTAGAGGTCCCACTCCTACCTCAGGCTGGCCTTCAAATCTTCCAGGTGTTGAGATATTTTTAATGCTAGTACACAACATGCCTTTTCAAAATTCCTCTATCCAGATCAAGGGAGTGCTTTAGTAGCACAAACAAATACCACTGATGGCCTTCCTCTGTCATCTGTGCACCAGTGTATTACATTGGGTTCAGTTAGAAGAGCGTTGAAAATCAACCTATATAGCCAAATACACCTGAAGTGTGTACCCGAAGCTTACCATGTGTAAAAAAAGGTAGTCCAAATCTGATGGAGGTAAACTCAGCAAGTCCGAAAAATCAATGCTTTATTGAAGGCCTTCATGTCACAAGCCATTGCAGACCATTCTTCACACAGGATCATAAGTACCCTTTTGGGTGCTGGTGTGTTTACCCATATGCATGAAGTCTAGCAGGTCCTAAGGTGCCTTGCCAGGCAGGGGGAAGAATCTTCACTTTAGTTGTTTAAACTTCTGCATCAACACTATTGAAATTTGGCCACAACTTTTATAGATAATGACTCAAGTGAGCAACTGTTCATGCTGCAGCTTAAGACCTAGCCTCCAAAATCTACTTTTTAGCATCCAGACACATCTGTGGAGAGGAAATGTATGTAAAACAGGGATGTATGTTAGAGATAGAAACTGTATGAAAATCCTTTTTCTCAGCATATTAAAATCAGAAGTTTATATTTGCTCATATTTGCAGATCCATGTTTTTCATTTTTTGTTTGTTGAAGACTTACCTTTAATTCTACAGTAAATAGAGCTTAATGTTTAGGTCCAACTTGTACATTTTGGACTGCATTCATCTACACAGATTTGCAAACAGCAGCAGTTGGACTTCTGAATACTGATGTGCTGATACTGGAAGAGCTAGTTCAGGGACTGCATTGCCAGTTCCTGTATTACATGAAAGTCAATGAGTAAACAAATTAGCAAGAAGGAGTTTTGTTTTTCTGTGTGTTTTGTTTTTTTTTTTTAACTGCAATAATACTTGTGCACAGGAGGAAATAATCCAGAATTTGCACAGATGACAAAAGCCTATGAAATATCCTGCTTGCCCTTAGATGGACTAATCATGGCCTACCTATAAAGCCCAGCTGAACAGCAATCACAATACTCAGGGAGGCCCTTTGTCCTCAGATGGCTGTGGCTTGGAGGTCACTAGGAAGGAAAAGGAGGAGCATCCTGTCTGCACACATTTCCCCAGAAGAAAAGCTTTGCTGGCAAAGCCAGGAAAGATGCTTTTCAGTGATAGCTCTGGTGTTTATTGTTTCATACAATATGGCCAGGGTTTTGGAAGGCAATATCTAGGTGGAAAGGTATTGTCTTATAGAAAAGGATAATGAGTGGATCTGAGCTGATAAATAGCTTTGCCCTTGTGTAGGAAGATGAAATAATTCCCAGCATACGCTGCCCAATAACTTCTTTCTGCATTGAATACTTGCAAGCAGATTGTGTTAAAAAGCTGCAGTGAACTGCCACCAGTCTCTTGGATTACCTCATTTGGGAATAACGGGGGTGTTCACAATTCTACACATGTAAAGATGCAGCAATCAAAGACTATTGTTTGAAAGGTCTCTCTCCAAATAATAGGGTACTACATGTTTTCAGTGTAGGATTTTTTTGCTGGCTTGGTTTGTACTACTATTTGTCCCCTCCCCTTTTAGCTCAAATATTAGGAGACAGAAAAAGCAAGAGAAGTGACATCAAAGACAGATTTTTTGTAAGTGTTATGACACTGATTCATGAACAATTCTGACATCATACAGCTCATGGGTAGACACAAAGGCAAGGGAGACATGAGAACTGGATCTGAATTTCAACAGAAGGCTACTATTACACATAAAGTGTGGATAACATAACAAAAGCCAATGAATATAAGGGGATTCCTACATTTGTGCAGGGCACACAGCTCTTAAGAGGATATCAGGTGAGCCAAAGGATACCAAGATTCCTTAATCCACTTCAGGCTCGTATTGGGAAAAAAATATAGGAAAGATGATCCAACAGTCCCAGGTTTCACCTTCCTTTCTCAGAGTTCAAGGCCTATCAGCCATCTTACTGCAGGATGGCTCTTGGCTTGCACTGCATCCAGCCATGCCAGGTGGTGTACCACAATCCCCTAAAGTATTATTCCTGTCCTACACCATGGGATTTTTGCTTGGCTGGCTTTTTTTTAAAAAAAAACATGCTCCAAATAGGTCTTTAAACCCCTTGCTGTCAGATGGATGCATTTCCCCTTAACTCTGAATGGTTCCTTGCACATGTAGTATCTTCCCCTGCGAGTCATCTCACCTCTTCCCATGCCTGCTGCCATTTTGACCTCTTTCAGATGCAGCTTTCCTGCTGCCCTCAGTATGCTTCCCATCCACTACACCCGCTTTGGCAGCACTGCCAACCAGGGGAAGCAGCCTGTCATCTCTTCCCTGGTCTTGCTAACAGATCTGCAGTGCTGCTCCCATTGCTTCCTTTTCTCCAGGAGGACTTTTCCAGATTGTGCATGCCCCGAGGTGACCAAGCATAAGCTGGCTCCGCTTCAGCCCTCGCATTGCAGCTGGCACATCCATTGATGGGCGCTCCCCAGGACCTCCAGCAGTGCACCCCACTTTCAATTATTGCATCATCTCTCGAGCCTACCTCATTAAGCAGTGTTTGTAAGTGTGTATTAATGGCCAACCTGCATGTCCAAGCTGCTCAAAGACCTCCAAGGCTTCCTCTGCTTTCTCTTCTGTCCCTCTGACTGAAGAAACCAGCCAGACAATCCCCAGGAGTTTGTCATATGGGACCTTTCCTTTGCCCCCCTTTTATACTGGCCTTTCCTTTCTCTCCCAGGAGAGGAATGAAGCAGTGCTGGCTCATCTGGGTATTGTCCTTTTATCCCACTGACTGGGAACATTTTGTAAAGTCACCTTCTATAGAAAAAGACTGTTTTTTCTTACTGGTGACCACTCTAGTACATGCTTCTGCTTCCTTGTAATGTTTTGATAAAGGGTATTTTAGCCCTGGAAAGGCTCATTTACTGGAGCAGAAATACCAATAAGGCATCACCTTGGGTAATGGTCATAGCAATATAGGTCAGCAGGTGAAGCAAGAATATTCGTGCATAATTTAACTCCCTATATGGGCACACTTTGGCCAGGAAGTGAAAGAGTACTTTAAATAAGGAGAGCCCATTGACTTAGAGGTAGTCTTCTGCAAGAATAAGCAGAAGATTGGCATGCCAGGGTCAAAGCACAATCTTTTGCTCCTTGAATTGGCATCATTTAAGAGAGAGAGAATGCAAAGGGAAAGTACCATTCTGGATTGCCTGACAGCAACTTATCTAAGAGCTCAGCTGGGAGAAAATTTCAGGGTATATACTTTTTTTAATGCATTTGCCTCTTTTTCCATTTGAAAATTGTCTATAAACATGTTTTTGCAAGTCTGTTTGTCATTCAGAATGAATTACAGTGAGTGAAACTCAAGTTTAGGCCCATTCACAGGCAGCTT
This sequence comes from Harpia harpyja, assembly GCF_026419915.1. Lineage (NCBI taxonomy): Eukaryota > Metazoa > Chordata > Aves > Accipitriformes > Accipitridae > Harpia > Harpia harpyja. Next base: position 21,571,684 of record NC_068944.1, on the reverse strand, counting down.
ATTGCAGGTTTTCAAAAAAGAAATTCAGTCTGATCCAATTTAACACAGAGATCACATGGCATGTCTTCTCTCCTCAATTGGATAATTCTTTGATTCAATTTTTTGATGTGAATATCAATTATTCATTTGAATTTTAACATTCTAGTACTACTTGATGCTATTATAATAGTATATGCTGTTTCGGCAAATATTTCTGTATAGATATACTTGTCAGAAAATCTATGGTGTGAAAATTAAAACCAAGGAAATGCAGAGTTCCTTTCAAAATACAGATGAATATTCATAAAAGCATTACAGTGTTTGCCTCTCTCTGATGTTCTGTGTTGTTCATTCATCCAAAGCTGGAAGGATATAAGCTGAGACATGATACTTCAAGAGAGCAGTTAAATGAGAAACAGGGGAGATTAAGTTGTAAGTTTTAAGATGATTGTAAGACTCCTGGATATTTTGGGGCTGCAAAGCCTTTATTAAAGATGAGAGAAAATTCTACTGGGTGTAATGTAGGCACGATGTAGAAAACAAGCTCAAAAAACAGGACGTTTAAACCTAAATTACTGCAAGAGCCCTGGTCCAACAGTACCTTGCATACAGGAGTATATGGAGCATACTGAGATAACAGAAATTTTACTAAGCTTAATTTTTCATCAAATTTCAGGGCCCGCTTCTAAGGTGACAACATGGAGAAGTCTACATTGGAGTCTGATACAACAACAGATGGGCCAAATGCTTTACAGGAAAAAAAAAAAATGGGGGAGGAAACAGTATGTCCAAATCTCTCAGTAGGCTGCTTTCACAACAGGTGACTAAGTTGACCAACCAGGAGCACACCTCTAATGGCAAAGCTACTAAAAAAATGTATTGACTTTAATGTCTTGAAGTATTTGGGTTTTTTCTTGTTGCTGCTTTTTGTTTTGTTCTGCTTTGTTTTCTTCTGCCTAGGATAAAGTGTTTGTGGCAGTCTCCCAGATGCAAAGGGGTTAAGTGCATCCCACAGAAAACTTAAGAGGTTTGACAGTGTCATATGCAATAAGGCTTTGCCAGTGGTTGCACTCTGGAATTGTCGGGATTTTAAGCCCCGAGTAGTAAAGGTGAAATAGCTGTGTAATTATACACTTGGTTAAACCTCTTTGAAACCAGCAGCTGAGGGAATGTCTAATCACAGTTCCCCACTTCAATATAGTTGCAAGAAAACAAGTGGCTCTGATTTCTCTTACATATGGGGGAGTTGATACCATAGCAGCTTCACCTCCACACCCCAAAGATGGAGCATGGGCACCCAGGAGCAGAGCTGCCTTACACCTCTTGTTCTGCTGGAAATTTTCTGTATCTGCAGGAGAAACTGCTGCAAGGACAGAGATGCTGAAAAAAGGGAGGAAGCAAAGAACAGAGTAACAAAGAAACTATCAGGTATAGAAGGATGGGTAGAAAGGCTTCAGAGAAAAACCCTGGAGAGCTTTTGTGTTGGGTGCTAGTTCAAAGAGATTCTTCGCTCACTGCTCTGTGTCTTTTTTCTGCAGTTGTTTGTTTTTGTTTGATTCCTGCTGTAATCAGGAAAAGTAAATTAGAATGCATAACAGATACCTACTTTTGGCATGAATTTCACTTCCTACCAGACTTCAGTTAACTTTTCAGATCAGCATTCAAGTTAACCTCTTTGGAAACTGAAGGAAATGCAACTACTGTCCTCCACAGAAGAGAGCCATAAGAAGCCATTAATCTCCCTTATGTAACCAGGCAGGTGATATGAAAATTTCCAGATGGTGTGTTTGGACCCCAGTCTGCCCTGAATTTAGGATGAAGCTGCCCCAGGCCTCTGCTTCACTGGGTGTTTCATCAGCTGACATTTTGAAAGTTGCTTTTTCACCACACTGAGTTAAATTTGCAGTAAACCAGTTTTCTTCAGGAGATCGGACACATTAAAAATAAAAATAAGGGTCTTCTGAGATCCGAAGATGTAAGCATTAATTTGAACCTATGGATTTGGACCCGTATCTCTTCTCTATCCTTTCTGTAAAAGATTAAAGGGTGTGCATCTTCGGTTCTAGTCTCTATTTAAGTCTGAGGGGTGCAGGGAAGGCTACCCCTTCATCTTGTCTCTTCACACAATAAACACTGGATGAAGTTTATACTGCAAGTGTTGGCAGTAGAATCTTTTGCTCACCAGCAAAAAGAGATTAAAAGTGTCTCTTGACACATCCTGTCAGGGGACTTCTTTTATCCCTTGAATCAACAGAAGCTTTGGATCAACCAAAAAGAACTGAAGCAGGTGTCTCTTACCTCATGCCAATCTATCCTTCTCTCCATCTTCAGAAAATTTTTCTTTAGCCTTCTCAAGGATAGTCAGCACTTGGCTAACCATTTGTTTCTGCTTTATCTTGACAGTACAAACCAGAATAACAGTAGCCCTAGGATGCAGGAGGACTCAAAATCACCTATGCTTTTATTATTATTGTCATATACATGATAAATTGTATTAAAAAATCCACATGCTATGTCATGTTACCAGATATGAAGCAGTACTCCTCTTCAAGGTTACGTTTAGCACCCTTAAATGCAGATTTTAATCAGAAATTTCTAGCTGTCCAGAAAGAAGTACCTCTTAGGTGGATATTCTCTTATCTTTACAAACGATCTGTCTTGAGCCATAGTTTCACACACACTCTAAGACTTTGAAAGAGCGGTTTAACCTTATGTCCCTTCCCCCAGTCACTCATTTACACTTGCTACACTTTCAAGCTTACGTTGGCAGGGCTATTTAGGTGTTTTGCACTGAACTAGATAGGGGAACAGGGAGCACACAACAGGGAACTGCTTTTTTCATTGGCAGTGCTAACTGCTCAAATTGTACATGGGATTATGGCTACAAGACATGTTTTCTTGGGCTGACATAAAGACAAAATTGTCGCTTGCTCCTGCCATGCTCTAGTCTTATCTGATGAGAATAAACACTGCTCCAAAGCCATACTGTGCTTCCATGTCAAGGTTACCCTGTTGAAAGACAGTATATGGGATCTGTCCTGCTATAGGGGGGGGTGTGGTGTAAATTTTGTGGAGCAGAGCAGCAATTTCCTGCCCTGTTCTCCCAACAGAGGTGCTTTTAAAGCAGCAAAGAGCCGGTTGTTCTCCCAGATTTGTGCTCTCCCCTTTTTTGTGTTTCCCTTTCGCTTATGTATTTTTCTTCCTGTTCCTTAACCTGCCATAACCTACTTCCACACTTCTGCAATCACTTAAGAAAGAGGGATGTCCCTCCCACTCCTTCCCCCTGCCTACCTCACCAACCTGTTGCTGGAATCTCAAATCCTCAAGCACTAAAAGAGGAGAGGCTTCTTTTCTCAGCTAAATTAACACCAATCTGCTCTTGTTAGCTTGCTGTTCTCCTGAGAGCAGCCATACAACCTCTTCATTTCATTTCCCCTTCTCTTGCTGCTTGAGAAGTAGCACATCCTCACACCAGAGACACTTGCATGAATCAATTTGCAGTGACCAGCTTAAATCTCTCCTGGGCCACTCTAACTTCTTTCATTTGGAACTGTACAGTGAAGAAATAGCTGCCCTGCAATGGCTGTAAAGGAAACCTGACAAGCAATGGAGGTGAAGTGCTTGTGTTGGGGTACCGTGCTTGCTCCTCAAGTCAGCTCTGATAGCCTCAGTGGGAGCATCATCAGGCCTGCTAAGCATGTCTAAAAGATTAGTCTGTCTTATGATCCTTCCAGTTTTCTTCATTCACATTGGATGTTTGGGCATTTGTGTAGAAAATCAGTCTGATTTCTTCCCTCAGGATCAGTTTCATGTCAGTAATCCTTGCCAAACTTGACAAAAGCAATGGGTGAGATCCTGGCCCAGCTAAAGTCAATAGCAAAGCTCCCATGAGAGCCAGAGTCCAAACCATACTGTCAGCTTTTTCTACAAGAACCAGCCTTCTCATGCCTGCTTGTCTGGGGGCCTTTCTGTCGAAAGAGATATTCCTTCCTCGTGGAGGAGAAAGGGCTGGAAGGCAAGCAAAACAAGCCCAGTGTGGAGACGATCTTAAATATGATGCTGGGCTTTTAAAGATGGTCTTTCTTTCTCTTTGAAAGGTGTGTTATAAATGTGGCTGCCAGGTGCAAATCTCCCCCAGGTATCCTCATCACTCCTAGAATGACAAAACACGTTGTAAGAAGCAATGCATACCTTTTCTCCCTCTGCCTTTTCTCAAGTGAGTATTTCTTGGAGAGGAAATAACCTTAAAAAAACCTCAGAAACTCAGTCTGTTCTGAAAGTCATGCCTGGAGGGGAGGAGCTATCTAACCTCCTGGGTGATTACTCCTTAAAAAAAAAAAAAAAAAAAAAAAAGGCATGCTTTTTTTTTTTACTGTAGCTTTCATGGACAAACCAGCTCCTGACTGACCTCACTGTTGAGCTGCTGCACCAGCAACTATCCAATTACTAAATGTCTGTGAATCATTTGGTGTGTTAGAGATGATTTGCAGTAGACTGTGGACTCCAAGTTAGTATGTCTTGCTGGAGAAATTAAAGTCTTCATTGCCACAGTTTTTCTGACTCTTTTTCATCATTGTGTTTTGTCATTTCACTACACCCCAAAGATGCAAGTAAAATACAAAATAACATCTTCTAAGATTTTAGTATCTTCCTGGCTCAGAAATATTCCGAGGGCACGGGGAGAGGAACCTCAATATAGTCATGATAGCATTTTCAGGAGAGAGAGAGAACCTACAGCGGTTTTAAAAACAAGAAAAGATTGATGCTGTTAGTAACATTGACCTCTCTAAGTTGCAGTTTCGGGTGAGCTGAAGACTCTGTCCTGTGGCTGGACAATCCTCTAAATTCCCAGAGAACTTAATTGGGAACATGAGATTTTCATGCCCAATCCTTACTCTCCAGTAGGAATAAATAGCAGTAGCTATTTCTTTGCTGTTTGTCTAGGCTATGCAACCATATACAAAAAGCTTACACTCTGCACTCACAGTAATTTAAACTTCTGGGGCTGCTGGTTTTGTTTGAAGCCACATATTGCCACTAACTGTAATCAGAAATACACCTGCTATCAAAGGCAGAATATTCCCCTCCCTGTCCAGCAGATTGGTTTACTGCAAGAAAACTACATACACAAGAAAATCTCCCAGACATGTCAGACTTCTAACAGAGCTATGAATTCTCTTAACAGTCGGACCTAGAATATTAATAACCACTACCATAAAACAGATATAAAAACTGTAGAATAATAATAAAAAAAAGGTATTTATAGAGGCAACACAGGAGATGCAATAGTAAAAAGCCTCCCTTTGCATTGTCACTTCATGCATTCTGTGATCCTGAATATTGGGCATGCTTCCAAACAATAAAATAAAACACATCGTCTATTCAAAATCACTAACTTTCCTCTTGCGTTCCTTAAAGGTGAATTGCAGCAAATGTATAAATTTTAGTGTGTTGTAACTTGTGTGTCTTTTACTACCATAGGAAGTGAATTTCACAGTATTTATTGGAAATCATTACCTTCCTGTGTTTTTTAAGATTTAATTTAAAATATGTTACAGCAGCAGCAAAGCTGACTCATTCTAATGTCAGCAATAGAGTGATACTCTCTGAAAGAACTCAATAGGAAGATCTGTCATGATTTGCCAATAACAGCATCTGTAATGATACTTGCTTATCAAAAATCAGTAGAGCGTCCAAAGTAAAATAATGAAATGTTTGTGTCTGAAAAAGGCTCATGGACAGGGTTCATGACCAATAACAGAAGAGCATTAACTGACCTAAGCAGCAGCATCAAAAAAATCAAGCCTCCATAGAAACAAAATACTCTGCCCTATTTCCAGTCCTCATTGGTTAATTCACTCTTTAATTCTTTTTAATAATTTAATTTGGGACTCTGATAGCAGATGTAACCACTTGCTCAATTACAGAGTGTTTCACACCTGCTCTACCCAGACTGAAGAGGCAAGCAGGTGAAAATCAAGCTTCTGCCTATTCTAATCAAGGCATTTTTTGACAGAACGAGCATTTTTTATTGTTCAGAAACACTCCTGCAGGCAAAACTCTGTGACCACATTAAGTAACACATATGTAACTTAACATTGGGAATATCAAGCCCTTACTCTTAGAACTGTGTCAAACACCTAAGGGTTATAATTGTAAAGTATTTATAAGCTCAGGATATGACTGATAAATGAAAACTAGCAATCAAAGAGGGATGTAGTCAAATGCGCATGAAATACGAGTCTGTATTTGTGGGTATGTACACGTGTTTATCTGTTTCATTGTAGGTGGATAGGCATATATCAAGTGTGCCTATCTGACCATCATTAACCAACTGATTTTTGATAGGTGTTGTGGTAGAAACATTTATTGTTAAGTTGAATATTTTTTTCATTCCAGCCTGAGGAGTGGTGAGGTTTTTCTGTTCTGATTTCTTTCACATGATCCCATGCTGATTTGAGTAAATGGAATTTCACCACGAGTTTCATGAAGTCCCTAATATCTTTTCAGGGGCTTTCTGACAAGTTATCAGATCTGCAATCCTCGTCTGTTTATGGGTTAAGTGCATCCAGTAATTGATTACTACTTCATACAGTCTTACTGAAAAGGGTTGAATTCAGACACTATTGTATTTGCAGTGCCTTCAGATCAGGGTTTAGGATTATGGACCTCTGACCTAACTGTAAATAATGTTAAGGAAAAGCCAAAAAAGTAATACTACTAAACACAGGGAAACTTCAAAAACAGCAACATATGGTACATATGTAACTACTAAGTACCCACTAAGACATCCTTGGTCTATCTCCATAAATCCTTAATCCAGAGATACCCCCATAAGAGAGCCCCTAAATAACCTTTTAATAACAACCACACACTAAAGAACAGGCTTCATGGTCTCTAATCCACCTGAAGCCTTCTTCAGTGTTTGCTTCTAAACCAGCAGGAACAGTAAGACACAATGCTAAAATGTATGTGCAACTGTTTAGTCTCTTAAAATCTTTAAGCACTAATGGTACCACAATTAACAAATTCTGGCATTCAGTCTCAGATCCAGGCAGACAAGACTTAATGTGATCAAATTTAGACAGCTAAATTGTATGTTCATACCAAATGTATAAGGATCCCCATCAGTAATCTTCTGCAAGAATGTGTAAAAGGCAAGCTACATCTGCCAAGATTTTGTAGTTCCCATTTTAAGGAGGTAGACAAGGATTAGGCAGCTAACAGAGGAAATGAAAGGTTATTTATCATTTGATGTTTTATAAACTATTCCATAACAATCTGTAAAAATGTCAAACAGGAAACTCTTCACTTGGCATTTCTTTGCTGTGGTCTTGTGAGGAATCCAACTCAGCAGAGACTTAAGCCTGACACCTTTAGACCCCCCAAGTATCCGTTCCCTCTACTACCATAAAAAAGGAGCGCAGCCAGCTAACGGTGGTAGAAAGCATTGTCATTTTTCAAACATCAGGCCACAAGAAGGAACAGATCATAACAACCTCCCTTGGTTCCTAACTAGAACAGCAAAAGCATGAAGCCCTGTGCGTGCTTCATGCGGTTTATATTTTTTCAGGGCTCCAGCAGTTGTTTCCTTCCTTTGTTTTATTTTACATTAACACTACAATTTTGTGAGCAAGTGCTCAGGTGCAGAGATAAAAGGGTAGCACAGGCCCTTTTTTTTAACAGTGAAAGTGGTGAGAAACAGCAATAGGAGCTGCAGACTCTGTAACAGGTATCAAATCTATTTCACTACAGAAAGATATTGGCTCTCCTTTAATTGTGGGTGATGGTAAAGCCTACATGTAAGTGTCCCGAGAATTTCACTGGAAGCTTGAAGCGCCTAAAGCTTTACATAGGAGTGTGTTTGGATAGGGGTTTTGTTTATTGTGGGAAGGTTATAGAGGTAGCACACAAAGGTATTTTGCAGATGGGTTCAAAGTAGCAAAGTGATTTCACTGCTTGAATATTTCTTCCTGTGTATCTTAACTGTACCTCGACTTTCCTTTAAAAGAAGTCATCTGTTTATTTCAGGCAAAAACTGGAACTTCTTCAAGAAGGGTAAAAGATAAAACAATTTATTTCTTAAAACTACACTTTCACTTCGAGAAATGATGTAGTCTGGAAGCAACTGTCTGCTGCCTTGCTTTATGTAAAGGTGCCTGTCCCATCCTTTAAGTGATGTAAACTGGCTTGTAGTCAGACTTCCACAGAGAGGCATACAGAGAGACCATGGAGACATTTTCGGAAGCAAAGACAGTTGCAGGATTTTCAGCCTGCCAAATTAGGTGGAAATTATGTTTCCATTATGGCTGCCAGCTTTGTCTCATTCCATTCCTCACAGAAAACCCCCAAAGTGACATGACTGACCTCCATGGCTTGTGAAAATGCAGGTACTTTTCATATGAGTCACCTGAATAGATGGCTCAAGCACTCCCAGCTGCTCAGCTGCTTAGTATGCCATTAGGCAGCTTATTCCCCCAGCAGGCCCACCTAAAGAGCCTGCCCACAGGCATTTCTGCAGGCTGCTCCTGAGGTGCCCGATCAAACAGGATGGGATAGGGATGCATCAGTCTTCCAGCCCCTCTGGAGACCCCTGTCTTAAAAAGGGGTTGGACTCAGCCAATAATTCACATTGAGGGAAATGGAGGGAAAGCAGCAAAAATGCTGGTTGTCTTGCTTTAATGAGAGAACCCTGAACATTTGCCAGTTCTACCCTAACAGTGCTGCTGTCGAGTCTTCTGCCTCTGTTGGCTAACATAACATCATGCTCCAAAGGAGAAATGAGAGATAGCAAACCAGTTCTCTACCTAGGGTTACTCTGAAAATTTCCCAGAGGATGGCTGTGGGTCTTAGAGCCTATTTGGATTGTGTTTATTTTGGGCTGTGGAAAGAAAGGATCTTAGAATCTGTTGTTTGGGTCTAGGGATCTGCCAAATGCGGAAGAAGAGAATCAGCCCCCTGAAACAGTGCTGGAAAACCCACAAATATCAGGTACTAACTAGAACCTTAGCCTGAGCAGCAAAAGAATAGCGTAAAAAAAGTTACCAAATCCTATTTTATTTTGTTGTGTCCCATCCTGTCCCATGTGAAGAATCAATTTCAAAGTTCATCTGCTGTGGAAATCAGATGGCAGTCCTCTGAGGGTTGGCTTGGGAGGCTACCCAGGCTATGATGATCATTAATGATCTACATTTGAAGCTTACTAGAGTAACACTGCACTGACATAAGCATGATGATGTGCAGCAACTAACCTTTTTCAGTGCTTGGCTTTGGAATCATTTTCTCCATGCTTTCCAACATTTTGATTCAATTTTGGCTTTGGTCTTAGTCACTTCAATGTATACATAAATATTGCTGTTGAGCTGTGACTCTAAGGAGTTTTACTGAATTATGCGATGTTTTTAATCAAGTTATCAAATTCCTTCCCAAAAGTTTACGTGGTGTTAACCTCTTCTTTTGATTGATATTCTGTGGAAAGTTTGCTCAGACCTTTAAACAAATTTCTAATAAAATATGGACTACAGTGTTCAATCTATAGTTTTTGTAGCTATATAGTGATCTCTCTTTAACATGAAAAACCTTCTAACAGAGAACTACAGTTTTAGTCTAGGTTAGCATTGCTAGGAGAAATACGATAAATTGGGATAACTGTGAAAGCAGTTTCACAACTAAGCTAAAAATAATTATTCAACTATATTAAAGTTGTGCCATGAACTAACTTTGACAGTCAGTTGTAAATACCATAACAGATTTTTTGTGAGCTTAGCAGTCTAAATATTGCAGAAATAAAAGCAGGAGGTATTGTAGTTTACTCTTACATAATTGTGTTTAACTCATTTGCAGTCTTGTATCTAATTAAATAACCCAAAGCAGGTATTCCAATAAATAACACTGTTTCCCTGTTCTGCTGGAAAAGAACCAACACATATATGCAGGTATATATAGGTACATATGCAGGACCTGTAGAAACTCTTCTCGTAAAGATTGTTACAGAACCTGACTGAGTAGCCCTGTATAAATTGAAGAATTTGATGTTACTGTCTTGTCCTTCAGAGCACTGGATAAACGTATTAAACTGGACTTCAGCATCATCCTTAATAGTATTCCTGTTGCTAGGAAACAGTTATCAGGCCCCCATAAGCCTTGTCTTTGGGACCGCTTTCATACTTTACCCAAAGCCCCTGCTTCTGACATCCTTGAAATTGTGTTTCCATTCTTCATTGTCTTTCCTGCTATTTTTCTCCATTTGTTTTTGCTTACAAAATACAATTTTGCAAATGAGCAGATACATATCATGTAACTAACCAGCTGTGTAAAATGGAGCTCTCCTTCAAAATGTATCCTCTTGGTATACACCAAAGGTATACCTGGAATAGCTTTTCACCCTCACCTTTTGCCCTGGGATAAGTGTTAGTGTGGATGGGATTGCTGATGGAAGATCGCCACTTTCTAAGTATTTACTGAAATGTCTGTATTTCTGTGTAAAATACAATGCTTTCTTTCCCTTCACTGGTGAGGTATTTATTGCACCCACCTACTGCAAGATTATGCTTAATTGGAAGCCTTGTTGTTTTGTTTGATGCTCTTTTAGATTATTTCACTCTGCATATGAGACTCCCCATGAATTTACTAGAAGAAAAGGGCACTAGGTCCTCCTGCTTATCAAGCTTATAAACAGATTGCACAGTTTATCTTTCAAAAATCCTAGCAAAGCCAAAATGATAATTATAGCTGTAAAATTATTAAAATGTGTTCCTAGCTGAGCTTGTTATCACCTCAAGAATCAATGAAGGAATGGATGCTGTGGATTTGATGATGGGGTTGTTTTAGTGGTTCTTGTTTTACAAAGCACAAGTAAGGAGGTGGTGAAAAGGTCACAGAAGGTGGCAAAAAGGGTGAATTCAGCATTCTGCTATAGAAGGCACTCTTTAGTATCCTCCAAGGATGTTTCTAAAAAGCTAGTCTGAGATATAAAAAAGCCAAAGCTTTGAGATTTACCCTATTTAACCTTTTACATATCCCTGATTCAACACAGTCTCCAGATATACATTGCCAGGACACTTTTCCCTCAGTGTATCAAACTTCTGACCTTGCAGTTGTTATAAGTCAATCACAGTGACGCGTCCTGCTGTACCATGTTATAAATAAAGGTAACTTGCTCATCAAATGCCAAAGAGCTACCAGTACTATACAGCCTGATCCTGCAGTTCTCAAGCAAGATTGCCACTGAGCTAAGGCTTTATTTATACTACTGATGGCCTCAGCTCCCTTTTATTCATAGTGGTATAAATCAGGATTCACCCAAATTAAATCGTGGGTTTAGACAGAAAATTGAGTGCGAGTGGAGAGCCAAAGGACAAATTCCTGTATGCAGTAATCCTTCGGACTTCAGTGCAATCCCTGAAACTTTGCTCAGCAGAGAGCTTGTCCCCCCAGCTACCTGAAACCACTGGGAACCTTGCCTCTATGGAAACTGTAACTTCAATGCTACTGAAAATAATTTCTGAATATTTTTCAGTTCTCATTTCTTCCACTGCCCTCTTATGGAGTGGGGCTGTTTTAGCCAGGCTGTAAGGTCTTCCTTCTGCTTCTTGCATACTGCAGTATATTGCAAAGGCTCTCACTTAGCCCTGTCACTTTGCTTTTCCAAATGGAAATTCAGCTGCAAAAAAGGGAAGAAAAAAGTTGGAGTTAGAGACAAGTTGCTGCAAGAATCATCCCATTGTCCTGAAAGGAGGATCCTGATTTTCCCTTTTCTTGGTTACGAGCCTCAGATTAACCATTAATGAATGTTGGAATGCTTTATTTATATTACTAATGAGTGATATAAAATTTGTGTTGCTGCCAATGCAGGCTG